>NC_066580.1:365383152-365692152 GCF_024323335.1 Lathyrus oleraceus
CATACTACACCATAACCATAATATCACCTTTTCATTTTCACATAATACTCCCTTCATTTTCTCCATACATTGCAATAACATAAACACCTTAACACCATCATCCTGTCATACCACTCTCATTTATCAACAAAACCATACACCACATATCATATCTTCACTCAACATACCAGACATCACATCATTTTAAAACAAAAACATACACCATATATTTCATTTTTAATAAATTAAGGACAATATTGTAATGTCATGCATAACTTTTCTTTTCCATACAACAATCTTTATGTTTCCTAATTTGTGTAAAATGTGCAAAATGTCTTATATTTTAGGATATAGGGAGTATTATAGTAGCATTCAAGTGATTGTGAATAATAGTATTTGATCAACTTGTTCTCATCATCATAACTTGGTTCAACATACGCATATCTGAGCTTTTCGGTAGAAGTTCGGCTTAGACGATTCAATCCAGGTCACTTTCGCTAGCTGTTAAATTTTTCAAAACAATTTTTGTAAGCTTGTTTTTAACATGGGATCTATCCCGCCCCGCCTCTACATCGTTGCATATCGTCTAACAAGCTAATTGAATAAGCACTAAGATATATAGATTTGGGTTCTCCATTGGGCTACCCGAAGAGTGGTTCAGCTGCACAATTTATATCAGAGGGGGTTTTAATTTAAAATGGTTGCCCTAGATTTTCAGGTTAATAGTTCTCAAATGCGTCTCGTTCGAATCAGCATCTAATATTTAACCATCTCTCTAGTTTGTCTATCAGTAAGACTAATTTCCAAGAGGATAAATATTTTTCATGCAACAGATAAAAAGGATATAAATTGAAAGCAATAATATGCCTTAGTATATACGGTGTTATAATGGAGTACGATATTGACGTTATTGGTCCCTAACAACGGCGCCAAAAACTTGATGTTGCCGCAAGTGCACAAATTTTTAGGTTTTAGTATAAAAGATGTCAAATTCCATAGAGACCAGGTGACAAGTACCGTTCTCTACTACTGTGTTGTTTATCTAACGCGATGCGAACGGGTTTTCTTCATGGAATTGGAAATTATGCTGGTTTTGAGAATTAATTATAACGAGAGGCTAGAATGAGATTCGCGTCGATAGTTGCCACTCACCAAATCGTATTTCATAATTATAATGAGGAAATGTTTTCTCTTATAAAATGGATTAAGTTGAAGGCACCGTCCTCTTTCTGTGACCGGTATCGGATTTTGACTTCATAATCTATCTGCACGCTTTTGTGTGTACAATGTTACAATACAAAATCCTTTTTGGAAGATAATCAATTTTTACTTTGAAATTTTATTTTTAGTAGAAAAGTAATATAAAGGTATTGTTCTCTTTCGCGGGAACGGTGCCCTTTAAGCGTATAAACGTTTGCCTTTGCGTGTCCGCTTATAATCTTAAAATCATTTTTTTAGAAAATTATATTTTCCAAAATTATTTAGAAAAGCTCTTTCACTGTATTTTAAAATTAATTTCTCAATTTTCTACAGTTAGACACATGTCTCACTCTTTCGAGTTCAAATCGCTATCGCCCTTTTTCTACTTTCATAGTAAATTTTCAACGTTGAAATAGAATTTTGAAACTTTAAAATAATCCTTGTTTTAATTATTACTCATATGATTTATTATATTACCATCAGTGCGACAATCGTCACATTTCAAACTCAGCTAATTTAAGGTAATATGCTAAAAATAGTATAATTAAAGCATGTATTGTTCAAGTTCATATTGAAAGCAATAAGCATGAAAGGAAGCATAAAGAAAATAGCAGGAAAAGAAAAGCAATAAAATGTAGAACCGGAATAGGAAATGAAGTTGAATAAAATAGAATGCTATAATCGGAGACTTTAATTCTGGTATTGAAATGAAATCAACAACAACAAAATAAAGTAGGAAGAATGGAAGTGAAAATAGCAACAACAAATTGCAGAAAATAAATCTCCAAGCTCTTAAAACTAATGTTGTAAATACACCTAAATGCAAGATGTAAGTGCTTTTACAAAATAATTTTTTGCCTATTACAAAGCTTGGATGCCTAAAGCAATGCATAAATGTCCTATTTATAGATAAAGTTTTTCTCAGAACTGTCTAAGATTGTGAATGAGCAGTGGAAAAAATGATGGAGGTGGAAAAACTGAATCTTGAAGCATGGCGGAAAAATCTGGCATCAACGTCATGACAAGTGTCACCATGCTGATGTTTTGTCTATCATGACTGTGTCTGGCATCTTCTTGTTGACGGGCTAACTGTCAACCGGCTCAAACTTTTCTTCCTTATTTTGTTAAATTTTTGCTGACGGGTTTACTCCCTGGGGAATGACGGCCGTCATGACAACAAGGTTCCCATCATGACCATAGAAAACTTGCATTTTCTTCTCGTTTTTCACCTTTTTGTCGCACAGAGGCCTCCAATTGCTAAGTACCTAAAATAAGCACACACTACCAGTCTAACACTACAAAACATATAAAGTCGACAATAAAACATGTGCACATCAAGCTAATAAAGTGGTGTGTTTTACGTGTTATCAATTGCTCATGATTTCTCATGTCTAAGAACTCCGCAACAAAATAGTGTTGTTAAGCATAAAAATCATGTTTTGGAAGAATTGGCCCAGACTATGATAAATGAAATTAGCCTATCTAAGTATTTTTGGGCGGATGTGATTAATATTGCATGCCATGTCTTAAATAGGGTGATCATTCATTCCATCCTAGAGAAGATATCATATGAGTTACTTAAGGGTAGAAAACCAAATATCTCTTATTTTCACGTTTTCAATTTTAAATGCTTTATTCTAAACAACAGGGAGGGCAATATTGGTAAATTCGATGCTAAATACGATGAAGTAATATTCTTAGGGTACTCATATAAGATTAAAGTGTATAAGGTTTACAATCATAGAAATGATTCTTTAGAAGAGTCAGTTCATGTTGCTTTTGATGATTCTTCACCCAAAAAGACGAGGAAGGATATTTTTTCTGATGTTCCACGTCTTTTATAGGAGACCTAACATATTTTTTGGGATTTCAAATCAAGTAAGCTAAAGAAGGAACTTTCATCATTCAAAAGTTCGATATGAAAGATTCGAAGAATGTCTCAACACCCATGGCATTAAATATGTTTATTGACTAAGATGAAAGATGAGTGGATTTCGACATAACCAATTATAGAGGTATAATTGAATCCTTACTATATTGAACCAAGAGTATTCCATATATCATGTTTAGTGTGTGCATGTGTTCTAGATATTAGTCATCACCTAAGGAATCCCATTTTAAGATTGTAAAATGTATTTTGAGGTATCTTAACGAAACCTCTGATTACGGTCTTTGGTATCCTAAAGGTAGTATTATAGCTTAGTGGGTTTTTCTTATTCTTATTTCACGGGGTACAGGTCGGATAGGAAAAGTACTAGTGGGACATGTCACTTATTTGGAAGTTATTTAGTTACTCGGCACAGTACGAAGCTACACAACATTTCTCTTTATACCATCAATGCTAAATATGTCGCCGCTAGTAGTTTTTGTGCACAAATCTTATGGATAAAGTAATAATTATTAAATTATGATTTAAAAATTGGTTGTGTTCTGATTAAATGCGATAGTACTAGTGCAATAAGCCTCACTAAGAATCTGGTACTTCATTCACAGACCAAACACATAGAAATCATGTGGAAAAAGGGAATGTTGGTTTTGAATATGTTGACACTAAAAGTTAGTTTGCTGACATTTTTACAAAACCGTTATCGTCAGATCTCTTTCATAATATTTGTAGGGATTTAGGAGTCTTAGACTCTTCGTGCTTTAAATAGAATGAGGATTTTGTTTAGTTTCATTTGCTATATTTGTTATTTTCACTAACACTATTTTGTAGCAAATCATAGCTCTTACTGACTACATTGGTGCGTCTTTATAGCTCTTGTATTCAGCTTTATATCATTATATGTGTTTGTTCTTGACTTTTGCATTGGTTTTCTTATTATCCTCCTTACTTTACTCATTCATCCCTATTAAATGCTTGTGATTATTATTATTTGTATTTAAGTCTTTTTAAAAGTGTGTTTCTTATTATGTGTATTTGAGCAATTGTATAATTTTTCATGCATTATTTATGTTGTTAATGCATTCCTTTACATAAACAATGTATCACTTAATTGTTTGTTGTTAAATTTTGGTGTTGCATATTTATTTGCATTTTGCTACCTGTAGTATGTCTATCTTCGTGTTCTGTATCTGGTCTTTGTTATTTTATATTCTTCTTAGTTATTTAGCTCATGTGTTCATTTGAAGTTATTTGTTTGTGGTTGGCTATTTGGTGTTTTATGCGTACTTCGATCTATCTCTTTTTGATGTTGTCAAAGGCAAAATAAGAAATTTTTATGTCTGTTATTCGAATCACATATTACACATGATTCAAATCATGTTACTTTGTGATTCGAAACATAATTTGTATATGACTCGGATCACAAACTTATTATTTGCCACCGCCATGTCTGATTTGAATCAGGCTTAACACATGATTCGAATCATGAACCTATATGACTGGAATCACAATAAAATCACGGGATTTCATTATGAGACCTTGTTTCACACAACTTGCTCACTTGACTCAAATCCTAAAATGCACTTGACTTGAATCTAACTAACTATTTCCACCCATTTTTGTGCTTAATCTCAAGCTCATATAAAATCATTTTATCATCATTTTTCATGTGCGGATTTCATAATCAACATTGTTATTTTCTCTAAAACCAACTCCATCTCACTTTTGAAAGTTCAAAAACTCTTGTAATCGATTTTCTTTCCTCTTCAACTTCTTTTTTATTTAAGATCATGATCATGAGAGATTTTTAATTTGATTTAAGGATATGGTGTCTTGAAACTAATCATTCTTGAAGATGTGGTAAAAATTTTCAGGTAGCTTGAAAGATTAAGGTTGATGTCATTGGTGCTGGAAAATTCCAATGAAAAGAATGAGATTCTTCTCTCCATATTGTGTTGGTAGTGACTGTGTGGAAGGTTATGGATAAGGCAGAGTTCTTCTCAAATCTTTAGACAACTCATCATTCAAGGAACCGGTAGGATCAAGGGGTTGATTGCTACACACGAAGGCTTGGAGGATATTGGTGATATTGGAAGATTCAAGAAGCGTTAATTGAGTAAAGAGTAGGCAGAAGAGTTTGGCACTATGCTATATGTAACGGTAAATTCATGACCATCAAGCTATTGATAAGCTTAACGTCAATAAAACCAGAGTCGCTGTAGCGGTAAATTCATGACCATCAAGCTATGGATAAGCTAGACATCAATAAAACCAGAGTCACCACCTCGCTTTTATTGTTTCCAAGGGAAAAGGGAAAAGTGCGAACAAAACCCAAAAGATATGAATTTTTCAGATCAAAACTAATAAAATGCCAAAGATTACAGGTAAGGGGGTTGGTTACACAGAGGGAAGGTATTAGCACCCAAAGTGTTCTAGGTACTCCTAGGGAGCCTTTTCTTGTGTGCTTATGTGTTTTTGTACAAATCATGTTTTAAATAAACAGAATGGGGGTATGAGAAAAGAATTCATTAATTATATTTTTTGTGTTTGACAAGGCCATCAGACTTATGCCTATGTACCAACATCAAAATGATGGATCAAAACCTCTTAGTTTGTGGTATCAATTTCAAATTGAGTGCATTGCTTATAACAAAAATTTAGGTTTGACAAAGGCACAAAAGGCCTAAAAACTGATTTGAATGAGTGTTGGTTCTTTTTTACTTTTGAAATTTTAGGTCAAGTATAGTTAAGTTCATTTACAAGTTTGATTAAGAAAAGATTTTAAAAATGCAACGGCATAAGGCTAAAATTTCTAATTTGCAAAAAAGGTCAAAGTTTAGAAATCACAAGCAAAAAAGATTTTGAAAGAGGGGAGAGGTTTGAAATTAAAGAAGTGGGAGGAGATGAAGAGACTAATCCTAAGCAAAAATTTAAAAGTTAGGAGTTGAAAAGATCTGACCAATGGGCTGCAATCAAATAGACAAGAATGTCATATAGAAACCCAAATTTCCCTTGGACTTTAGAATCAAGCAATATCAATACACAAATAGCAAGATGAAGAGCAAAACATTAAATAAAGATAGCCACATCCAAGCTTAGAAACTCCATGATCTTCTTAAAAAATTTCCATGTATCAGATGACTTCAAAGATGGCATGAGACACATGTTCAAAATATCAGCTTCACAATGATCATGTTGCAGATGAACTCAAATGGATCTTCAATATTGTATCAGATGAATGTTCACTTCACAAGCACTTGGTTTCATGAAAATTGGCATATTTTTTGGATCAATATTAAATTTAATATGAATTATTGAAAATAAAGCAATTAAAATGAAAATTAAAATATCAGAAAAAACATGGATCACTTGATCTCCCTCCTTAATTGAGGTGGCAGATCAGGTGGATCAAAACACGCGTTCCACCGTGCACTTGAGTCAGCGTGCCACACAGTTGGTATTCAAAAGTAACCCTCAGGATTAAAACAAATTATATGGATCCTATGGTTCATAACCATCCAGCACACCACCGACGCCCATGGACCGGTTGTCTTCTCCGGCGAACCTCGTCAGACTGGTATAGTGAAAACCATCACCAAAATTAAAAACAAGGACATGATTTCAAAGTAAAAATGGCATTGAGTTCGAATCTAGCCTTAATTCACTCTAACTCCAAGTATATTGAGAGATACATGGAGTTGAAATTTAAGGTACATGAACTGAGTTGCTTCGATTTGGCCTCTAAGCAACTCAATCTTCTTTCCTACATTGGTAGGACTTCAGACAACCAAGGAATCAATAGAATTGAGCAAGAATTAGAGACAATCAAAGAGATTAAATTTTTTGAAAAATACCTTCAATGGAGGTCTAGATTAAACTGATCTTGCTCTTGCTCGTGCTTGATCTCACTCCAAATGCTTGCAGAAGAAGGATTAAATGCCTAAAAGGTTATGGATCCCTGGAGATTTGAATTTCAAAACAGTGGAAATTCAAACTCAAATTCAAGTGAACTTCTCAGGATTATCCTTTGCAATGTGAGGGTTAGAGTTAAGGGATCAAAGCTGGCGCGAACGTATCTGAAATAATAAGCATATGAGACTCTATTTGTAGCTGAAACCATTTCTTTTTGCACACTTGAAATCCATTTTCCAAATTTGGTATTGATGATGTATGGGTGCATAGGCGCGCATAGTGTAACACCCTTCTAAAATACCCCAAATATTTAATTAAAATAACAACATATAAATCAGAGTAATCATGCAATTAAGGGTGTCACACATTTATTTCGCACCATTCGTCATACTATTTAGTCATGCTCATTATTTAACTCAAAACATAAAGTATTGCACAATACGCAGCGGATAGAGATCAAATCGATCATTCAAAACATGTAACATACTACATGTAAACTGGTTCAGCAAACATCAACAACACAATTAAAATGTTCCCTCCCGATGTTACATCTATCAGAGCATGACCCACTAAGGAGACTACACTAGACTCCAAGCATTAGCTTCTACTCAATCACTGCTCGTTACCTGAAAAATAGTTGTAAGGGTGAGTTCCTCAATCGATATAATAAGCATTATAGAATATAATGTCATGTTAAGTAATTTAACACATTAATCACCCTAATCGTATCACACATTCAGTAACGGCACACCAACTCAAACATCATACTCAAGATCAACACAATTCATACTCATGCTCAATGCCAACACAACACACGTATAACATTGGAATACCTCCATTCATATTATACACTACACATATATTATGCAATGAGACTCCATGCATGCGGTACCGACTATTTGTGAACATATAGTTCAACTTCACCGACCAAATCCAGGTACGGCTACCAAGCTCACTAGTCCCACTCATTTGAGACCTAGTGACTCACATCACTAATTCCTCACCATGGGAATTAGCTACCACCCCAAGGGCCATGCTATGCACGCTAATTCACCTAGCATGCAAACATCAAAAACAGTCCAAAATGACTAACATCACTAATTCCTCACCATGGGAATTAGCTACCACCATAAAGGCCACATTATGCACGCTAATCACCTAGCAATGCACCATCACAACAATAATCCACAATGGACCGATGCTCACTCTCTAAGCCATAAAACAGTCCATTCACAACACATGCATAACATACACATTCACAACGTTATGCATACCATCATACAGTATCAACACATGTATCAACACATCATATCATGTCAAATAATTAAACACAGTATTAGCACACTCTACTAATACCTATACTGCTCAAAACAGTGGGAAATAATCCCTACTATATCACACACCGATATAGGCAACCATCGATTAGGCACACAACATTTTAATTAACAATTTTTCCACTCTGCAACAGTGTTAACCGGTTAACGCCCTGGGTTAACCGGTTAACGCAGCACAAACACGCTTCCTGCCCAAAACTTAACAGTGTTAACCGGTTAACGCCCTGGGTTAACCGGTTAACGCAGCACAAACAGCAATTATTCAGAAGACATAACAGTGTTAACCGGTTAACACCCTGGGTTAACCGGTTAACGCAGACAAAACAACAATTTTACACAATACAACACAGTGTTAACCGGTTAACACCCTGGGTTAACCGGTTAACGCAAGACAGAAAGCTGTTCCTGCGCTAACACAAGGCAGAATGCAGAATTCTCCGCATTTTCCGCCGTTGGAGGACTTCTGGACCTCCGATTCCAATTCCGTAAAAAGCTCTACGTTCGGGAAATTACAACACACTCAAATACAGGTTCAATTTCAGTTTTAACACAGCTTATCCAACATAATTTTCAGCATTCACAATCCCAATTAGGGTCAATTCAACGGTTTATCACTACCCATTACATGCTAACCCATAATACCCATTAAACGACGATAAACCCCCCTTACCTGATTAATCCGGCAAATCTTTGAGCTCCAAGCTTTTTCTTCTCCAACCTTTGCCCTTGCTCTTCCTCTTTGCCCTTTTCCTCTTTTCAGCCACTTCTCTGTTTTCACGTGAAAACTCTGTTTACCAAAAAATGGGATTCTTTTTCCTTATTTCACACTTATATATTTTCCAATAATTATTATTCCAAAATGATAATAATAATAATCCAATAATTCCAATTATTTAATTAAATTAATAAATATAATATTAATTTAAATCAAATAATTATCTTATTTTTATTGGAGTGTTACAACTCTCCCCCACTAAAAGAGTTTTCGTCCTCGAAAACATACCTCAAGCGAATAACTCCGGATAAGACTCCTTCATCTGACTCTCAAGTTCCCAAGTCACATTGCCACCTGCTGGTCCTCCCCAAGCTACCTTCACCAAAGAAATCTCTTTACCCCGCAACTGCTTCAACTCTCGATCCTCGATCCTCATAGGTGATGTTTCAACAGTCAGGTTATCTCTCACCTGTACATCATCTATTTGGACTACATGCGACGGATCATGAATGTACCTCCTCAGCT
The DNA here is from genome assembly GCF_024323335.1 of Lathyrus oleraceus. NCBI lineage: Eukaryota > Viridiplantae > Streptophyta > Magnoliopsida > Fabales > Fabaceae > Lathyrus > Lathyrus oleraceus. The sequence goes on from NC_066580.1 coordinate 365,392,703, forward strand.
GAGACACATGAAAAACTTCATGCAAATTCGCAAGCGACGGCGGTAAAGCGATACGATACGCTACCTCCCCTATCCTCTCCAAAATCTGATAAGGACCAATAAATCGAGGTGTCAACTTCTTCGACTTCAAAGCTCGACCAACACCAGTTATCGGAGTGACACGAAGAAACACATGATCTCCCTCTTGAAACTCAAGTGACTTCCTCCTCTTGTCGTGATAATTCTTCTGACGACTCTGAGCAATTCTCATCTTCTCCTGAATCATCTTAATCTTTTCCGTAGTCTGTTGAACAATCTCCGGTCCAACCACAACACTCTCACCGGACTCATACCAACATAAAGGTGTCCGACATCTCCTACCATACAAAGCTTCAAACGGTGCCATACCAATGCTCGAATGAAAACTATTGTTGTAGGTAAACTCAATCAAAGGCAAATAACAATCCCAAGCACCTCCCTTTTCCAAAACACAAGCCCTCAAAAGATCCTCTAGTGACTGAATCGTCCTCTCAGTCTGACCATCAGTCTGCGGATGATATGCAGAACTCAATCTCAGCTTAGTTCCCAAAGCCCTCTGCAAACCTTCCCAGAACTTCGATGTAAATCTAGGATCTCTGTCCGAAACAATACTCGACGGAATGCCATGCAAACTTACAATTTTCTCAATATACAACTCGGCTAATCTCTCTAACGGGTAATCCATTCTGATCGGAATGAAATGAGCCGATTTCGTCAATCTATCTACAATCACCCAAATAGCTTCAAAATTCTTAATCGTTCTCGGTAAACCAGAAACAAAATCCATACTGATACTATCCCACTTCCACTCTGGAATAGCCAACGGTTGCATTAGCCCAGACGGCTTCTGATGCTCAATCTTTGACTTCTGACAAGTCAAACAAGAATAAACAAAACTCGCAATTTCTCTCTTCATTCCCGGCCACCAAAATAACTTTTTCAAATCATGATACATCTTCGTAGCTCCAGGATGAATACTCAGGCCACTACGATGTCCTTCCTCCAGAATACTCTTCTTAAGTTCGGTAACATCCGGAATACACACCCTATTACCAAATTTCAAAACACCATTCTCATCAACTCTGAATTCACCACCTTGACCTTGATTCACTAGAGTCAACTTATCAACCAAAAGCACATCGGATTTCTGACCCTCTCTAATCTCGTCCAGAATACCACTCGTTAATTTCAACATTCCCAATTTAACACTATTGTGAGTACTCTCACACACCAAACTCAAGTCTCTAAACTGTTCAATTAAATCCAACTCCTTAATCATTAACATAGACATATGCAATGCTTTCCTACTCAATGCATTAGCCACTACGTTTGCTTTACCCGGATGGTAATTCAAACCAAAGTCAAAATCTTTCAGAAGCTCTAACCATCTCCTCTGTCTCATATTCAGCTCTTTCTGATCAAACAAATACTTTAAACTTTTATGGTCACTGAAAACCTCAAATCTTGACCCATACAGGTAATGCCTCCATAACTTCAGAACAAATACCACGGCTGCCAACTCTAAATCGTGTGTCGGATAGTTCCTCTCATGAACCCTCAGTTGTCTCGAAGCATAAGCTATAACCCGCTTATTCTGCATCAACACACCACCCAAACCCAACAATGAAGCATCACAGTAAACCTCAAATGATTCCGACGGGCTCGGCAATATCAGAATAGGAGCAGTAGTTAACCTTCTCTTTAACTCTTGGAAACCTTCTTCACATTTTGAGTCCCAAACAAACGCTTGCCCCTTTCTAGTCAACATCGTCAACGGTAACGCCAACTTAGAAAATCCCTCAATGAACTTCCTATAGTAACCAGCCAAACCAAGAAAACTCCTTATCTCACAAACTGACTTCGGAGCTTCCCACTTAGATACCGCTTCTATCTTAGAAGGATCAACAGCAACACCATCTCTTGAAATCACATGACCAAGAAAACTAACCTCTTCTAACCAAAATTCACACTTGGACAGTTTAGCAAATAACTTCTTTTCTCGTAGAACTCCTAAAACCACTCTCAAATGCTCAACATGCTCTTCCTCAGATTTCGAATACACCAAAATATCGTCAATAAACACCACAACAAACTGATCTAGGTACGGATGGAAAATCCTATTCATATACTCCATAAACACTCCAGGCGCATTAGTCACACCAAAAGGCATTACAGAATACTCATAATGTCCATACCTTGTTCTGAAAGCAGTCTTCTGAATATCCTCAGTTTTCACACGTATCTGATGATACCCAGATCTCAAATCTATCTTGCTGAACACACTCGCACCAACCAACTGATCCATCAAATCATCAATCCTCGGCAAAGGATACCGATTCTTGATCGTCACTTTATTCAGTTGCCTGTAGTCCACACACAACCTCATAGTACCTTCTTTCTTCTTAACCAATAACACTGGTGCACGCCACGGTGACACACTCGGACGAATAAATTTCTTATCCAACAGATCTTCCAACTGACTCTTCAATTCAGTTAACTCAACAGCAGACATACGGTACGGAGCCATCGATATCGGTCTAGTACCAGGTACCAAATCAATCGAGAACTCAACTTCACGCTCTGGCGGTAATTCATTCACTTCTTCCGGAAACACATCAGGAAAATCACACACCACGGCTAGATCGCAAATCACCAGTTTATCTTTAGCCTCCATAGTCGCTAACAGCATAAACAACTCTGCCCCATCGGCTACTTCCTCATTCACCTGCCTCGCGGATAGAAACAAACTCTTTCCTTCCTCAATCTCAGGAAAGATCACAGTCTTATCAAAACAATTGATATGAACTCGGTTAAACACCAACCAGTTCATACCCAGAATAACATTAATCTGCACTAGTGGAAGACACACTAGGTCCATCCCAAAGTCTCTACCAAAAATACTCAAAGGACAATTCAAACAAACTGAAGTAGTAGTCACTGAACCCTTCGCAGGAGTATCAATCACCATACTCCCATGCATCTCAGATATCTCTAACTTAAGTTTCACAGCACAGTCCAAAGATATAAAGGAATGAGTAGCACCGGTGTCAATAATAGCTACAAGAGGAAAGCCATTAATATAACACGTACCTCGGATCAAACGATCATCTGCAGAAGTCTCAGAACCCGATAAGGCAAAGACCTTGCCTCCCGACTGGTTCTCCTTCTTTGGCTTAGGACACTGTGGACTGATATGACCCACCTCTCCACAGTTGAAGAAAGTCAGAGTCTTCAACCGGCACTCTGCAGCCAAATGACCACCTTTACCACACTTGAAACACTTCTTCTCCGCACTGGTACACTCGTGGAAACGATGTCCCGCCTGACCACATCTGTAACACTTAGCAGGAGCACTAGAGTCTCCCCCACTAGGCCTCTTCATCCCACTCTGCTTCTGAAAACCTTTGCCAGCTGCATACGGTTTTCCACGATCATTCTGATTCTTGCCTTTCCTATCAACCCTTTGCTGATAGCTCGCCGCTCTGGCCTTCGTATCTTGTTCAAAAATCCTGCAACAGTCAACCAAGTCAGAAAACACTCTGATCCGTTGGTATCCAATAGCCTGCTTGATCTCGGGACGTAACCCGTTCTCAAACTTCACACATTTCGAAAATTCTCCAGCAGCCTCATTATAGGGAGTATAATACTTTGACAGCTCCGTGAACTTAGCAGCATACTCAGTAACAGACCTGTTACCCTGTTTCAATTCCAAGAACTCTATCTCTTTCTTTCCTCTGACATCCTCTGGAAAGTACTTCCTCAGGAATCTCTCTCTGAACACAGCCCAAGTGATCTCAGCATTCCCAGCGGTTTCCAACTCAGTGCGGGTAGCAACCCACCAATCATCAGCCTCTTCTGACAGCATATGCGTACCGAACCTGACCTTCTGGTTATCGGCACACTCAGTCACTCGGAAGATTCTCTCTATCTCCTTCAACCACTTCTGAGCGCCATCTGGATCGTATGCTCCCTTGAACATTGGAGGATTGTTCTTCTGGAACTCACTCAATTGACGAGCAGCTCCCATCCCCACAACATTCGGATTCCCTCCAAGTACTCCAGCTAGCATACCCAGAGCCTCAGCAATCGCAGCATCGTCTCTACCTCTTCCAGCCATTTCTATTCTGAAAACCCAACAAGCTAAAACAATAAGTACTGATAGGGTTACACAACACCTATCCCGTACAGGGGAAACAGAATAATTACGACTCGACTCGACCGACTATGCTCTGATACCACTAATGTAACACCTTTCTAAAATACCCCAAATATTTAATTAAAATAACAACATATAAATCAGAGTAATCATGCAATTAAGGGTGTCACACATTTATTTCGCACCATTCGTCATACTATTTAGTCATGCTCATTATTTAACTCAAAACATAAAGTATTGCACAATACGCAGCGGATAGAGATCAAATCGATCATTCAAAACATGTAACATACTACATGTAAACTGGTTCAGCAAACATCAACAACACAATTAAAATGTTCCCTCCCGATGTTACATCTATCAGAGCATGACCCACTAAGGAGACTACACTAGACTCCAAGCATTAGCTTCTACTCAATCACAGCTCGTTACCTGAAAAATAGTTGTAAGGGTGAGTTCCTCAATCGATATAATAAGCATTATAGAATATAATGTCATGTTAAGTAATATAACACATTAATCACCCTAATCGTATCACACATTCAGTAACGGCACACCAACTCAAACATCATACTCAAGATCAACACAATTCATACTCATGCTCAATGCCAACACAACACACGTATAACATTGGAATACCTCCATTCATATTATACACTACACATATATTATGCAATGAGACTCCATGCATGCGGTACCGACTATTTGTGAACATATAGTTCAACTTCACCGACCAAATCCAGGTACGGCTACCAAGCTCACTAGTCCCACTCATTTGAGACCTAGTGACTCACATCACTAATTCCTCACCATGGGAATTAGCTACCACCCCAAGGGCCATGCTATGCACGCTAATTCACCTAGCATGCAAACATCAAAAACAGTCCAAAATGACTAACATCACTAATTCCTCACCATGGGAATTAGCTACCACCATAAAGGCCACATTATGCACGCTAATCACCTAGCAATGCACCATCACAACAATAATTCACAATGGACCGATGCTCACTCTCTAAGCCATAAAACAGTCCATTCACAACACATGCATAACATACACATTCACAACGTTATGCATACCATCATACAGTATCAACACATGTATCAACACATCATATCATGTCAAATAATTAAACACAGTATTAGCACACTCTACTAATACCTATACTGCTCAAAACAGCGGGAAATAATCCCTACTATATCACACACCGATATAGGCAACCATCGATTAGGCACACAACATTTTAATTAACAATTTTTCCACTCTGCAACAGTGTTAACCGGTTAACGCCCTGGGTTAACCGGTTAACGCAGCACAAACACGCTTCCTGCCCAAAACTTAACAGTGTTAACCGGTTAACGCCCTGGGTTAACCGGTTAACGCAGCACAAACAGCAATTATTCAGAAGACATAACAGTGTTAACCGGTTAACACCCTGGGTTAACCGGTTAACGCAGACAAAACAACAATTTTACACAATACAACACAGTGTTAACCGGTTAACACCCTGGGTTAACCGGTTAACGCAAGACAGAAAGCTGTTCCTGCGCTAACACAAGGCAGAATGCAGAATTCTACGCATTTTCCGCCGTTGGAGGACTTCCGGACCTCCGATTCCAATTCCGTAAAAAGCTCTACGTTCGGGAAATTACAACACACTCAAATACAGGTTCAATTTCAGTTTTAACACAGCTTATCCAACATAATTTTCAGCATTCACAATCCCAATTAGGATCAATTCAACGGTTTATCACTATCCATTACATGCTAACCCATAATACCCATTAAACGACGATAAACCCCCCTTACCTGATTAATCCGGCAAATCTTTGAGCTCCAAGCTTTTTCTTCTCCAACCTTTGCCCTTGCTCTTCCTCTTTTCAGCCGCTTCTCTGTTTTCACGTGAAAACTCTGTTTACCAAAAAATGGGATTCTTTTTCCTTATTTCACACTTATATATTTTCCAATAATTATTATTCCAAAATGATAATAATAATAATCCAATAATTCCAATTATTTAATTAAATTAATAAATATAATATTAATTTAAATCAAATAATTATCTTATTTTTATTGGAGTGTTACACATAGGCCCATAAAATAATTTCCCTAAGTCCACAAATGAGTGTGAGATAGTCTAAATTCAACTTGGGTTGCAAGGCAAGTGTACATGAAGATTTGAAGTTTGATCCTTGCCATGTGATGACACCATGTCATGCCATGCGCATCCTATGCATTCCTTGTCCAAAATTGATGAATTTGAGCTCTTTGGAAAGGTGAGATTGAGAGGAATAACTTTCATGTTCAACAATTTTCTATTTTGAGTTTGTAACTTGAAGAAATTTGAGGTGGAAGTTTGGAAATTTTTGACATATCAAAATTTTTCTAAGTGTCAAGCCATATGTCTCAATGTTCCACCTTGCATAACTTTTTATATGAGCTTCAAATGAGAAAAGTGTATTCATCAAAGTTGTTTCTCTTTATAAGACCTTAAAAATGGTCACCAAATTCATGTAATTTATATTTGAAATGATGGAGTTATTCATTTTTTAATTTTGGAAAAATCACTTGATCAATGGTATAGGTCAAAAGTGACCTATAATGTAACCTCATATCACATGCTCAAAAAAGTTGAATTAGCTCCCACTCCAAACATAAAAGTTGAAGTATGCACACTTAAATTGATTTTTAAACTTGGAAATTTTTAGTATCATAAAAATTGAGCAAGTTAGGGCCTTGGGAAGTTGGCTTTTAAATTAGGGTTTAGACAAAATGACCTATAATGTTTCAACATAGAAAATGATTTTCCAAGGAAAACTAGCTCTAGGTCTCAACATGAAAGTTATTTGGAATGTCATTTATAGTAAGTTTTCTCTTGGAATAATTTTCATATGGTGAAAATTGTAAGAGATAGGGTTTAGGGAGACCAAGTTTTGATCAAATGAATTCATTTGGCCAACAACCATCAACCAACTTGCTAACTTCCAATTCTCTTGACTTTCTTGACTCATGTTAGATGATATATGCGTAAGATGATGAATTTTGAAGTGTCCCTTGAGAAATTTGATCAATTGGTGAGATAGCTTGTTGGAGAAGTTACTCAAGATACCCAGTCAAACTAGGGTTTCCAAGGCAAATCACCCTCAAACTCTTGAAGAAAACATGATCAATTAACATGTAGGAGTCAATTTAACTCATATATGATGCTCATAACAATTCTTGGATCAATTCTTGGTTGTGCTCTTTGTTCATGAGGGTCTCAAACCCTAGATGTGTACTTGGTGAATCAATGGGATCTTGCCTTTCCTACAAAAGAGTTAGGCAAATACAAAGACATATTTTTGATATTTTGGTTAGTAATATGATAAAAATACAAATATGATACAAAACAAACCCAATGAAGGACGGGTAAGGAGAATGCCAAGGGATGATCCCAATGCTAATGCTTATGATGAAATTGCATGAGGGATCTTAGGGTCAAAATTGGGGTCTTACAGACTTTCCAAGTAAACTAGCTCTAGACCTCAACATGAAAGTTGTTTGGAATGTCATTTTGTGTAATGTTTCTGTTGGAATCATTTTCATATGATAAAAAGGGTAGGATATAGGGTCTAGGGGACCCTAGTTTTGATCAGATGAATTCCATTGGTCAACCACCATCAACCAACTTGCTAACTTGCAATTCTATTGACTTTTGTGACTCATGGGAGATCATATATGCATAAGATAATGAGATTTGAAGTACCCATTGAAATATTTGATCAATTGTTAAGAAGTTTGGTGAAGAAGTTACACAAGATACCCAGATGCACTAGGGTTTCCAAGGCAAACCAATACCAAACTCTTGAAGAATTATTGATCAAAATATCATGTAAAGATAATAGGGAGTCATATATGATGCCTAGAGCCATTGTGGATCATTTCTTGGTTGAGATCTTAGCAATGAGGGTATTAAACCTTAGATATGAACCTTTGACAAATGCAAAGACATATTTGGTATTTTGGTTAGTAAATGATAAAAAATACAAAAGTATGATACAATCACATGGTTCTTGGTGATCTCTTCCAATAAAAACCCAATGTATGAGGGGTAAGGAGAATGCCAAAGTATGATCCCAATGCTAATGCATATGAAGAGATAGCATGAGAGATCCTAGGGTCAAATATGGGATGTCACAGCTGCCCCTATTTAAGAACATTCTAACTGAGGAGGTGAAGGATAAATCTTCGTATCGACTCAGTAGAATGGGCTTAAATAACATCATATAGAAACAAATTTTGGTCCCTAAGAGACCTCATGATGCATATTTTAAGACCCCAATTTTGACCCTAAGATCTCTCATGCAATTTCATCATAACCATTAGCATTGAGATCATACCTTGGCATCCTCCTTACCCCTCTTTCATTGGGTTTATTTTAGGAGAGTTCACCAAGCACTATGTGATTGTATCATACTTGTATATTATCATTTTACTAACCAAAATACCAAAAATATATCTTTGTATTTGCCTAACTCTTTTGTAGGTAGGGCATGATCACCATTGATCTATCAAGTTCATATCCAAGGTTTGAGACCCTCGTGACAAAGAGTACAATAATGAATTGATACAAGAATGGTTATGAGCATGATATATGAGTTCCATTGATTCCTACATGTTATATTGATCAAGTTTTCTTCAAGAGTTTGAGGGTGATTTGCCTTGGAAATCCTAGTTTGACTAGGTATCTTGAGTAACTTCTCTAACAAGATATCTCACCAATTGATCAAAGTTCTCAAGGGACTTTACAAATTTCATCATCTTACGCATATATGATCTACCATGAGCCAAGAAAGTCAACAGAATTGAAGGTTAGCAAGTTGGTTGAGTGTGGTTGGCCCGGTGAATTCATCTAATCAAAACAGGGTCTCCCTAGACCCTATCTCCTTCAAATTTTACCATATGAAAATGAGTCCAAGAGCAAAGTTACTCTAAATAATATTCCAACACAACTTTCATGTTGAGATCTAGAGCTAGTTTTGCTTGGAAAATCATTTTCTATGTTGAAACATTATAGGTCATTTTGTCTAAACCCTAATTTGAAAGTCAACTTCCCAAGGCCATAACTTTCTCAATTTTTATGAGATGAAAGATTTACAAGTTGCACAATTAAATTCAAGATGTGTACTTCAACTTTGATGTTTGGAGTGAAAGAAAATTCAACTTTTATGTGCATGTGGTATGAGGATACATTATAGGTCATTTTTGACCTATACCATTGAACAAGTGATTTTTCCAAACTTCAAAAATGCATAACTCTATCATTCTAAATCCAAATGACATGAAATTGGTGACTGTCGCACCTCGAAAAATGCGATCCCTCGCGATGGTCGCGGGAAATGTTAGTTCGAACAGAGTCACCATCGAACTTTATTCATTCCAATGAAGGAATAGGAAAATATCGATAAAATCTTTGAAAATTAGAATAATGGTCATCGCAACCACATTCGGGTTTGGTAGTTGATTACGCAAGGGGAAGGTATTAGCACCCCTCACGTCCGTTGTACTCAACGAGAACCTCTTAGTTCAATTTGTGATTTGAATGTTAACTTATGTTGTTTGTTTTCTTCGAGTGATAATAAAATTGAATGGTGATGGATGGCAACCTCAGAAGGGAGAAAAGGAAGGTTTTTTTTTGTGCTCACGAAGATACAACAATCTCCTACCTACGTATCCTTATGGTGCAATAAGGAAATCAGAGCATTCGTAGTTCGGGGAACTAGGATTAATTGGTGTGTTTTGTTTTATGAACTTTTGTGTAGGTCGGCGTTCTAAAGGTTAAATGTTGGCTTGTCTACTCTCGGTGGAGGCTCTAGCACTAGTTTGTTATGCGCATTAGAAAGGATTAACAGTGTTCTTTTTGAAAAGAGTTTTGGTAACACGAGGGTGACAAGTTGGATTGATGTGTTGAATGTTTTGTTTGATTGGTTTCGATCGCACGAGGGCGAGAAAATAATAGGTTTGATATGTTAATGTATATTTGGTTGGATGACGAATACTCGGATAGTCGAGTAAGACAACTCCTATCCTAATAGTCGGGAGAGGGAATAAAAGACTCTAGACCACTTTCTCTTTCATCGTTAATTGTAAAAGGATTTAATGATAGTTAAGGTGTTTTGAATGGATGACGAATACCCAGATAGGCGAGTAAGACAACTCGTATCCTAATAATCGGGAAAGGGAATAGAAGACTCTAGACCACTTTCTTTTTCATCGTTAATTATGACAATGATTTTATGTATGGTTGATATGTTTTAGAATAAACGACAAGTACTCGAATGAATGAGTAAGACAACTCATACCCAAGCATTTGAGGAGAGGAATTGAAGACTCAAGACCATCTCCCTTTTCGTATAGTTTATTATGAAAAGATTTGACTTACGGTATAAGTTTGTGAAAAAAGTGACAGTTGTTCGACTAATCGAGTAAGAGAACTCGTATTCAAACAACTGAGGAGAGAAGTCGAAGGCTCAAAGTCATCTCCCTTTGCATTTCGTTATTATAAAATAGTTTGATTTAGTCTGGTTTAGAATTTTGTAAAGAAATGACGAGTGTCTAACTGATCGAGTAAGAAAACTTGTCTTCAAACAATCGAGGGGAGGAGTTAAAGGCTTAAAACCATCCCCCATTTCATTTTTATTTATTGTAAGAATGTTTTGATTTAATTATGCTTAAGTGGATTAGAAATGATGATTATTCGACTAACCGAGTAAGAGAACTCGTATTCAAATGATCGAGGAGAGGAATTGAAAACTCAAAACCCTCCTTTTTTTTCATTTCTAAACGAAATGGTATTTTAATCGTGATTTAGGTATTTTATATTAATTTGAATAAAAATACTCGATGTTGGGTCGAGGTTTTAAATTCGTGTTTTGAATAAATTGGATTTTATTTAGTGAATCAATCATCTACTCGATTAATTAAAATCGAAGAGATCTCATTGTAAGTGTAGCGGAAAATTCATGATCATCAAGCTATTGACAAGATAGAGATCAATTAACAAGAGTCGCCATCACGCTTTTATTATTTCCAAGGGAAAAGGGAAAACGTACGAACAAAGCCCAAATAGTAAGAAGTTTTCAAATAAAAACTAATAAAAGTCAGAGATCGCAGGTAAGGGGGTTGGTTACACATAAGGAAGGTGTTAGCACCCAAAGTATCCTAGGTACTCCTAGGGAGCCCTTTTTGTGTGCATATGTATTTTGTACAAGGTGATGTTTACAAACAAATATAATGAGGAGATGAGAAAATAATTGATTAATTATATTTTTGTGTTTGACAAGACCTTCGGACTTATGCCTACGTACCAACATAAAAATGAGGGATCAAAACCTCGTAGTTTGTGCTATAAATTTTGAAATGGGTGAGTTGGTTTTAATAAAATTTAAGTTTGAAAGGCACAAAGGCCTAAAATGGTTTGAATGATTTAGTTCTTTTTGGCTTTTTGTAATTTTAAGTCAAGTATAGTTAAGTTTATTTACAAGTTTGATTTAAGAAAATGAGTTTGAAAATGCAATGGCATAAGGCCAAAGTTTCTACCTTTTGCAAAAATGGTCTAAGTTTAGAACAAAAGAAGTTCACACAAAGAAGGTTTTTTAAAAATGGAGGTAGAGATTTTGAAAGTAAAGAAATGGGGAGAAGATGAAGAGACTACCCTATGAACAAAAATTTAAAAGTTTAAAGTTGAAAAGATCTGACCAAATGGGAGCAATCCAATAGACAAGTATGCCAATCGAAACCCAAAATTCCCTTGGACTTTTTAGATTCAAGCAACACACAAATGCACAATTATATCAATCTTGAAGAGCATAGGCATCAAATAAAGATGGCCTCATCCAAGCTTGTCCACTTCGATGATCTTCTTTAAAAGGGCCTATGTAGCAGATGAATTCCACAAGTCATAGGTTCAACATAATAGCTTAATAATGATCAATGTTGCAGATGAATCTGGAGAGATCTTGAATGATGTATCAGATGAATTCAAACTTGCAAGTTCTTGGTTCTTCAAAAAATTGGCTTTGGCCAAGTCCATTAGCAAAGGAGTGTTGCCTAAGTTCTAAGTCCGATTGGGGTAAGATCAAAACAACAGTCCACTCAAATGTCTTTTAGAGTTTTTGTTATTATTATGTGCATTAATGGTCAAAGACCAATTAAACAAACAAAGCAACAAAGTATATCATACAATATGGTCCAAGTGGACAAAATGAAAATTTCATAAACATAAACAATTAGAATGATATGTACAATGACAAATGATAATAGAACAATAAAAATAAATTGCATTAAAAGTAAAAGCTTGAAAGTAAAAGTTAATGGTTAGTAAGTCAATAGTTAGTTTTGTTTTGCCTTTTTTTATTTCAAGACATTCTTTGGAGAATACTCAACCCACTTACCACAAGCATGGATCCTTGAACCAAAACGTCTTCCAAAAGGAAGGAAAGAAGGCCAAGTTTCCACACAATGCCATGGAAGAGGGGAGACTTACAATCTCAATAAACTAGAATGCTTATGCCTTTTATGTCAAAAATTTAGCTCTATGTTAAGCAATCGTAATTGGACTTATGTAGAAGTCACAACTATTTGAGGTCGGGCAACAAACTTTTGGTGTTAATGCATGTTGGAGACATAGTATTATGAACTATGCTCATTAAACATACCACACACAAAAATATGCAAAGGTGTGGCCTAATCTCATCCATACTCATGTTAATCTTTCAATCAACTAGCATCAGGACTTTGAGATGTCATTGGCCAATTGAAATGAATGGATGAAGAAGGGGAATTAAATGAAGCGGGAGGGGGGTGAATGAAATCAAAAATTGGTCAAAGGAGGACTTTTACCAAATTAATATTATTCATTCATTTTGGGAGATGGAATATATATTCCATCAATCCCCTAAATCCAAAAATATTAACTTGACAAAGTCAAATCAACCTTGACCAAGGCCCAACAACAAATAAGAAACTCAAATAAGTCAACCCAAATGGTCAACATAATTAAAATGACATTTATTCAATTAAAAATATTAAAATAATGCATTAAATTCAAATATGTTTTGTCCAAATCCTAAAATCACATCAAAACACCAAATAAATGGCCATGTGATTTATCATAAGGCAAACAAGGTCAAAGGACCTTGGATAAAAAAATTCAATATTTTTGGACACTTAAAAATATTTTAAACAACTAAAAACAAATGAAAAATAAAAAATTAATTCATGAAAAATATTAATAATGATCCAATTTTTTTTTTAATTCTGAATATGGAAGAGAAAAATATTTGAAATTTTTTGGTGAAAGTCCCATATTTTTTGGATCAATATTAAATTTATTATGAATTATTGAAGAAAAAAGGAATTAAATGGAAATTCAGAAAATGCTAAAATACGTGGACCATCAGATCTCCCTCATTAATTGAGGTGACAGATCTGATGATCCACATCGCGCATTCCACCAATGTCCTAGTCAACTGCGCTGCAAACATTGTAATCACAATGCACGGCTAAGATTAAAACGTGGAGTACGGATCATACGATTTACCCCAAAGACACCTCCTCACCGGATCCAGAGCTCCGGTTGTCTTCTCTGGCGAGCTTCGCCGGACTGGTCAACATGAACCATCACCAAAATTTAAAACGGGGACATGATTTTAAAGAGAAAACATCATTGAGCATGAATATCACCTTCATTTCTTCCAATTCCAACTATATAGAGAGATATGTGGAATTGAAAAATGAGGTTCATGATCTGAGTTGCTTCGATTTGGTCTCAAAGCAACTTAAACACCTTGCCTACATTGGTAGGACTTCAGCCAACACAATAATCAATAGAATTGAGCAAGAAACAAGGAGAATCGAAGAGATCAAATTTTCTGCAAATTACCTTCAATGGAGGTCTGAGCTTACTAGATCTTGATCTGAATCGTGCTTTGCTTCACTTCAATTGCTTGCAGAAGAGGAATGGAATGGCTTAGAATCAATGGATGTAATACCCCAAAATTTACCCTACAATTTTTTCCTAGAAGCATGGGATCATGTTTCACACTTCATTGGCATCATACTCATTGCATACTACATTAGTGACTTGGAAATCAGGTTTTGATTGATCACTCCTTAACAGAAGGAGCCCACACAAAGGAAGATTGAGAATTGGACTTCATTCTCTAAGTACACAAGTCTCAAGGGTCTCAGGGGGCTCCAAGTGTCTTATTATGGTCCTCAGTTCATCAGTGAAGGATTCAGAGCTATCAGAGTGTTCATCTGGATTTAAACAGGAAATTAGGGTTTCATGGCTACCTGCAACAGGAAATGTTTGGTTGGAAGTAGAGGATCTCATCCATGTCATGATTGGAGAGGCATCTTGGCATAGGAAGACTCACAATTATCTCAGAAAGATCCATTGGCAAGTAGTGCAATCAGTTCCCGATCAATTTTGCCCTAAAATTAGGGTTTGGTATAAAATCATTTTATTTCTGATTCTTTGGGTGAAACTCTTTTCCATGGCCCTCCATATGTCCACAAGGGTTTACATACAAAAAATTAGTTTTTAATTTGAACCAGAAGTGCTTCAATTGATCACTGGAATCGGGAATCAGACAGTTTGGGAAAAGTCAACTGTGGGGTCAGAAAAGTCGACTCCTGACTTTTTGAGAGTGTAATATCAAAATTCATGCCTAGGGGAGCCTACCTGTGAAATTTGATCAAGGTTGGATCACGGATTCGTCATTTAATAAGGAATTGGAAAAGTTACTTAATTTGGAAATGGTTGACTTTCCATTTTGTGCAAGTTTTTATGATTTTGCACTCACTTTAAGCCCATTTTACATCAAGATAAAAGCTCCATTTGAACATTTCTCTAACATGAAAGTTGTTCCTCTTATTCCAAGCTTTCTATAAATATAAAGTTTTCTCCATTTGGGTCAAAATTGAGAAAGTTATGCTTGGTCAGAGTAGGGCATATTTTTAGACACTTAGAAAAATTTCTAAAGTCTAAAAAAAATCTTTAAATTTTGTCAAACATTTTGGCCAGTTTCTTGCATTTCAAGGCACCAATTGAAAATATTTTCTTCCCAACAATTATACCTTGTCATGTCCTCTTTCACCTACCTTTGGAGTCATCTCATTTGGATCCATGGTTTGAGAGATACACTCACTTAAAGTCGGTACCATGACTTGAAATTTCTAGGCAGATTTCAAGTTACCTTGGCCAGCCTTGCATTTTTTCAGTTTTGCTCAACTTTAGGCCTCTTTTTAGGTTACTTCTACTCACCATTTCTTTTAACTTTGAACATCAAAGACACTCTCCAATATTCCATCTTTCATATGCCTTTGGAATGAGATTCATAGGATGTTTCATTTGCAAGATATTAACCTTTAAAGTCATCATTTAGACCTGATTTTTGTGCCCAACATTTATGCCTAACGTGCCCAACGAATCTTGCAATGGTGTGACATGAGCTTGAGGTCCCTTTTTCATCTTCTTCCACTCATTATTTCCACCCATTCTCAACATGAAACATGTCATACTCCATATTATCTCTCTACTGTTTGCATTATCTCCTCAATTTGTGATTTGCTCATCAAGTTATGTTGCCAGAAAGTCACCACCTTGAATTGATTTCTTGCTTGCTGCCAAACCAAGCCATGTATGCTGCACAAATGCAAGACTACACGGCCAATGTTTTGTTTTCCTTATTTGGTCATACATCATATTTCCATTCACCTAGAAGTCTTGCCAAAATAAGAAACATTAGTCTTGACCTCAGTACCTCACGTGCCCTCTTTCCAATTTCTATTACACCTCACCAAATGCAACTAACTTACATCACTTGCTCATGGATAAACAAATTATTTTAGAGCCCATTAAGGAGTATTTGACCCACAGTACTTAAAGCAAGAAACCCTAAGCATGAGAGGAGAGCAGTGGATTTTCGAGCAAGAAAGGGAAAGATTCATTAGAGGTCAGCTTTTATTTCTCAGAAAGTTCTATAGGTGAAGATCTTGAAGCACCAAGGAAGCATCATCTTCTTCTAGTCTCTCCACAGTCAAGAAGCAGTGGACTAGACTTCCACTAGGTAATTCTCTTGCTCCATTTCCATAGCCATTTTATTGATACATCTATGCTCATTAGCATGCTTGTTTCATTACCGTTTACAATGCTAATCATGTACTTATGCTTACTTCTGAAGCCCTCAGTACGAGGCATTGTTCATGGTGTTGAGTTGTGTTGTTAATTTTTTGCTCATGTCTGTGTTCATATTGACACCTTGCTGTTAACTTTTCTCCATGAATAAGCTACCATTTCACCTAAAAAAGGTTACCACGTTAATCATCGCATTTTGTACTTGAGATCTAGGCTTCGCTTTGTGTTTTTTGATGCACTATAGTGTTCGTATTTTTGTGTTGAAGTTGAGAGAAACATGCTGCATTTCCTGCGTTTTTTTCATGATTATGGTTAGGGTTTGGCTCAAGGAAGAAGACGACTGCGTGTCGTCTTGAGAGCCCTTAGATCCACCGCTTCTGTTTTAATCCTGTCCGTCCGTTTTGGGTTTTATCTTTTAGTGACTTAAATGAAAGTGACCGATTGATTTATGTTCACATGGTTATTTTAATTAAAATGTTCATTTTAAGATGTCACACCCTGATTTAATTGTGGTTTGGATCGTGGACTTTCACTAGTTGTTTTTAACACCCCTCGTTTATGGCCCATCAGTGCATATCATTTATTTCCAGTTTAGTCATAAAATGCTAATACACCTCCCTTTTCATGTTCTTTTTTTAATTCCCAATTTATTTCTGTTTTGATTGTAATTAATTTAAAATGTTTTCTTTATTCATAAAAATATTCAAAAATATTTTCCATATTTCTTGATGCCTTATTTAATTTTATTTAATTTTTATTTTCGCATTTATTTAGTATTAATATTTTATTTTAATTATTCGTTCTAAGTGGTCCATTTTAGCATACATTTGATTCTTGATTTTATTTTTATAACTTAAAATTATTTTCAGCTTCTGATTTTTGGGATGAAGGTTGACCACTGCCCCATGGTCAACCTGACTTTTTCTTAGATTTTTATTTCACATTTTCAATTTATTCTTGATTTAATTGTAACCTAGTTTTGTTGATTAACTTTTGGTTTGACTTCTGTTTTATTTCAATTAATTCATGTACTAATTTTCATTATTTTTAAAATCTTTTTGGGGGATGATGATGTCCTGACCCCACCTTACTTAGTGTAATTTTTCATAATTTTATTAAGTTGGCTCGATATTTCAGTTGACTTCTTTATGATCAATGTTTGATTTAGGGATTGCTTATGGAAATTGAAGAGATCTTTTGATCCTCCCTTGTTCATCTCATAGGCCATTTATTAGAGGCCTTTTATCTTGAATTTATCTGATCCTTACCTCATTTCTTGATTTAATTATTTCAGTGGACCCTTTTTGTGCATCTTTTCATTTGTCTGATTCATCTGTTATCTGTTATACTTGTTTCTTTCATCCATGCTTAATATTGCTTGATTATTTAACATGTTTGTACCCCCCATGCCTTGCTTAATGCTCCGTTATTTCATTCTTTGATTCTTTGATTTGATTATATACCTGTTTACTTATCTGATTTGATTGATAACTGTTGCCTACTTGTATGATGATTGAGGCATATATTCTTATTGTTTGATTGCCATGAACCATCCCCATTCGTAACAAATGTACCCCTATCCCATAAAGTGTATAATATTTATTCTTTCATTCTTTATTCATCTGTTAATACAAGAATTAAAACGAACAGCCGATAATCATTTCAAAACAAGATCAAAAGCTCGATCCAACGTCGAGTAATCATTTTCAAAACTTAACAGAACCAACACGCATTCATCCATCCTCTTGTAAGTCGATCGCCTCAGGCATCGCCATCTACCCTTATCCGTGGCTCCTCTCCTTGCTCCGTCCGTCGACTCTTGTCCTGTTTAGGTAGCACCCATTAGGTAGAACCCTTTGTATGATAACATAGGTAGAATTCCCTTATTCTTTGCATGCTAACATTAGGTAGATGTTCCCCTCTGTAAATCCTAACACATAGGTCCACATTGCATGACAACTCTAGGGCAGAGCTTCCCCACTTTTAGACCTTTCATGCATCTCTGATCTTGTGGCATGTCAGTCCGTTCTATTGCAAAGAGGTAACTGCCTAAGACTCGATTCAGCGAGCTGCGACACCTACTGCTAGGACGTGGAACACATTGCCCACTTTCCTTTGACACAGCTGGTGTCCTCTTTGGTAAGTCCATGTTCAGATGGCAATCCTTAACCCCTAGTTAGCCGAACTACGGCAACTCTGATTCTCATGTTCAGATGAGATACGTAGGCACGAGACGCGATGTCTTGTCGAGTTTGACTGACGACTAACAACTAATCCTTGCTTGCTTTCGCCCTTGCTGTGATTCTTTTCTCTCGCGCTCGTTGCGATCGAGACCTTCCCTTTCTCTTTCCTTAGTTGCAATCGAGACCCTTGTTCCTATAGTTAGCTGAACTATGTTTTTCTCTGATTCTCATTACAGATGAGATACGTAGGCATAAGACGCGATGTCTTATCGAGTACACTTCTCTTTCGCCCATAGGTAGCCGAGCTACGAAGACTCTGATTCTCATACTCAAGTGAGATACGTAGGCAGTGGATGCGACATCCTTGCGAGTCATCTTCTTTTGACCTTCTTTTAGCAGATAGTACCTTAGATATACCTACACCCTTTAGACTAGAATAACAAGAGTGGATACCGTAGAGTACTACGGATGCGTATGGGTGCTAATACCTTCCCTTCGCATAATCGACTCCCGAACCCTAGATTTGGTTGCGAGACCTTGTCTTTTCCTCTCTTCAGGTTTTCTTCGATCGTTTCCTTTCCCTCCTTTGGGATAAATAACGAACGGTGGCGGCTCTTCTGTTTTTTTCCCTCCGGTTGTTTTTCGCGTTGCGACAGCTGGCGACTCTGCTGGGGACCGGTTTCCCTATACGAGTCCCTCTTAGCTTTTGTGAGTTTCTTGTTTGTTGGGTGTTTATTCTTTTGTAAAGTTATTTAATTTTAGCATTTATCTGCTTTATCTTATTGCATTGTGTACATATGATTGCTGTATCTGCTGGATCTGTTGGGTTGGTTGTTTGTTCGGGTGGGTTGTTCTATGAGAGATAAGCCCACTACCCAGGCTTGAGCGTACACACAGGTTTTAGAGTGGATAGTCATGAGGCTTGCGTAGCATGTTGCTACGTTAAGTCGTTCATGAGACCCACACCTAGATGAGGTTTCTTTTGGATATATTCTGTCCTACGGGTGTTCCGTAACGACAGGATGTTCCTTTAGAAATCGTCGACTCTGGTGACCATTTCCCGGGGACTCAGTCGAGGCACTCCTTTGGGACGCGATTATGTTAGCTCTGGTGGGCGCATTCTCGTTGCTCAATCCGAGGACCCAAGGCTGGGAACTTGCTTTTGGGATGTCCTGTTGAGGGGAGTCAGTAGAGGTCTTTTGTCTCGTAATAATACCAAACCTTCAGCGGTAAACGTATTATTCTTTACTGAAGGGCTAGAAGCTGACAAACTTCTATTCTTTGAACCTATCAGTGAGGGGCGGGCTAAATTCAGGAAACCTTAACCTTCAACCAACCCGGTTTTCTGGTATTCTTGTTGGAACAGAACTTTGATCTCTTATATGTTCCTCAGTGGTTTTCTCTTCAGACAGTGCGACCTGATAGTTGTCCAAGCAGATACAGCAATCCTGATTCCCATGTCACTGCATTGCATCACATCATTTTGCATTCACATTAGTTAACACATGTTTATCTATTTCCAGGGGTTTATATCTTCTTCTTGATTCTAGTCGGGTTTTTCTGGTTCTCCTAAGATGGATATTGGTAGAAAAAGACATGTCGCCTACAAATTTCCTGTGGTTTGTTTGGATCCCATTCAACAGCTGATGAAGTTAATGGATCATGATTCTCTAGAAAGATTCTGGATGGATTACGGGTTGATTCTATGTTTCGTTACGGTTTTCCCCAAAGATCAACACGATGCTCTCTTTACATTGTTGTAGTTCTATGACCCTCCATTGAGGTGTTTTACATTCCCAGATTATATCTTGGTCCCTACTTTGGAGGAGATTGCCAGTTTTCTCAGAGTTCCTATCAAGTCCCAGTTGCTATTCTACAGTTCCGAGTTTCTGCCCGATTTCAGCATGGTTGCTTCAGCCACATATTTGGGGAAATCAGTCTTGGAGTCTAATATGTGTCAGAAAGGAGGAGTCAGTGGTTTTCATATGAGTTTCTTAGTGGGAGAAGCCAAGAAGAAGCTTGAAGATGGTGATCAGAGGTGTTTCAATGCTGTGTTGGCTCTTGGTGTATACGGGATTGTCTTGTTCCCTAATGTTGCAAAATTTGTGGACGTTGACGCAATACGCCTCTTCGTGTTGGGAAATCCAGTGCTGACCTTGCTGGGAGATTTCTTTCATTCAGTGTATCACAGGAATGAGAATAGAAAAGGAGGATTGGTGAATTGTTGTGCACCCTTGTTTCATAAGTGGTTCAGTTCTCACCTACCCAAGTCGGGAGCGTTCATTGATTTTAAGGACTCGTTGAGTTGGTCGAAAAGGTTGATGGGGATAAGAGCTAAAGATATTTCTTGGTGGTCTGACCGAAACTTGCTTCAGGCGGATATTATTCACAGTTGCGGGAACTTCCCGAATGTGCCATTGGTAGGAAGAAGAGGAGGAATCAACTATAATCCTTCTCTAGCGGTCAGACAGTTTGGGTATGCTTTATAAACTCCGCCTTTGGAAAAAGATGTAGAAGAATCTCTGTTTTTCCATTCTTCATCTGATCTGACTGTATCCCATAAGGCAGCTGAGGCTTGGCTCAAGGTAATCAAGAGAGGAAGGACTGCCCATTCGGGGAAGAGTCGAAGAGTTTAGTCTGCCCTTTCCTATTGAAGAACCTTTGTATCCACCTACTCTTGAGCAGTCAATAATGGTGAGCCGAGAGGAGTATGACAAATTGAAGGGTACCATGGAGGAACTTCAAACTTCAAACTCGGAGTTGAGTGTGAAGTTGCAAGACTTTATGCATCTATACCATGAGGTAGAATATCAGAAGGGGGAAGCTGTCAGATTGCAAGAGGAAGCGGAAAAGAGATTGGTTGTGGAGGTGAATTTCTCCAGGAAAACTGACAAAGCCTTGGGGTCATCCGGTTCTGAGTTGAGGTGAGTCAAGCAGCAGTTAACAGATGCCCGTGGTGAGTTAGTTGGGTGGCAAGAACAATGGGATGCATTTTCAGCTTCTCGGAAGGAAAAAGAGGAGAAGATGGTGGCCTAATTGACTAGTCAGATGGAGAAGTTGAAGACTCTGCTGAAGGATAAGAACAATGAGCTCCTGTGTGCCCGTACAACCAATGGTTACATCACAAATCAACTCGATAAGGCTCAAGAACAGATTGAAGAACTCAAAGTGCTGGCGGGTTTAAAGAAATCTAGACTTGAAGTGGTATTCGGAGAGGATGATGGGGATTATTACATAGAGCATATCAAAGAACTGGATGGGATTATTCACAAGAGGAATTTGCTTATCTGGCATTTGACAGAATCTCCAGATCATCCTGACACGGTGGCACTGCTGGCAGAAGTTAGGAGCAGTCCTTATGGGTTGTATACAGGAGGCTGATTCCTGATTTTTGTTCCTCTTTTTACTTGTTGTGTTTCTTTGTTGCTTTGTAGTAATGATCCATAGGCTTGTTATGGAGATCCTCGTTTGATGTACTGTAGGCTAAGGCCCTTCTCCTTGAACTCATTTGTATGACGGTTTTTCTTTATTGCATCTTGGTCTCAGAAGTTTATCCACGGATCGATCTTCTTACACTGTTTATCTGATGTGAGACTGGAATCAAGGGGTAGAATACCCTTTGGAATTGATAAACATGTCATTGCATTTGCATATCCATTAGCATGTCTTGCATAACAGGTATCGCCGTGGTGTTCTCATTTTGTTTGGTATTCCACTAGCACGATAGCTGACTCAGGCATTCACCGATACGGTACCCGAAGGAATCAACACAGAGCAATGGAAGGCCTACAAGCAGAGACCGCTGAGATGAGGATTCGCATGAATCAGTTCATGGACGTGGTCCAAGGAGTGCCTCAGGGACAACAGGAGCTTAGACTGTTGATACAAAGGAATCCCCCTACTACTCAACCGGAGATTATGATTGATCCTCCAGCTGGAGAGACTAATGGACCCAATGGACAGGGGCCTATCCCTATCCCACATGTCAACCCTGATCAACAACCCATCCATGATGATCAGGAGGATCAATTCACCCTGCTTCATGAAGACTTTGGCATGGGCCATGGTGTGGACCCTATGTTTCGGAGATTGGAGGAGAGGTTGAAAGTTGTGGAAGGGCAGAATGCTCTTGGTGTGGATGTTGCTGACTGGGGCTGGCCCCAGGTGTGAGAGTTCCACCAAAGTTTAGAGTTCCAGTTTTTGATACGTACAATGGTAACTCTTGCCCGAAGACTCGCGTGCAAGCTTCCTTAGTGTACTTCTAAAACTCTTTCAAGTCGGGACATCTGAAACTGTACTTCTCAGTGTTCCTTCGTCCATAATCCATGGTCTGAAATTATTTGCAAATGATACCTTAGTTCCTTAAAATTTTCATGTGATGAATGTTATGATGCGCATGAAATGCATGGATGCAACAATCGCAAGTAAGGGATCACACTCAAGGAAAATAAAGTTCAAGGGATGAATCAAGTCTTTGTCAAGATCAATCATCCATTTTGGTGGATTATGGTTTTCACCTTATTAACACCCAAGTTCCATTGATATTGACAAGATTTGATTGGATCAACCAAGAATCAAGGGTTTGTTACAAGTCACGAGTATGGAGTATGGGTAAGAGCCATCCCAAAGGAGTGAACTAAGGATAAAAACCTGTAGATCATGTTCTAAAAAGTTCCCAGAGTCTTAATTCCATCTATCGGATATTACAGGTTAAGATGACTGACTCATCGACCCATAATATTCTCAAGAGAAACTCGTCTGAATGTAGTATCGCGTAATAACTGTTATCAAGTCTACACTTGAACAGTCTCTGCACTACATCCTAAATAGGCCAAGAGGGGGTAAGTGTTCTACGATCCTCAGCTTCTCGGACCCAAATTAGAGATAGTAATGCCTAACCATAAATACTTGTGTGACATTTCCAAATCCAAAGGAGTCTCCACTGAGAAGATGGATCTCAAGCCACATTGTTAAGGACTACTCCATACAAGTCGAACATGACTATACCATCCTCCTATGTTAATTGCACTCAAGTTCAGGTTAGAACTTATCTCACCACTCAGAGATCACCAATCACAACAAGTAGATTATATCACACATACATATATATATATAAACATCACATGTATACAAGTATATTCACACAAAAAGTAGGCTAAACCCACTGGAGACTACTCCCCAGCAGAGTCGCCACTTAATTTCTTTAGCGAAAAATTCATGATCATCAAGCTATTGACAAGCTAGAGATCATTTAACAAGAGTCGCCACCGCGCTTTTATTATTTCCAAGGAAAAGGGAAAAAGTAAGAACAAGGCTCAAATAGTAAGAAGTTCTCAAATAAAAACTAATAGAAGTCAGAGATCGCAGGTAAGGTGGTTGGTTACACTGAGGGAAGGTGTTAGCACCCAAAGTGTCCTAGGTACTCCTAGGGAGCCCTTTTTGTGTGCATATGTATTTTGCACAAAGTGATGTTTACAAATAAATAGAATGGGGGGATGAGAAAAAAATTGATTAATTATATTTTTGTGTTTGACAAGACCTTCGGACTTGTGCCTACGTACCAACATAAAAATGAGGGATCAAAACCTCGTAGCTCGTGTTATAAATTTCAAAATGGGTGTGTTGGTTTTAATAAAATTTAAGTTTGAAAGGCACAAAGGCCTAAAATGGTTTGAATGAGTTAGTTCTTTTTGGCTTTTTACAAGTTCAAGTAAAGTTTAGTTAAGTTTATTTACAAGTTTTATTTAAGAAAATGAGTTTGAAAATACAATGGCATAAGGCCAAAGTTTCTACCTTTTGCAAAAATGGTCTAAGTTTAGAACAAAAGAAGTTCACACAAAGAAGGTTTTTTAAAATGGAGGGGGATATTTTGAAAGTAAAGAAATGGGGATAAGATGAAGAGACTACCCTATGTACAAAAATTTAAAAGTTTAAAGTTGAAAAGATCTGACCAAATGGGAGTAATCCAATAGACAAGTATGCCAATAGAATTCCAGAATTCCCTTGGACTTTTTAGATTCAAGCAACACACAAATGCACTTATATCAATCTTGAAGAGCATAGGTTCAAATAAAGATGGCCTCATCCAAGCTTATCCACTTCAATGATCTTCTTCAAAAGGGCCTATGTAATAGATGAATTCCACAAGTCACAGGTTCAACATAACAGCTTAATAATGATCAATGTTGCAGATGAATCTGGAGAGATCTTGAATGATGTATCAGATGAATTCAAACTTGCAAGTTCTTGGTTCTTCAATAAATTGGCATTGGCCAAGTCCATTAGCAAAGGAATGTTGCCTAAGTTCTAAGTCCATTGGGATAAGATCAAAACAACAATCCACTCAAATGTCTTTTAGGGTTTTTGTTATTAGTATGTGCATTAATGGTCAAAGACCAATCAAACAAACAAAGCAATAAAGTATATCACACAATATGGTCCAAGTGGACAAAATCAAAATTGCATAAACATAAACAATTAGAATGATATGTACAATGACAAATGATAATAGAACAATAAAAATAAATTGCATTAAAAGTAAAAGCTTGAAAGTAAAAGTTAATGGTTAGTAAGTCAATAGTTAGTTTTGTTTTGCTTTTTTTTTATTTCAAGACATTATTTGGAGAAAACTCAACCCACTTACCACAAGCATGGATCCTTGAACCAAAACATCTTCCAAAAGGAAGGAAAGAAGGTCAAGTTTCCACACAATGCCATGGAAGAGGGGAGACTTACAATCTCACTAACTAGAATGCTTATGCCTTTTATGTCACAAATTTAGTGCTATGTTAAGCAATCGTAATTGGACTTATGTAGAAGTCACAACTATTTGAGGTCGGGCAATAAACTGTTGGTGTTAATGCATGTTGGAGACATAGTATTATGAACTATGCTCATTAAACATCCCACACACAAAAATATGCAAAGGTGTGGCCTAATCTCATCCATACTCATGTTAATCTTTCAATCAACTAGCATCAGGACTTTGAGATGTCATTGACCAATTGAAATGAATGGATGAAGAAGGGGAATTAGATGAAGAGGGAAGGGGATGAATGAAATCACAAATTAGTCAAAGGAGGACTTTTACCAAATTAATGGTATTCATTCATTTTGGGAAATGGAATGTACATTCCATCAATCCCTTAAATCCAATAATATTAACTTGACAAAGTCAAATCAACCTTGACCAAGACCCTACAACATAATGGTCAACACAATTAAAATGTAATTTATTCAATTAAAAATATTAAAATAATACATTAAATTCAAATATGTTTTGTCCAAATCCTAAAATCACATCAAAACACCAAATAAATGGCTATGTGATATATCATAGGTCAAACAAGTTCAAAGGACCTGGGATAAAAAATTTCAGTATTTTTGGACACTTAAAAATATTTTAGACAATTAAAAACAAATGAAAAATCACTTAATTCATGAAAAATATTAATAATGATCCAAAAAATAATTTTAATTCAGAATATGGAAGAGAAAAATATTTAAACTTTTTTGGGGAAAGTCTCATATTTTTTGGATCAATATTAAATTTATTATGAATTATTGTAGAAAAAGGAATTAAATGGAAATTCAGAAAATGCCAAAATACGTGGACCATCATATCTCCCTCTTTAATTGAGGTGGAAAATTTGATGATCCACAGCGCGCGTTCCACCAATATCCTAGTCAGCTGCACTGCAAACATGGTAATCACAATGCACGGCTAAGATTAAAACGTGGAGTAAGGATCACACAGTTTAAACCAAAGACACATCATCACCGAAGCCAGAGCTCCGGTTGTCTTCTCCAGCAAGCTTCGCCGGATTGGTCACCAAAATTTAAAATAGGGACATGACTTTAAAGAGAAAACATCACTGAGCACGAATATCACCTCCATTTCTTCGAATTCCAACTATATAGAGAGATATGTGGAATTGAAAAATGAGGTTCATGATCTGAGTTGCTTCGATTTGGCCTCAAAGCAACTCAAATACCTTACCTACATTGGTAGGACTTCAGCAACACAATAATCAATAGAATTGAGCAAGAAACAAGGAGAATCGAAGAGATCAAATTTTCTGCAAATTACCTTCAATGGAGGTCTGAGCTTGCTAGATCTTGATCTGAACCGTTCTTTGCTTCACTTCAATTGCATGAAAAAGAGGAATGGAATGGCTTAGAATCAATGGACTCCTGGTGAATTGAATTCCAAAACAGTGGAGATTCAAGCTCAAACTCAATTGAATTTTTCAGGTTTATCCTCTTAATGTGAAGGGTTTTCTGTGGGGATTCAAAGCTGGCGCAATGTGTGTGTTAATTCTGAGCAATTGAGCTTCAATTTATTGAGGAATTGGATGATATTTGCACACTCACTTTCACTTTCCAAAATTGGCAAATGATGAAAGCATGGTTGCATGGGCGCGCATAGGCCCATGAAATGATTGTTTAAAAGTCCAAAATGAACTTCAGATGCATTGGAGATGGATTGGATTGCAAGGAAATTGAGCATTGTCATTTGAAGTTTGATCCATGACACATGATACCAACCTGTTTAAGCCATGTGCAGCCTATGCATTTCTCATCCAAAATGTATGAATTTAAGCTCTTTGGAAAGGTGAGATCTAGAGGAACAAGTTTGATGTTGAACACATTTCAATTTGGAGCTTGAAACTTGGAGATATTTGAGGTGGAAATTTGGAAAAATTTGACATATTAAAAATTTTCTAAGTGTCAAGCCATATGTCTCAATATTCCACCTTGCTTAACTTTTTATGGGAGCTTCAAATGAGAAAAATGGCTTCATCAAAGTTGTATCTCTCTCAAAGACCTTAAAAATGGTCACCAATTTTTATGTCATTTGGATTTGAAATGATAGAGTTATGCATTTTTGAAGTTTGGCAAAATCACTTGATCAATGATATATGTCAAAAGTGACCTATAATGTAGCCTCATTTCACATGTACAAAGAACTTGAATTAGCTCCCACTCAAAACATAAAAGTTCAATTAGATACATTGAATTTGATTTTGCAACTTGGAGATATTTCATCTCATAAAAATTGAGCAAGTTATGACCTTGGGAAGTTGACTTTCAAATTAGGGTTTAGACAAAATGACATATAATGTTTCAACATTGAAAATGATTTTCCAAGAAAAAATAGCTCTAGGTATCAACATGAAAGTTGTTTATAATGATATTTAGAGTAAGTTTTATCTTGGAATAATTTTCAATTGGTAAATATTATAGGAGATAGGGTCTAGGGAGACCCAGTTTTGATCAGATGAATCCATCTGGCCAACCACCATCAACCAACTTGCTAATTTCTAATTCTCTTGACTTTCTTGGCTCATGGTAGATCATATATGAATAAGATGATGAAGTTTGAAGTGTCCCTTGAGAAATTTTATCAATTGATGAGATAGCTTGTTGGAGAAGTTACTCAAGATACCCAGTCAAACTAGGGTTTCCAAGGCAAATCACCCTCAAACTCTTGAAGCAAACTTGATCAATATCACATGTAAAAGCAATTAGGACTCATATATGATGCTTATAACCATTATTGAATCAATTCTTTGTTGTGCTATTTGTTTATGAAGGTCTTAAACCCTAGATGTGATCAATGAATCAATGAGATCATGCCCCTTCCTACAAAAAGAGTTAGATACAAAGACATATTTTTGGGATTTTGTTTAGTGAAATGATAATATACAAGTATGATACAATCACAAAGTGCTTGGTGATCTCTCCCAGAACAAACCCAATGAAAGAGGGGTAAGGAGGATGCCAAGGTATGATCCCAATGCTTATGCTTATGATGGAATTGCATGAGGGATCTTAGGGTCAAAATTGGGGTCTTACAGTAAGAAAGCCAAAGAGTAAGCTATGTGAGGTTGATGGCGATGCGTGCAAGCGATCGACTT
Organism: Lathyrus oleraceus; assembly: GCF_024323335.1. Lineage (NCBI taxonomy): Eukaryota > Viridiplantae > Streptophyta > Magnoliopsida > Fabales > Fabaceae > Lathyrus > Lathyrus oleraceus. The sequence continues at coordinate 365,421,162 of NC_066580.1, forward strand.
ACAAGGTTATGGAAGGATGATCTCAACATTGAATTGAGAGATATAAAATTTTGAATGATTTAATATAACGATTAGATTGATCAAAGGATGAAGGTCACTATGAAAATATAACTTATCATGGTTCAAATGAACTTGGGAATTACACAAGTGAGTTTAATCAAGCACGTTCAAGGTGATATCTCAAACAAATTCTACAAATTAAGATAATGATTGATTTTAAATTAACAAGGCGTTAAAATAAAAGTTTATCAAACCAAAAAAAAACATTATTTTTGTAGCAATAATACTCTAATATATCTTACATGTATCCATAAAAAAATGAAATAAAGAATTAAATGAATAAGTAAGAAATAAAAGGAAATGGGCTTAAAATGAGATAAAAGTCAAAATATGGGTGCACTGCATTATAGTAAAAGGAGGTTTAACTATCCAAACATGCCTTTGGGCCCAATTCGGAGGCCCAAAATCACAAGGGAGACCCAACTGAGCTCGGTCAACTCTATTGACCCCACGCACCATCATCATCCGTCAGAGCCATGGATCTGACCTGGTCAAACAAATCAAAGGACGGATGAGGAGTGCACACGGTAATGGATCGTGGAACATTCACACAGAAACATCTTGTTGACCAACGGTCAAACGCAGAAGTTGCCCACCACCGGAGTGACACTTGTCACTCATGTACCAAGCCAGACGTGGGTATTTAACCTGAGTATCTGAGAAAATGAGTTCATTTGTTGAACACTTTTTTATCTCCTCATCTTAGAACTTAAACTCTATGCAAAAGAGCCCGCCCTCCTCCGATCAACCTGCCAGAGAAGACAGTGGTTTCCGGCCAACGGTGGCGGCGCCGCCTTCTTCTCCGGCAAACCACTATACAAAAATCGAAATGTCCAATACTAACCCTACCTTGTTTGGGCCGGAGAAACCAAATTCGGCCTTAACTCTTCCTAAATCTTCCTCAAACGGCCGGATCGGCCCTCCCAACAAGACGAAAATTCAAATATCCGATAAAACAAACTTTCAACGCAACCCAACAAATCCTCGATCCCTTCTAACAGAAAAATCACAACAAAATCAACAGCAAGAAATAAATCAAACCCCAAACCCTAATTTCAAAATTAAAACCTGTACAATTGTAATTTACAGGAATCGCTAAAGGGGTTTTACTCAATTCAGAATGACGAATGTAATGGCGTAAGAATTTCAAGCAAAGGAGGGAGTTGAGGACTACTTGATTCGAGTTAACTCGCCGGCGACGCGAGCTTCTCCGGCACCATTCAGATAAGTCTCTTCTTTGTACTCTCCTCTTCTTCCTTTGATCTTATATTTTCGTTATTGTCGTCGGCTTAAGATGCTCTTTATTTAACTTCACTTATCTCAAAGATTCTGAGTATTCCTTAACAATTTTTTTTAGATTTAGGATGAGGTCTGTTGAACTGGATTTTGGCAGCATAATGGTCATCCTTTTTCATCTAGTATCTTGTTCTTATTTATAGGGCAGGGACGAAGAATCAGTCCGTTTTGAAATCCTTTGAAAGAATATGAGCTGTAAATTCGTTGGGAAGAAAATGAGATGTTTGTAAAATCCATCCGTTAGGACGAAAATCCCTGATGTTGGGGGGATTCAGAGTGAGTGGTAAGCGAGAAAATCCACGAGGCTATGTGTGTGATTCTCTCGTTAGCCTTATCCCATGTATTTCTTCCTTGGTTTACCTTCTTTTACTGCTACGATAATTTGATTGTAACTGTGTATTTTTTTACTGATGTATGTGATGTATGGATGCTTATTGCCATGTATGTATGCGTATGGTAATGTCTTGACAAGTTGGCTCACACATTTTGTTTTTTGGATGTAGGTTTAATTAATGGTTGTTTAGGTTGATTCAATGGAGATTTCGTTTTGACAAGTTGTTTGTTGTTCTCGTCTGCAGGAGTATTGAACTTGGTAGTGGTTAATGAAGAAATTCATGAAGAGGAGATAGGGTACAATACCCCAAGGAAGGGGAGCATACCAGGAGGAATTTTACTTTCATCCTAACTTGCGACATTTTAAATCGTCATTATTGTTGTTATTATTATGTAACAGTAACCAAATTTTGTAAAGGATAAAACTGTTTTATTTGGTGTCCATTATTTGAATGGAAATCTACTTTTGGTTTTGTTTATATTTCAACAAAGTCTAATGTAAATGCCCAACTATTAATAAAGCAAAGTATACTTTAATTTGAAACTATCCTCTTATAATCATGAATTGACTTATTACCTTTGATTAATATTAAAGATAGAAATCATATTAAAACCAAATTTCAAATACAAGGAGAAAACAAACAGGATGCAATGGATTACTAAACCAAAGTCAAAAATGCAAACCTTTGGACTTTTACCTCTAAGCCCAAGATGATGAATGACTCAAGAAATGTAAAGCATTGGCTTATCAACACAACATGAATGCCAACCTAAGATGAAACACTCGGCATTAGCGGCCTTAGGCAAATGGAGCAAATTATGTATAAAGAGAAGGAAGTATAACTAAGTGCGATGGATATATTGGTCTCAATGAAAAGGAACTATGCAATGCAATGGATCTATTAAGACAAAATTGGGGTATGGCAGTTGCCTCTATTTAATTAACTTGAACTAGAAGGTAAGAATGACAACAGTCTTCATACATTCATGGTGGAAGGTAATTAAATACGAAAATACCCAAATTTTGTCCTCTGGAATGCAATGGAGAAATGCAGAAATAAAAATGCAATGAATTCTACACCACCGAGGTATTGAGGTAGAATGCCAAATCAATCTCAACCCTCGAGTCAACACTCAAATCTTGCAAAGGTCATTTTTGATGTAATGACAAATGTGGGACTAAAGCTGAACAGGCTTTTTGGCACCAAAAGGATGATAGTAGAGTTAATCGCCCCCATCAAAAGGATGATAGTAATTCACCACGATTTCCAAGATCATCATCACCAAAAGGATGATGGATAATCCAAGATTTAAAGGTAGCCATTACCAAAAGGATGATGATGAGATTAATAATCAAACTTGTTGTCACCAAAAGGATGAAAGTCAGACATAATAAAAGATTTCCATCCCTAAAAGGATAAGGTCCATCACCAAAAGGATGATGGTTATTCTGATAATGCTTTCCATTACCGAGAGTATATTATCAAGGCTACCACCAAAAGGTTAATAGTTAACTCATCAACTTCAAAGGTCACTGTCACCAAAAGGATAAAGGTAAGATCCAATCACAAAACTTGTTATCACCGAAAGGATGATAATAAGTCAAATAACTTCAATGATCACCATCACCAAAAGGATGAAGGTAAGACGAATAACAAAACTTGTTATCACCAAAAGGATGATAATAAGTCAAATAACTTTAATGATCACCGTAACCAAAAGGATGAAGGTACAATCAACAACAAAACTTGTTATCTTCAAAAGGATGATAATAAGTCAACAATCACCGTCACCAAAAGGACGAAGGTGAAACCAATAACAAAACTTGTTAATACCAAAACGACGATAATAAGCCATAACAACTTAAATGATCACCATCACCAAAAGGATGAAGGTAAGAACAAAACTTCGAAACTTGTTATCACCAAAAGGATGATAATAGGTCAATAACTTAAATGATCACCGTCACCAAAAAGGATGAAGGTACGATCAACAACAAAACTTGTAATCACCAAAAGGATAATAATAAGCACCGATCACCGACACCAAAAGGATGAAGGTACAATTAAACAACCAAACTTATTCCCACCAAAAGGATGATAATGAGTCAACAATCACCATCACCAAAAGGATGAAGGTAAAATTAAAACAGATCTTGTTACCACCAAAAGGATGATAATAAGTCACGACACCTTAAATGATAACCATCACCAAAAGGATGAAGGTAAGAACAAAACTTTAAAACTTGTTATCACCTAAAGGATGATAATAAGTCGACATTCACCATCACCAAAAGGATGAAGGTACTACAAATAAAAGAACTCGTTATCACCAAAAGGATGATAATAAGTTACAACAATTCAAATTATCACCATCACCAAAAGGGTGAAGGTAAAATCAAGACAAAAACTTGTTACCACCAAAAGGATGATAATAACTCACAACATTAATGATCACCATCACCAAAAGGATGAGGGTAAGATCAACAACAAAACTTGTTATCACCAAAAGGATGAATGTAATATCAAACAACAAAACTTATTACCACCAAAAGGATGATAATAAGTCAATATAACTTCGAATATCACTGACACCAAAAGGATGACAGTAAGATATGAACTTTCCTGATGTCACAATCACCAAAAGGATGATAGCTTAAACCAAACTCCATAATCTTTATCACCAAAAGGATGAGGTTTAGATTGAACTGGATGTTATCACCAAAAGGGTGATGGTTGAACCAAAATAATAAGGATCCCTATCACCACAAGGATCGCTGACACCAAAAGGATGATGGTATGCTGTAATAATTGCATAGGTTGTCCTTCACCGAAAGGATGCAGGTTAGGCCAAAACTTCAAAGATCATCGGCATCAAAAGGATGACAGTAAGATCAAACAACAAAACTTATTACCACCAAAAGGATGACAATAAGCTTTAATAACGATAGGTCTCCTATTCACCAAAGGATGAAGGTTGGACCCAAAACTTAAAGGATTCTAGACACCAAAAGGATGACGGTAAGATCACAAACGTCAATGATTTACCATTACCAAAAGGATAACGGTTATCGTAAATAGGGTGATGATTAATATTATTCCTCAATGGACTTTCACCAAAAGGATCGTAGTCAGAAAAATAAGGCTACTGACAAAAGTTCAATAAACTCGACTTTGTTGGGTAGTATTGGAACATTACTGGGTGAGACTTGCTTAGGGGGTATCAACAACAAAAGGTTGAAGAATAATTTGAAGTGTTTAATTTCCATCAATAAAAGGTTAAAGGTTATAACTTAATGGGGAACACCCGATAGTAGGGCAGGAAATCACTCAGAGGAAAACAATGACTCAACTGAGGGTTGGCCTGGATGCCTACGACTAAATCTTGGATTTTGATTCGTGTTTATATGCATAAATGTCATGTATGCGTTATGTATGAGGTGATGCATGCAGTGCATGTGATGCATGTTTAAATGTGAAGGATGATTGGTTTGTTTGAGATAGGCCCCCCTTTTCAAAGGCGATGTATTTTCTGGATACCAATGTTGGTTGCATTTGTTTTTCAATGGATGCCAGTAAGGTGGACTTTGAGTTTTTTTTTGGTAATTGTCGTTATGGATTGGACTTTTGGTTGGCGGAAGGATCTGACTTCCCGACACTCGGTAGTTGATGATGTGATGAACACGCAATAGGTGTGGATATTCTTGGTGCCCCATGTTTTCTCTCTTGCTGATATGTTATGTATTTGTCTTCGAGAAGATCTCGATTCTTCTTCTGAAGTGTCTGGCCAGCCTGCGACTTAGCATAACGACGTGATCAATGCATGATGATTATGCCTTCGACGTGCCCTAAGGATATGATGTTGTACTAACATGAACTTTTGACGTTTTTGTTGTGAATTCAAGCAGGTTCCAGTGTTTGACACAGCCTGCTCGATTTACTTGAAGATATGGAGGGAATTTTCCCCTTGCAACTTGTCTTGCCCCAGTCTATAGGGTGTTCAAAGGAATTCTCCTTGAAAGAAAACCTTAGGAGTGATTATCTCATGACATGGTCTCAGTCTGTTTTTCCCAGCTCCTAAATCTTGCAATGGTCCGCCCCTGATTAAATTTTGAGGAATCTGCCCCAGACAAACTGAGTATTGAAGTGTTTTTTTCCCTGATCAATCGATGCTTTGAGATTTGTCTTATACTGACTACTTCTCAAGTCAATATAATCAAAAAGATGTCGTGCCCCTGATTCATAGAATTATGAGATGATTTTGATTCGTGTTGGCACCGACAATCAAGTACCTCTAGAATTGCCCCTTGATGGAATTTTCTCGATGTCAAGTACTGACTGACAGATAAGAATTGTTCATTCAATAAATGGTGATTTTAATGCAATAGCTATGCAAGTTTTGAAAAACAATCATTCATTTGGAGTGTCATGGTAGTGTGTGGCGAATGGGCCATGAGTCCAAAAGCGGTGCTGATTCTGCTAGTGGGTGAGTGATATAGTGAGAATCAAAAGGTTGGCAAACCTCCAGGAGTCAGCTTACTCAACCTTGCCGTAGTATGCTTTTAGAATAAACCTTACGTCGATCAGGTCTTTTGCAGGTTGTAACGTGGCTTGGTTCACGATTATTGAAATAAAAGGATATAAGGCTCAATGGTTATTTTAACCCACCCCTTCTTCATGATGATCTCCAATCCTATGTTCAGTTAATTCGACACACACCTACTTTTGTGAGAGGTCAGTAGTGCAATATCCCTTGAAATGACAGTCATCCTATTTTGCTCTTCATGGATGTTGGTGACCTTTCGATTTGGGTATGGTGGTCACTGATTCTTGTTTTGTTTTGTTGGAGACTTTCATTGTCTCTTTTGGTTTTTTGTTTTGATCCCTGACTTTTGCATGGACCGCTTGTTGAAGCTTTAATCAATCAGAATTGCCCCGGTTTTTGCCTAAGTCTCCTTTTAGGGTGTTGGACTTAGCGGGCTCTTTTTTCATTTTTTTTTAAATTATGAATGCCGAGTCGTTGGTCATTGAAGAACAACCGACATAAATTTTGGATTTGTATGGTACCTTCGACACTTCAGGATGTGTGCGAAGAATATCATGTGATTGATCCTTGTATAGAATATTTCATCTTGTAATTTGAATGTGTAGTCAGATTAACTGAACACTACCCTGCCCTAGGTTAAGCGTACGGGTTCTATAGATTCGAAAGAAACTCCTACTTCTAGGCTCGAAGTGGTTGACTAGGGATTCACTCCTTATATCTCCGGTGTTTGGGGATTTGAAATAATGCCTGTAAATCATTAGTAGGATTTTATCTGAAAGCATACAATCAACAATTATGAGTATTTCGTTTTCGTCATCCTCCTTCCAACATTTACTAACAATAGTGTGATGAAGAAGGTGAGGTGAAAAAGTATGTGATTGTGCTTTGCAAATGTGACAAATGAGTGAATATGAAAGATTAATTCAGAACATGCATAATCATCCCACTAATAGAACCAAATACAAATAATAATGTTTAAAGCAATACAGTACTTAGACAAACAAGAAGAAATTACAATAATGCAAAACGGTAAAAATGGCATAATGATCGCCTTCATTCAAGGAAACGAGACTTCATCTCTTGATTCACTGGCGGAATTGCTCTGGTTGTTCAGGCCGGTGGGGAGCTTTATCTTCGAGCTTCACTCGGCTCCGCATGCGCCGGCATGGGATTTGTCGCGACATTTGGCCTAATTGGCGTGAAAGTAACCACTTTACTATCAATTAGGTCCTGGACCTTGTGCTTGAAGGCCTTGCAATTTTCTACTATGTGCCATGAGGCACCCATATGATACTCACAGTGAGAATTGGCGTCGTAGCCTGGTGGATAGGGCGGAGTTGCAGGTGTTAGCTCCTTCAAAACAACCGATCCATCCTTTAGTAGGTAGGGAAGGATCTTGTTGTACGGTACCGGTAATGGCTCAAAATGTCTTTCTGGTGTCCTTTCCCTCTGATGGTTAGGTTGACATTGGTTTGGAGCACGTTACTGTTGATTCTGATGTGGCTGCTGGTAAGTTGGTTGTTGATAGGGCTTTTGATGTGTTGGCTGATACGGTGTTGGAATGACAGCGACAACCTGATGATAAGGCATAGGAACATACGGATGCACCCTATATCCTTCTCCTCTCACTATGGCGTTGGTCTGCCCTTATGGCTTCTTTGGGAGATTGGGATAGGGTTTCTTCATCCCACCCGAAGCATTAGCGGCACAGGGTAACTTTCCCTTCTTGATCTAGCTCTCAATTCGTTCTCCCACAGAGACAACCTCAACAAAAGTTAGGAAGTTGGATCCTACATCTTTCTCCATGTATTGGGTATGCAGAGTTCCCATAAACATATCAATCAGTTCCTTATCAAGGAAAGGAGGTTCGACACGAGTTGCTAGCTCTCTCCAACGCTGGGCGTATTCCTTCAATGACTCATTGTTGCGTTGAGTCATCTCTTACAACTGGGTGCGATTGGGTGCTAGATCAGAGTTATACTAATAATGCCTAAGGAAGGCTTCAGCAAGGTCTCTCCATGATTGGACCTGTCCTCTCTCTAGCTGCATATACCACTCTAAGGATGCCCCACTAAGGCAACCTTGAAAGTAATGAATCAGGAGTTGATCATTACTGATGTGGGAAGCCATCTTGCCACAGTAAGCTTTGAGATTAGTCCTAGGGCAGCTGATCCCTTTGTACTTGTCAAAGTCAGGGACTTTGAATTTTTGCGGAATCACGAGGCCTGGTACCAAACACATGTCAACAACGTCCAAACCGGGAGTAGTGTGAACCTCCAAAGACTTGAATTTTCCCTCCAAAGCATGGAGTCTCTCAACAGCTGGGTCTAAGAGAACTCCAACAACAGGTTTGGCGGGTTGTGGCATGAAGAAAGCGTCATACGGATCTTTATCACCCATCATTGATCCATGTCGAGCAGATGTAGCAGAATGCTCATAGGGGTTCACATTGTCCATTTGGGACAGGAATAGGGATCCGGCCTCCTCTAGGATGGGCAGGATTACCATCGAGGTCAATCACTCTGGGGATGCTAAGCGATGGTGACCCAAACTGAGCAACAAGTTTTCTGGCTTCAGCGCTAGTCTCAGCATCCTTTTCCTTCTGGCCAAGAGTAACATAGTCTCGAGCAAACGATCCATCTTCGCCTGCATGGAGTCAATGTTTGTCCTCATCAAAATCTGGTTTTCTTCAAGTTGTTTGAGTGTCATCCTGTAGTTGCGGCGTGTCTCGTACCAGTGTCAAGTAGTCAGTGTTACTGGACAAAGGGTAGAATATGGTGTAAGTTTTTGTTTCTGGAAGATGATATGCAATGCATGTTTATGATATGCAAATGCATGAAATTTTGCCATGTTTTTCGATAATGGAATACCAATATTCAAGATCAATCACGCGACGTGTACATCAGGATATTAGGAGGAAGTATAGGTGTCTCTGATTACTGAAATTCCCAAGGGTAGGCTCTAAAGTTAGTAGGTTCCTAGAGTCATCGATTCTCATTTGGAGCGTCACTGCCGTGACGAAGACTCATCGGACATTAATACCCCTAAGATAATCTCATCTTAGGCGAGGTCTTCGTATTGTCCCAACAAGGAAGGCTCCATGGGGATTCTACTACGCGAATCTCGAGTCCAAGGTTCTAAAAAGGTTCTCAGAGTCATAGATCGAGGTTGGAAATATTACTGTAAGGTAATAATACGTCCAAGGGACCTCATCTGATTGGGGTTTTCGTATTAACCCAACAAGTATGAAACTTCGTAGGTTAATATTACATAACCACCGGATATAGTGGGTTAAAAGGTACCTAGAGTCATTGGTCCAACATGAGAATATTGTCATCTTGACGAAGACTCGTCGGGAAACAATATCTCAAGAGAATCTCCTCTAGGCGGGGTCTTCGTATCTTCCCAACAAGGAAGACTCCTTGTGGGAATCCACTACGTAACCACCAACTTAATCTTATAGTTTTTTCTCAGACTCGGGTAGAGAGCCTATTTCACAAAGTACCAATAATCAGAGAACCCCAATAGTATCATAAGAAATAAACCACAATAAGAATTACACAGAATAATAATAACAGAATAAAGATAAAAAACAAACAAAAAAGATTAACACTCAATACATAAATTGAACTAAGTTAGGCTTCACTCTCTCTTGCTTTGAGCATGCGTCCCCAGCAGAGTCGCCATCTGTCGCACCTCGAAAAATGCGATCCCTCGCGATGGTCGCGGAAAATGTTAGGTCGAACAGTGTCTCCACCGAACTTTATTCATTCCAATGAAGGAATAGGAAAATATCTGTAAAACCTTTGAAAAATAGAATAATGGTCGTCGCTACCACATTCGGGTTCGGGAGTTGATTACGCAAGGGGAAGGTATTAGCACCCCTCACGTCCGTTGTACTCAACGGGAACCTCTTAGTTCAATTTGTGATTTGAATGTTACTTATATTGTTTGTTTTCTTCGAGTGATAATAAAATTGAATGGAGATGGATGGCAACCTATGAAGGGAGAAAAGGGAGGTTTTTTATTAGTGTGCCCACAAAGATACATCAATCTCCTGCCTACGTATCCTTATGGTGCAATAAGGAAATCAGAGCATTCGTAGTTCGGGGAACTACGATTTATTGGTGTTTTTTTTTATGAATGACTGTGTAGGTCGGAGTTCTAAAGGTTAAATGTTGGCTTGTCTACTCTTGGTGGAGGCTCTAGCACTAGTTTGTTATGCGCATTAGAAAGGATTAACAGTGTACTTTTTGAAAAGAGTTTTGGTCACACGAGGGTGATAAGTTGGATTGATGTGTTGAATGTTTTTTTTGATTGGTTTCGATCGCGCGAGGGAGAGAAAAGAATAGGTTTGATATGTTAAGGTATTTATTGGTTGGATGACGATTACTCAGATAGACGAGTAACATAACTCATATCCTAATAGTCGGGAGAAGGAATAGAAGACTCTAGACCACTTTCTTTTTCATCGTTAATTGTAAAAGGATTTAATGATAGTTAAGGTGTTTTGAATGGATGACGAATACTCGGATAGGCAAGTAAGACAACTCATATCCTAATAATTGGGAAAGGGAATAGAAGACTCTAGACCACTTTCTTTTTCATCGTTAATTATGACAATGATTTTATGTATGGTTGATATGTTTTAGAATAAACGACAAGTACTCGAATGAATGAGTAAGACAACTCATATCCAAGCATTTGAGGAGAGGAATTGAAGACTCAATACCATCTCCCTTTTCGTATAGTTTGTTATGAAAAGATTTGACTTACGATATAAGTTTGTGAAAAAAATTATAGTTGTTCGACTAACCGAGTAAGAGAACTCATATTCAAACAAATGAGGAGAGAAGTCGAATGCTCAAAGCCATATCCCTTTGCATTTTGTTATTATAAAATAGTTTGATTTAGTCTGGTTTAGAAGTTTGTAAAGTTCTAACTGACCGAGTAAGAAAACTCGTATTCAAACAATCGAGGGGAGGAGTTAAAGGCTTAAAACCATCACCATTTCATTTTTATTTATTGTAAGAATGTTTTGATTTAATTATGCTTAAGTGGATTAGAAATGACAATTATTCGACTAACCGGGTAAGAGAACTCGTATTCAAATGATCGAGGAGAGGAATTGAAAACTCAAAACCCTTCTTTTTTTCATTTCTAAACGAAATGGTATTTTAATCGTGATTTATGTATTTTGAATTAATTTGAATAAAAATACTCGATGTTGGTCGAGGTTTTGAATTCGTGTTTTGAATAAATTGGATTTTATTTAGTGAATCGATCATCTACTCGATTAATTAAAATCAATTAGGTCTCATTGTAAGAAAGCCCAAGAGTAAGCTATGTGAGGTTGATGGCGATGCGTGCAAGCGATCGACTTACAAGGTTATGGAAGGATAATCTCAACATTGAATTGAGAGATATGAAATTTTTAATGATTTAATATAACGATTAGATTGATCAAAGGATGAAGGTCATTACGAAAATATAACTTATCATGGTTCAAATGAACTTGGGAATTACACAAGTGAGTTTAATCAAGCATGTTCAAGGTGATATTTCAAACAAATTCTACAAATCAAGATAATTATTGATTTTAAATTAACAAATAAGGCGTTAAAATAAAAGTTGATCAAACAAAAAAACATTATTTTTGTAGCAATAATACTCTAATCTATCTTACATGTATCCATAAAAGAAAATGAAATAAAGAAATAAATCAATAAGTAAGAAATAAAATGAAATGGGCTTAAAATGAGAAAAAATCCCAAATCTGGGCGCACTGCATTATAGTAAAAGGGGGGTTAACTATCCAATCATGCCTTTGGGCCCAATTCGGAGGCCCAAAATCAAAAGGGAGACCCAATTGGGCTCGGTCAACTCTGTTGACCCCAGACACCATTATCATCCGTCAGATCCGTGGATCTGACCTGGTCAAACAAATCAAAGAACGGATGAGGAGTGCACACAGTAATGGATCATGGAACATTCACACAGAAACATCTGGGTGACCAAGGGTCAAACGCAGACGTTGCCCACCATTTGAGTGACACTTGTCACTCATGCACCAAGCCAGGCGTGGGTATTTAACCTGAGTATCTGAGAAAATGAGTTCATTTGATGAACTCTTTTGTCTCTCCTCATCTCAGAACTTAAACACTCTGCAAAAGAGCCCGCCCTCCTCCGATCAACCTACCGGAGAAGACGGTGGTTTCCGACCAACGGCGGGGGCGCCGCCTTCTTCTCCAATGAACCATTATACAAAAATCGAAACGTCCAACACTAACCCTACCTTGTTTGGGCCGGAGAAACAAAATCCGGCCTTAGATCTTCCTAAATCTTCTTCAAACGGCCGGATCGACCCTCCCAACAAGACGAAAATTCAAATATCCGATAAGACAAACTTTCAACGCAACCCAACAAATCCTCGATCCCTTCTAACAGACAAATCACAACAAAATCAACAGCAAGAAATAAATCAAACCCCAAACCCTAATTTCAAAATTAAAACCTGTACAGTTGTAATTTACAGGAATCGCTAAAGGGGTTTTACTCAATTCAGAACGGCGAATGTAATGGCGTAAAAATTTCAAGCAAAGGAGGGAGTTGAGGACTACTTGATTCGATTTAAGTCACCGGCGACGCGGGCTTCTCCGGAATGATTCAGATAAGTCACTTCTTTGGACTCTCCTCTTCTTCCTTTGATCTTATATTTTCGTTATTGTCGTCGGCTTAAGATGCTCTTCTGTTCAACTCCACTTATCTCGAAGATTCTGAGTATTCCTTAAGAGTTTTTTTTAGATTTAGGATGAGGTCTATTGAACTGGATTTTGGCAGCGTAATGGTCATCCTTTTTCATCTGGTATCCTATTCTTATTTATAGGGCTGGGATGAAGAATCAGTCCATTTTGAAATCCTTTGAAAGAATATGAGTTGTAAATTCGTTGGAAAGAAAATGAGTTGTTTGTAAAATCCATCCGTTAGGACGAGAATCCCTGATTTCGTGGGGATTCAGAGTGAGTGGTAAGCGAGAAAATCCACGAGGCTATGTGTGTGATTCTCTCGTTAGCCTTATCCCATGTATTTCTTCCTTGGTTTACCTTCTTTTACTGCTACAATAATTTCATTGTAACTATGTATTTTTTACTGATGTATGTGATGTATGGATGCTTATTGCCACATATGGATACGTATGGTAATGTCTTGACAAGTTGGCTCACACATTTTCTTATTTGGATGTAGGTTTAATTAATCGTTGTTCAAGTTGATTCAATGGTGATTTCTTTTTGACAGGTTGTTTGTTGTTCTCGTCTGCAGGAATATTGAACTTGGTAGTGGTTAATGAAGAAATTCATGAAGAGGAGATAGGGTACAATAACCTAGGGAAAGAGAGCGTACCAGGAGGAATTTTAATTTCATCCTAACTTGCGACATTTTAAATCATCATTATTGTTATTATTATTATGTAACAGTAACCAAATTTTGTAAGGGATAAAACTGTTTTATTTGGTGTCCATTATTTGAATGGAAATCTCCTTTTGGTGTTGTTTATATTTCGACAGAGTCTAATGTAAATGCCCAACTATTAATAAAGCAAAGTATACTTTAATTTGAAATTATCCTCTTATAATCATGAATTGACTTATAAGCTTGGATTAATATTAAAGATAGAAATCATATTAAAACCAAATTTGAAATACAAGGAGAAAACAAACAGGATGCAATGGATTACTAAACCAAAGTCAAAAATGTAAACCTTTGGACTTTTACCTCTAAGCCCAAGATGATGAATGACTCAAGAAATGTAAAGCATTGGCTTATCAACATAACGTGAATGCCAACCTAAGATTAAACACTCGGCATTAGGGGTCTTAGGCAGATGGAGCAAATTATGTATAAAGAGCAGGAACTATAACTAAGTGCAATGGACATGTTGGTCTCAATGTAAAGGAACTATGCAATGCAATGGATCTAGTAAGACAAAATTGGGGTATGATGGTGACCATTTTGAAGGTCTTTGAAATAGATAGAACTTTGATGAAGACGCATTTCTCATTTGAAACTCACATAAAAAGTTAAGCAAGGTGGAATATTGAAGTATATGGCTTGACACTTAGAAAAGTTTTCAACATGTTGAAATTTCCAAACTTATACCTCAAAATTCTCCGTGTTCCAAGCTCCAAATGAAAAAGTGTTCAACTTCAAACTTGTTCCCCTTGATCCAAGCTTTCCAAAGAACCCAAGTTCATGCATTTTGGACAAAGATTGCTAGGTATGTGCATGGCTTTAACAGGGCTGCATCATTGGAAAGAAACAATTGTACCAACTTCATTTCACAATGCCTTTCCATTCAAGCTTCATTCAGTCTTCAATTTGAATCATTTTTGGACCTTAATGCATTGCATCATGGGTCTGTACATGCCCATGGACTCGTGCCATCAACATTGCCAATTTTGGACAGATTTTGAAGTGTGCAAATATCATTCCCTATCGCTTAAATAGAAGGCTTATGAGCTCATTTAAATCACACTTTGCGCGCCAGCTTTCCCCCCATTGAAACCCTCTCATTCTAAAGGAAAACCTGAGAAATTTCAATTTGAAATTTGAGTTCGAATCTCAACCGTGGGAGATTCAAGAACTCCAGGATCCACAGCCTTGCAACCTCTCCAATCACTTCCTATTAGCTTCCCAAGTGTGATCAGATCGTGTTTGAAGCAAGCAACATCAAGGACTGCATATCATTGAAGGTAATTTTCAAAAAACTCCATCTCTTTGACTCTCAATATTTTCTACTCATCTCTCTTGGATCTTAGGTTGTCTGAAGTCCTACCATTGCAGGCAAGAAGATTGAGTTCCTTAGAAGTAAAATCGAAACAACTCAGTTGACACACCTCAAAATTCAACTCCTCATATCTTTTTATATATGTGGAGTTAGTTAAAAGTGAGGCCAGATTCGTGCTCTACGCCATTTTTTCTTTTAGATCACGTCCTCCTTTTTTATTTTGGTGATGGTTGAGGGTGGACCAGTCCGGTGAAGTCCACCGGAGAAGAAGACCGGAGCTACAACTCCGGCCGTGTGTTGGCACGTCTCAAACCATAGGATCCTTGCAAAACGTTTTAATCTCGTGCGTTGTTTTTAAATACCATCCCTACAGCGCATTGACTAGTGTCCATTGTGGAACGCGCATTGAGAACCACTTGATCTGCCACCTCAATTAATGAGGGAGATCAAGTGGTCCACATTTTTTTCTATTTTCTAATTTTCATTTTAATCCTTTTATTTTCATTAATTCATATTAATTTTAATATTGATCCAAAAAATATGAGTATTTCACCCAAAATTTACAAATAATTTAATCTTTCATATTTTGAATTAAAATCACTTTTCTGGATCATTATTAATATTTTTCATGATTTAATTTATTTTGTATTTGTTTTTAATTGTTTAAAAATACTTTTAAGTCTTTAAAAATTCTGAATTTTTTTCTCCAAGGTCCTTTGACCTTGTTTGACCTATGATAAATCTCATGGCCATTTCTTTGGTGTTTTAATGAGGTTTTAAGAATTTGACAAACCAGTCTTGATCTAAATGTATTATTTTAGTCTTTTTAATTTGAATAAATTCCAACTAATTGTGTTGACACATTGTGATGATTTGTTTGAGTTTGACTCTTGTTGTTGGGCCTTGGTCAAGGTTGATTTGACTTTGTCAAGTTAATATCATTGGATTTAGGGGACTGATGGAATGTACATTCCATCTCCCAAAATGAATGGATGATATTAATTTGGTAAAAGTCCTCCTTTGACCAACTTGAGTTTGGATCCATTCCCCTCCCTCTTCATCTTATTCCCATTCTTTATGCATTCATCTCATTTGGCCTTTGATATCTCAAAATCCTAAGGCTAGTCGATTGAAAAATCAACATAAGTATGGATGAGATTATGCCACCTCTTTTGCATATTTTTTTTGTGCGTGGTATGTTTCATGAGCATAGTCCATTATACTATGTCTCTAACATGCATTAACACCAAAATTCTATTGCCCGACCTCAAATAGTTGTGACTTCTACATAAGTCCAATTACGATTGTTTAACATAGCGCTAAATTTGTGACACAAAAGGCATAACATTCTATTTAGTAAGATTGTAAGTCTCCCCTCTTTCAAGGATCCATGTTTGTGATAAGTGGGTTGAGTGTTCTCCAAAGAATGACTTAAAAATGAAAAGCAAATGCAAAACAATACTAACTTCTAACTCATTAACAACTAACTTTTAATTTCAATCCATTTACTTTAATGTCATTTAAATTTTAGTCTTTATTCATTTGCCATTATTCATACCATTCTAATTGTTTATGTTAATGCAATTTTCACTTTGTTTGTTTGTGTGGTCTTTGACCATTAATGTACATAATAACAATAAAAATCCTAAAAAACTTTTGTATGGACTGTTGACTTTATCTTGGACAAATGGACTTAGAATTTAGGCAACATACCTATGATAAATGACTTGGACAATGCCAACTTTTATGAAACCAAGTGCTTGCAATTTGAAAGCTCATCTGATACATCATTCAAGATCCCTTTGAGTTCATCTGCAACATGATCATTGTGAAGCTGTTATTTTGAACTTGTGACTTGTGGAATTCATTTGTTACATGGGCTAATTTGAAGAAGATCATGGAGTGGCTAAGCTTGGATGTGGATATCTTTATTTTATGCCTTTCTCTTCAAGATTGATATAATTGTGCATATGTGTGTTGCTTGATTCTGAATGTCCAAGGGAATTTGGGTTTCTATTGACATTCTGGTCTATTGGATTGCTACCCATTGGTCAGATCTTTTCAACCCTTAACTCTTAACTTTGTTCATAGGATTAGTCTCTTCATCTTCTCCCCATTTCTTAAATTTAAAAATCCTTCCCTCCTTTTAAAATCTTCTTTGATTGAACTTATTTTGTTCCAAACTTTGACCACTTTGCAAAAGATAGAAACTTTGGCTTTATGCCATTGCATTTTCAAACTTCTTTTCTTAAATCAAACTTGTAAAGAGACTTAATTATACTTGACTTAAACTTTCAAAAAGCCAAAAAAGAACTAACTCATTCAAACCATCTTTGGCCCTTTGTGCCTTTCAAACTTAATATTTGTTAAAAACAATTCACTCACTTTGAAATTTGTAACACGAACTACAAGGTTTTGATCCCTCATTTTTATGTTGGTACGTAGGCACAAGTCCGAAGGTCTTGTCAAACACAAAAATATAATTAATGAATTATTTTCTCATCCCCCCATTTTATTTGTTTGTAAACATCATTTCATACAAAACACATATACACACAAAAAAAGGCTCCCTAGGAGTACCTAGGACACTTTGGGTGCTAACACCTTCCCTCTGTGTAATCAACCCCCTTACCTGTAATTTCTGACATTTTATTAGTTTTGATTGGAAAACTTTTTACTTTTGGGTTTTGTTCGTACTTTTCCCTTTTCCAATGGAAAAAATAAAAGCGCGGTGGCGACTCTTGTTATTTGATGTCTAGCTTATCCATAGCTTGATGATCATGAATTTACTGCAACAAAAATTTAGTGGCGACTCTGCTGGGGAGTAGTCTCTAATGGGTTTAGCCTACTTTTTTGTGTGTATATAATTGTATATATATATATGATGTTTGTATATATGTATGTGTGATATAATCTGCTTGTTATGCTTGGTGATCTATGAGTGGTGAGATAAGTTCTAACCCGAATTTGAGTGCAATTAAGATAGGAGGATGGTATAGTCATGTTCGACTTGTGTGGAGTAGTCCTTAACAAGTTGGCTTGAGATCCATCTGTTCAGTGGAGACCCTTTTGGATTTAGAAATGCCACACAAGTATTTATGGTTAGACATTACTATCTCTAATTTGGGTCCGAGAAGCTGAGGACCGTAGAACATTTACCCATCTTGGCTTATTTAGGATGTAGTGCGGAGATTTTTCAAGTGTAGACTTGATAACAGTTGTTACGCAATATTACATTCAGATAAGTTTCTCTTGAGAATATTATGGGTTGATGAGTCAGTCATCTTAACCTGTAATATACGATAGATGAAATTAAGACTCTAGGAACTTTTTAGAACATGATCTACAGGTTTTTATCCTTAGTTCACTCCTTTGGGATAGTTCTTGCCCAGACTCCATGCTCGTGACTTACAACAAACCCTTTGATTCTTGGTTGATCCAATCAAGTCTTGTCAATATCAACGGAACTTGGGTGTTGATAAGGTGTAAATCATAATCCACCAAAATGGATGATTGATCTTTACAATGACTTGATTCATCCCTTGACCTTTGTTTGTTTGCCTTGTGTGTGATCCCTTATCTGTGATTGTTGCATTCATGCATTCACGCGCATCATAACATTTATCACACAAAAATTTCAAGGAACTGAGGTACTGTTTACAGATATTTTCATACCATGGATTATGGACGAAGGAACACTAAGAAGTACAGTTTCAGATGTCCTGACTTGAAAGAGTTAAGGAAGCTAGCATCTTTTGTATTAGATCCCTTGGACTTCAAACAACATCATGGGAAGCTTTTGTCCATCTTTTCTGCCGATGTAGTTGAAGGACTTTTGAGTGTATTGGTGCAGTTATATGATCCTCTCTACCGCTGTTTCACTTTCCCAGATTTTTAGGTTGTGCCTACCTTGGAGGAGTATTCTCATCTTTTGGGGATACCTATTTCTAGTAGAGTGCCTTTTAGTGGATTGGAGGAGATTCCCCGATCTAGTCTTATTGTTAAAGGTCTTCACTTGAAGAAGTCTGAGATAGAGGCTCATTGGGTGAAGAAAGGCGAATTATTTGGGTTGCCATCTAATTTCCTCATCAAGAAAGCTATTGCTTTTGCTCAAGTCGGTAGTGTGGATGCTTTTGAAGCTATCTTTGTGTTGCTCATTTATGGATTAGCTTTGTTCCCTAACATTGACGGTTTTGTTGATGTTAATGCCATTAGACTTTTCTGGATTGGGAATCTTGTGCCTACTCTATTGGGTGATATGTATTTCTCTTTGCATCTAAGGAATTCTAAGGGTGGTGGAACTATTGTCTGTTGCATTCCTCTTTTGTATAAGTGGTTTATTTCGCACTTGCCTCAGACACCTGCTTTTATGGAGAACAAACAATGTCTACGGTGGTCTCAGAGACTTATGTCTCTCACTAATGATGATATAGTTTGGTATGATCCCACTTTGAGAAGTTTGGACATTATTGATAGTTGTGGTGAATTCCCTAATGTGCCTCACATTGGTACACATGGAGGAATTAACTACAACCCTGCTTTGGCTCGTCATCAACTTGGGTTCCCCTTGAAGCCGAAGATTGTGCATGTTTTGCATAATGTGCATAGGAAAGGAAGATTCGAGCTTGGCCCGCGTATTTGTGTAGCTTTGGAAGCCTACACTCTTTGGGTGAAGAAGAGAGATTTGGAGTTGAAGATACCTTATCCTTGTGAAAGACCTATATCTATGGTTGTGGTTGAGCCATTAAATCTCCCTAACCAATATGTAGAGGAGTTGGAAGACGCACTCGCCAAGATGAAGCAAGAGAAAGATATGTGGGAAGAGCATTTCCGTGCTTTGAGAAAGAAGCATGAAGAGTTGCAATTGGAGTCTAGGGACAAAGATGCACTTATTGAGCTACTTGAAGACCGAGTGACAAAGAGACAGAGAGAGTCGGAGGTTTCATCTTCTAGCATGCCTCAACCTTTCGTTGCTTGGAAGAAGATTGTTGATCAGCTTGTCCTAGAGAGGACTCAAATGAAGATTTCTTTTGAGACCGAGATCCGTCGCACTCGAAGGAAGTATGCACCTTCAGCTAGGTCTTCTGACATTGCTGTTAGGGATCCTTAGAATGACTAGTCTCCTTTTCTCTTATATTTTCAATTTGGTTTCTGAAATTGTACTCAGTGTAATCCTTCCAATTATAAATGAAAAGAGATTTTTGGTCATATAAAAATTATTGCAATTGTTGATATATATATATGTATTCGCAAATGGTATAGTGAGTTCCTAGAAAATAAAAAAATAAGTAAAACAAGCATTGCTTTTCATGCATCATTTGCATAAGCAGGTTTCTCTTTTGCCAGATGTCTCATTGGTGTTTCTTTTGTGCTTTAGTCAAGCTGACTCATCGGTATAATACCCGCGCTAATCATCTGAAAATTATGGAGCATCTAGAGTAAGAGAATAGAGAGCTGAAGGAAGAGATCGCCCTCCTGACTGCCATGATGGAGTCAGTTCTTGCTGCTCAGAGCCAATCTTCTCCAACGCCTGCAACTCCTCCTCCTCAGAGGACTGTTATTTCAGAGGTGGCTACCTCTACCATTCCTGCAACTACTGCTCATTTTGAACCCAACATGCCTACCGGATTCCCGTGGGGAATACCGCCAAACTTTATGCCTGAAGGCTTTGCACCTACATTTGCTTCCATGCCGACATCTTGCCCGGTCATGTCTGTGCCACCTCCCGTTGTGCACACCTTACCTCGTGTAGAGGACACCATTTATCACTCTGAGCCGTCTGAGGGTCCAGATGTTTATGAGAAAATGGATGAAATGAAAGATCAGTTTCTTGAGTTGCGCAAGGAATTGAAGACCCTAAGGGGTAAGGACTTGTTTGGAAAGAGTGTCGTTGAGTTGTGTTTAGTGCCCAACATCAAGATCCCGGTGAAGTTCAAAGTGCCTGACTTTGAAAAGTACAAAGGGAACACATGTCCACTTAGTCATCTAGTGATGTATGCTCACAAGATATCTACTCAGACTGACAATGATCAACTGTTGATTCACTACTTCCAAGACAGTCTGACCGGTGCTACACTCATATGGTATATGGGATTAGACAGTGCAAGCGTTCGTACTTTCAATGACTTGGGAGAGGCTTTTGTCAAGAAATATAAGTATAACATGGACATGGTGCCTGATAGAGACCAGCTCGGGTCTATGTCTTATAAGGATTAGGAGGTATTTAAAGAGTATGCGTAGAGATGGAGGGAATTGGCTGCTCAGATCACTCCTCCCTTGGAGGAGAGAGAGATGACAAAGATCTTTCTGAAATCTCTGAGTTCATTTTATTATGAACGAATGATTGCTAGTGCCCCCAGTGACTTTACCAAAATGGTAAACATGGGGATGAGGCTTGAGGAAGGAGTCCGAGAAGGATGTTTTTCGAAAGATGAAGCACCGTTGAGTAAGAGATATGGTAGCAATATTGGGAAGAAAAAGGACAGTGAAGCAAATGCAATTTCAAGTGGGAGGAAGAGGAGGCCTCGGATCAGAAGGAATCCACCATCCCGTCAACATCATCATCAAGTATCTTCAGTTATCCCTATATTTTCTAATCAATAATCAACACCAGTTTAACAACAACAACGTCAACAACAAAAACCGCAACAACGAGCAAACACCTACAACAACAGCAATACCAACAACAATCATTATCAACAAAACTTTGAGAGGAAGAAGGTCTCTTTCAACTAGATTCCTATGTCTTATTCAGAATTATACCCGTGTTTGGTTCTTAAGAACCTAATCCAACCAAGAAACCCGCCGCAAATTCCAGAACCACTTCCGTGGTGGTACAAGCCTGAGCTCCGTTGTGCTTTTCATCAAGGAGCACCCGGACATGATATTGAGAACTGCTATCTGCTCAAGTATGAGGTTCAAAAGCTGATGAAGAGTGAAATGGTATCCTTCGAAGACCGTGCGCCGAATGTGAAAGCAAATCCATTGCCCGCTCATGGGAACTCTTCTATGAATATGATGGATGGTTGTCCTAGCGAGTTTAAGGTTTTTGATGTGTGTTTTCTCCGAAGATCCTTGGTGCAAATGCATAAGGACATTTGTATGGTGAGCATGACCATGATTGTTGTGTTGTTTGCAGTATTAATTTAAGGGGTTGCGAAGTTGTGAAAAGGGACATCCAGCGACTGATGGATGAAAGCATGATTCAAATTGTTCAATCCCGTTATGTAGATGACGATGTAAATGTCATAGTGTCCATTTTCAAGCATCCAGAGAAATTAGTAATTCAGTACGACAGCAGCAACAGTAACAATGTCAATAATAAATCAGTATCGTTGCTGGTTATACGGTTAGCAGGCCTAGTCCCGTATTCATCTAATAAATCAGTGTCGTATCAGTATAATGCTACAATGGTAAAAGGTGGTCAAGAGGTCTCGTTGCCTACGACTAGCTCTGTGGTGAGCATTGCTGATGTTACCAAGGTGACCCGCAGTGGTCGAGTGTCTGGGCCAGTGTTCCCAAAGGATAAGGAAGAATCAGTTGTTGGAAAGAAGGTGGAAGTGCATGTTATAAATCCAATTGGTACTTCAAAGGGTATGTATGGTGAATCTAGCGACTTGAAGGCTAACGATGATGATGAAGTACTTCGGTTAATCAAAAGGAGTGAGTTTAATATGGTGGAGCAGCTGCTCCAAACCCCTTCAAAAATCTCAGTGTTGTCTCTACTCATGAATTCTGAAGCACACAGAGAAGCACTACTGAAAGTTTTAGAACAAGCATTTGTAGAACATGATGTTATAGTGGATCAATTCGATCATATCGTGGCTGACATCACTTCTTGCAATAATCTTAGCTTCTGTGATGAAGAACTCCCTGGGGAGGGTAGAAATCATAATCTGGATTTGCACATTTCTATGAATTGCAAAGAAGATGCTTTGTCAAATGTGCTTGTTGACACCGGGTCATCATTGAATGTGCTACCGAAGTCAACTCTGTCCAAGCTATCATACCAAGGAGCACCTAAGAGGTATAACGGTGTAATCGTCAAAGCTTTTGATAGTTCGCGCAAAACGGTTATTGGTGAAGTGGACCTTCCAGTTAAGATAGGTCCGAGTGACTTTCAAATTACTTTTCAAGTAATGGATATCCACCCGACCTACAGTTTCTTGTTGGGAAGGCCATGGTCCATGAGGCAGGAGCTGTTACCTCCACTTTGCATCAGAAACTCAAATTTTTGAAGAATGGGAAGCTTGTGATTATTGGTGGGGAGAAGGTATTGTTGGTTAGCCACCTGTCATCTTTCTCTTATGTTGACGGTGAGGATTAGGTTGGAACTCCGTTCCAGCCCTTATCTATTGCTGCTGAAAAGAGAGTTGGGGCACCTATGTCTTCATTGAAAGATGCCAAGAAGATTATTGAAGAAGGCAATGTTGATCAGTGGGGGCGCATGGTAGAGGTC
Organism: Lathyrus oleraceus; assembly: GCF_024323335.1. Classification (NCBI taxonomy): domain Eukaryota; kingdom Viridiplantae; phylum Streptophyta; class Magnoliopsida; order Fabales; family Fabaceae; genus Lathyrus; species Lathyrus oleraceus. Next base: position 365,444,639 of record NC_066580.1, read on the forward strand.
TCCGACAACAAAGGCATAACCGGTTTGGGGTTCCATAAAGGTTCATCAACTGCAAGGTCCGAGGATATGCAACATAGCTTCAGTAGCGGAGGGTTCATTCATGGCAATGAACAACACTTAGCTGCTGTGCTAGAAGATGACTAAGGGGAAGACTGCACCAATTTTATGACGCATGGAAAGGCTTGCAACAATTGGACTGCTGTTGATATTCCTTTTATTTTATATTGATCAAAGTAATTGCTTTTATATGTTTTTAAAATCCTTCTCCTATGCCTAAGGGAGAAGTGAGCATTGTTGGGCATTTTGAAATTGATCATTAATAAAATTAATTCTATTCATCCACATCTATGATGTTTGTTTTTACTTTTTGCTTATTCTGAAAATGGTAATCACAAAAAAGACATAAATAAACAATATAAATGTCCATCTGCATAATATTTGGTCACGAATCCACTTCTCTAAAATCAAAATATCAAATCATTATTCAGGTTGGTTTCTAACGCCATTGAATAAAATGATCCTTCTACTTGTCGAAATTTTGAATTCCCTGTGTTTGAGGGCGAGAAGGAAAGTGATGAAGAAGTGAGTAATGAATTGTTTCGTCTTCTTGAGCAGATGAAAAGATCATTTAGCCGTTTGAAGAGCAGATTGAGCTAGTCAACTTGGGTTCTGAGGATGATGTGAAGGAAGTCAAGATTGGGTCTCGCCTGTGTCCAGATGTCAAGGAGGGGTTGATTGGTCTTCTTAGAGAGTATTCAGATGTGTTTGCTTGGTCCTATCAAGACATGCCTGGTTTGGATTCTGAGATTGTGGAGCATAGATTGCCGTTGAAGCCAGAATGCCCGCCATCCAAGCAAAAGTTGAGAAGAACGCATCCTGATATGGCTGTGAAGATCAAAGAGGAAGTGTAGAAGCAGATTGACGCTGATTTCCTTCCGACCTGCATGTGTGTCGACTATCGAGAATTGAATAAATCCAGTCTGAAAGATGATTTCCCTCTGCCACACATTGATATGTTGGTAGACAATACTACTAAATTCAAAGTCTTTTCATTTATAGATGGATTTTCCGGATATAATTAGATCAAGATGGAACCCGAAGATATGGAGAAGACCACATTCATTACACCTTGGGGAACATTATGTTATAGAGTGATGCCTTTCGGTCTAAAGAATGCTAGTGCAACTTACCTGAGAGCAATGACTACTCTTTTTCATGATATGATGCATAAAGAGATTGAGGTTTATGTCGATGACATGATTGCTAAATCGATTGATGAAGAGGAACATGTTGAGAATTTATTGAAGCTATTCCAGCGTTTGAGGAAATATAAACTCCGCTTGAATCCCAATAAGTGTACTTTTGGTGTTCGTTCTGGTAAGTTGTTGGGCTGTATTGTCAGCAAGAAGGGTATTGAAGTTGATCCTGCAAAGGTCAAAGCAATACAAGAGATGCTTGCGCCCAAAACTGAGAAGCAAGTCAGAGGTTTTCTCGGTCATTTAAATTATATTTCTAGATTCATTTCCCACATGACTGCCACATGTGCGCCTATATTCAAGCTTCTTCGGAAAGATCAGTCTTGTGATTGGACTGAAGATTGTAAAAAAGCTTTCGATAGTATTAAAGAGTATTTGCTTGAACCTCCGATTTTGTCTCCGCCTGTTGAAGGAAGACCGTTGATCATGTATTTGAATGTGCTTGATGAAAGTATGGGTTGTGTTATTCGTCAACAAGATGAGATTGGAATGAGAGAATTTGCAATTTACTACCTCAGTAAGAAGATCACCGATTGTGAGACTCGGTATTCTATGCTTGAAAAGACTTGTTGCGTATTGGCTTGGGCTGCTAAGCGTCTGCGTCAATATATGTTTAATCATACCACTTGGTTGATATCCAAAATGGATCCAATCAAGTATATATTTGAGAAGCCTGCTTTAACTGGGAGGATTGCCCGTTGGCAAATGTTGTTATTAAAGTATGATATCGAATACCGATCTCAAAAAGAAATTGAAGGTAGTATCTTGGCCGACCATTTGGCTCACCAACCAATTGAAGATTATCAGTCAGTGCAGTATGATTTTCCCGATGAAGAGATTTTGTACCTGAAAATGAAAGATTGTGATGAACCATTGCTTGAAGAAGGGCCAGAGCCTGGTTCCCATTAGGGCATGGTATTTGATGGAGCTCTTAATCAATATGGTAATGATATTGGGGCAGTGATCATTACTCCTCAAGGCACGCATCTACCATTTACAGCTAGATTGACTTTCATGTGTACAAACAATATGGCAGAACATGAAGCTTGCATTATGGGGCTTGAACAGGCCATGAATCTAAGAATCAAGTATTTAGATGTCTTTGGAGATTCCGCTTTGGTTGTAAGTCAAATCTACGGCAATTAGGAGATGAACCAACCTGGTTTGGTACCATATGGAGATTATGCGAGGAGGATTTCAACTTTCTTTACAAAAGTTGAGTTTCATCATATTCCTCGAGATGAGAACCGGATGGCAGATGCTCTTGCAACGTTGGCATCAATGTGTATGGTGAAGTATTGGAATAAGTTTCTCAATTTTTCGGTGATGCGTCTTGATAAGCAAGCTCATATGTTCGTTGTTGAAGAAGTCAGAGACGATAAGCCGTGGTATTACGACAAATGTTTCCTCCAAAGTCAGATTTACCCAACTGTGGCATCTTTGAAAGATAAGAAGACTTTGAGAAGATTAGCCGACAATTTATACTTGAATGGTGATATACTGTACAAGAGAAACTTCGACATGGTTTTGCTCAGATGTGTGGATAGACACGAAGCAGACTTGTTGATGACTGAAGTGCATGAAGTTTCCTTTGGTACTCATTCCAATGGACATGCAATGGCAAAGAATATGTTGCGAGCAGGTTACTATTGGCTGACAATGGAATCTGATTGTTACAAATTTGTGAAGGAATGCCACAAGTGTCAAATTTATGCTGATAAGATTCATGTTCATCCGACACTATTGAATGTTATTTCTTCCCTATGGCCCTTCTCCATGTGGGGAATTGATGTGATTGGGATGATTAAGCCCAAAGCTTCGAATGGACATCATTTCATTTTTGTGGCAATCGACTACTTCGCAATATGGGTTGAAGTGGCATCGTATGCAAATGTAACCAAGTAAGTTGTTGTAAGGTTTATCAAGAATCAGATCATATGCCGTTATGGTGTGCCAAGTAAGATCATTACTGACAATGGATCTAACTTGAATAATAATATGGTGGAAGCTCTTTGCAAAGACTTTAATATTGCACATCATAGTTATTTTCCCTACAGACCCACGATGAATGGGGCCATTGAAGTTGCAAATAAGAACATTAAGAAGATTATTTAGAAGATGATTGTCACGTATAAGGATTGGCATGAGATGCTCCCATTTGCTTTGTATGGGTATCGTACATCCATCTGCACTTCAATAGGGGCAACCCCTTTCTCTCTTGTTTATGGTATGGAAGCAGTGCTCCCCGTAGAGGTTGAGATTCTGTCGTTGCGTGTGCTCATGGAAGCCAAGTTGACTGAGGCTGAATGGTGTCAGACCAGGTATGACCAGCTGAATTTAATTGAAGAGAAAAGGTTAACTACCATGTGTCATGGTCAGTTATATCAGCAAAGGATGAAGAAAGCTTTTGATAAGTAGGTCAGACCTCGGGTATTCAAAGAAGGTGACCTTGTGCTCAAGAATATCTTGTCGTTCAAACCAGATTCTAGGGGAAAATGGACTCCTAATTATGAAGGCCCATATGTTGTTAAGAGAGCCTTTTCAGGCGGTGCTTTGATTCTTACAATTATGGATGGTGAAGAGTTCACTCGTCCTGTGAACGCAGATGCAACCAAGAAATACTTCGCCTCAAAAAAGGAAAGAATAACTTGCTAAGTTGAAAACCTGAAAGGGCGGCTTAGGCAAAAAAGAGTGTCTTGGTGGATTGAAAACCCGAAAGGGCGATCCAGGAAAAATATAGAGACATAAAAACAGTAAGAATTTCCCAATAAGTTGAGTACCCCACCTTGGGGCAACTGATTGAAAAATTAGGGATCAAGGCAAGTAACTACAGTCTGTTGATCGTCTAGTATCGGAAAGACCTTAGTTGAGTGTTGAAAGAGTATATCTTTGGCAAATATTTTTGTATCGTATCCACAGAGATTGGGTAATATTACCGCCGTTCTATAATTCAAATGTTATAAGTTTAGAAAGTAACAGGGTTGTTTTGTTTGGAAAAATATCTTGTTAATAAATGTTAACAAAAACTATTAAGTGGTTTTAGACAAATATAAAAGCTTGGCAAGATTGGAGTTCACTATTTCAAATATCTATGATTCCCTATGATAAATAATTAGATTCAAGATTATTGATGATGTTCAAATATCCTCTCAAAGTCATTTATGTCTAAATGATATCGTGATAGTTACTATATTGATCCTTAGACGATCTCTCCATCTAACTATCAATATAGCAACCTTTAATGTTCAATATCAAAGAATAGTAATGAATAAATCTATCTCTACAACTTATTCACTACTTGAAAATCTGTTTTATGTCTAAACTCGAGTAATCTCTCTCGACAACTACTCAAATCTGGTTTTCAACTTAAAGCAAAAACAGTAATCAATACATCAACAATCTCTATCTCATATATAAATCAAAGTGAATACATAGACAGATGAGAATAGCTACTACCTCCAATCTTGACAAAAGGGAGTTTAGCTCCTCATCACCATTGTTACAAAGCAGAAAGTTCAATCAGAAAAACTCTGTTTTTCTCTATTACAAAAAGCTCTCCAGAACAATGTGTCAATGATAATGAATTTATGTTTTTTTTCCTAGAATAATGTATTTTCTCTCCTAAAAGAGTTGACATTTCCTTAATTGGTCATTCTCATCCAATGCAGAAAAGCAATTCCAAGGTAGACCCAAAATGGCAAAAACAGCTGGCCTTCAAAACAACACTTTTGACCCAAAACTCAGTTTGCTGGATTCGCAGGGTTCGCGGGGCGAACTGGTCCTGTCATGCAGTTCGCGGGGCGAACTTTGTTCGCGGGGCGAACTGAAGCTGCCTCAGTTTCCTTGTTTTGCAAGCTTCATCCAAAATCTTCCATATTATGATGCTGCAATCCAAAGCTTTCTCATCCAAAAGTTCTACAAAACTAACAAATATGTGAAATAACTATTCAAAACAAAATAAATTAAACCTAATTGCATTTATACAAAATAGTGAGAATAAAAGTGTGTAATTACATCAAAACTTGGTAAAAGGGACCAATAAAATGGTATAAAAAGTAGTACTAATTGGTCCCTAACAACTCTCCCCAACTTAGCATTTTGTTTGTCCCTAAACAAAAGTTTCCACCCTTACAATCAAAGCAATGACACAAAAGATTGAAACAAGGATTTACCAAGAACATTCAAAAGGTTCAAAAGTGTTTGGCATTTTCTCAATTCACCTATCTCAATTCTAGACAAAATATGAATAAGGGAAATGGTAAAGTGCAAAAATCATTCCAAGGAATTCAAAGCCATATATGTCAAAATTGAATCAAGCTTACACACACATCATAATAATGATGAATAACATGAAGGGTTACTTTCACTCATCCAAGCAATTAAATCAACAACAACTCAAATCATGTGGTTATCACAACAAGTACCAAATCATGTGAAAAATGAGAATCAAGAGGTCTTTCAAAGGTTGTAATGTGGCTTAGGTTACAAGAAAGGATATGATTAAGACAATTCAACCAAATTGCCTATCCTAAGGGAGCATTCCCAAAGATTCACTCTACACAATTTCCCTTTCTTTGATCCCTATCTTTTTCTTTTTCTTTTTCTTTTCAAATCCACACAACCATGAGCATTTCCTTTGCTTTTCTTTTTCTAATTTTTTCTATGCTCTATGGTTTCAAGGGTGATTTCTTTTTCTTGTTTCTTTTCATATTTTTACCCTTTCATAGAAACTCACTTTTCCAAGTTTCTAATCAACTTTTCACTTTACTCTCCCCAACTTTAGATTCCAAAACCAAATTTATTCAATAATGCTCCCTACTTAGACATAAGCAAAAGGCAAAATTTTGCAAACAACTCGGTTTGAGGTTTCAATTGATACGAAAGAAATTAGGATTCATTTATTCCACAATTTTCAATTGATTTTACAATGATCAATCAAATGAATCCTAAATTAAGCTCAAAGGGGGTTAACTAAGGATTATTCCTCACAAGGTTAGTTGATTCAAACTTTTTGGTCAAGTGGTTTTTCTCACAAACAATGCCTCTATCATTTTCAAAAATTTCACACAAAAATGGATTGATGCATGATTTAGCATGATAAGAATGAGTTAAAACAATGCTCGGTTTCCCGCTTTTTAGTGTACAATGGAAAGTCTCCTCACAACTGGCTAAGTCCTATTTTGATTCAAAAATGACATATACTTCAATTAATTTATGACATGGAATTTGCACACACCATCAAACTACTCATGTTAAGTCTAGAAAGCGATAAAGTGTACCTTGAAATGCCGACACTAATTCTTATCATCACCACTCGAAGTGTCCTATGCTTCTTTCTTTGCGATCATTTCTCGGTTGCTTAAAGCTTGACTTATGAGTAAGAACAATTAAACAAAAATGTTGGCAAACCAATATTTGATTAAAACACACTTAAATTTCAAAAAGTATTCATGCAATTATCAAGACACACTCTAAAATTCAACAAACTCCTCAATCTTCCTTCAACTCATCGCCATGGTTTACACCACCTCCTGCACCCCCCCAAAATTTTGGCCTGCCCTCAGGCCACTTAGCATAATCAACAAAATCCTCTTAAAAAAAGGAATGGAAAGGGGAAGTTTTGAAATTTGGAGGTTTGGATGTGGAGTAGCGAGGTTGTTGAAAGAATCTCCTAAGTTCGTGAAAATAGGAATGAAACGAAAATGACATAAAACAAAAGTTTTTTTTTTTCAGTTCGCGGGGCGAACTTTGTTCGCGGGGCGAACTGAAGGAAATTTCAAAAAAAATTAGTTATGTTATTTACTGTTCGCGGGGCGAACTTTGTTCGCGGCGCGAATTGAAGCTGTGAATTCAGTTCGCGGGGCGAACAGTGTTCGCGGGGCGAACTGTAAAAACCAGAACCCAATTTTTTTCAAAATTTAACACAGCAAAAACTCACACAGCAGAAAAAAATTAAAATACAGACTTACAACGTTGGGTTGCCTCCCAACAAGCGCTTTGTTTAACGTCGTTTGAGCTTGACGGTCCACTGATTAGCCCGGTTTAAATAGAGACACGACATCCACATCACGATTTATGTCGCCACCATGGTAAACTTTGAGTCTTTGACCATTTACGGTCCAACTCTCTTGTGACTTTGGATCCTCGATTACAATGGCTCCATAATTCCGTACTTCCTTGACAACGAACGGTCCTGACCCTTTTGGCTTCAGCTTACCCGGTAATAACTTGAACCTTGATTTGAAAAGCAGTACCATTTGTCCGACATGAAACTCCTTGCGACGGGCCTTTCCATCATGGTATTTTTCTTCAATTGCATCATTTCGGAATGAATCATGTTTGTCATGTGGATGCTTCATAGCTTTAAAAAGATTAAAGGTCACCTCTTCGTCTTGCACTCTCACCTTCATTAGTCCATCATCTACGTCAATCATCATCCGAGCTGTTTTCATAAAAGGTCTTCCAAGAATTAGGGGCACATCACGGTCCTCATCCATCTCCACTATTACGAAATCTACCGGAAACAAGAATTTGTCCACCTTCACTAACATGTCTTTAACAATTCCGTATGGTAAAGTGGTAGACTTGTCGGCTAGTTGTAAAGTCATTCTCGTCGATTTAATCTCAATATTCCCTAATCTTTTAACAATGGAGAGAGGGATTAAATTTATACTAGAGCCCAAGTCAATCAAACCATTTCCAGTGTATGTGCTTCCAATGGTCACCGGTAGAACAACCCGGCCCGGATCGGACTCCTTCCTTGGGAGAGTCTTTTGGATGATAGCACTACACCGTGCATCAAGCAGTATGGTCTCGTCTTCCACGTGTCTCCTTTTCTTTGTAAGAATGTCCTTCATGAACTTGGCATACCGTGGCATTTGTTCTAATGCATCAGCAAATGGAATGTTGATTTGAAGCTGCTTGAAGATGTCCATAAACCGTGCATAGTGTCTAGCGTTATCCTTCTTTGATGGTGCGTGCGGATATGGTAGATGTTGAACTGGAATGACATTCACTCCTTTGTCTCCTTTTTTCTTATTTCTTGGTTCGATTTCCTTATTCATTTCCGCTTCACACCGCTGCTCTTCCATCAGTTATTGGTTCTGCTGTTTTCGCGGCGCGAAGGGAGATCGCGGCGCGAACTGAGCAGTTTCTACCACTTTCTTCATCCCACAAGCCACATCCTCATTTTCCAGCACAGCATCCATATCATTCTCAACTGTAATTTCCACACCTTTTTTACTTGTCAACTCTCTACCGCTTCTAGTAAAAATTGCTTTGCAATGCTCCTTTGGATTAGTTTGAGTATTAGCGGAGAAAGAAGATCCTGCAGTTTGTTCCGACAACTGTTTCGCAAGTTGACCTATTTGATTTTCCAAATTCTTGATTGCTGCTTCATTACTCTTCTGATTTGCCATGGAAGCTTGCATGAATTGTTGAAGAGTGTCCTCTAGCTTGGAATTTCCTCCTTGCGACTGCTGACCTTGAGAGTTTGGCTGTTGGTAAGGGCTTTGCTGCTGATAATTCTGATTGTTGAACCTTGACGGTTGGTAGCCTTGATTGTTTCTTGGTTGATAGCCTTGATTGTTAGGCTGTTGTCTTTGATATCCCTGATTTTGATTATTCACATAACTCACTTCTTCTTGGGGTGGAGGACAAAAACCAGTAGGATGATCTCCTTGACATAACTCGCAACATGCTACTTGATGCTGAACTTGAAACCCTTGAATCTCTTTTATTTGCTGTGGAAGCTTGGCCATTTGTTGAGTAAGAAGCTCCACTTGTTGAGAGAGTAGCTTGTTTTGAGCAAGGATGGCATCATTGGTATTCAACTCTAAAACTCCAGGCTTACGTTGTGAAGGGCTACGATCATGTTGACCTTGATGATCATTGCGGGCCATCCGTTCAATAATGACTTTAGCTTCTTCCGCAGTTTTTGATATAAGCGACCCACCCGCGGTGGCGTCCAGAAGTGTCTTATGAGTTGACTGGAGACCATTCAAAAAAATATGAATTTGAGTGAGCTCATCAAAACCATGTCCCTTACATTTCCTCAACATTGATTTGAATCTCTCCCAAGCTTCATTTAGAGATTCATTGCCTCCTTGAGTGAATACCGCAATAGCCGTTTTGGCTTCCATGAATCGGGATTAAGGGAAGTATCTTTCTAAGAACTTTTCTTCTAACAAATTCCAATCCGTCATCACTCTTGATTCTTGATCAAGGTACCACTCTTTTGCCTTTCCCACTAAGGAGTGTGGGAACATCCTCTTGAATAATGTTTCTTCACCCGCTTCGTCTATTCCCGTAGAACCCGTAATCTCATAGAATTTGATGAGATGGGTATACGGATCTTCGTGATCCATTCCGGTGAATGGAGTTGCATAGAGAAGTTGGAGGATTCCGGTCTTCATCTCCGTATTTCTTCCTCCACGGGTAAATTGAGCATTCCTTCTTGGACTATTAGCGGACATTTCGGTACGATTATCCTCCGCCATGTTTCCTTCACAAGCCTCTACAACCACTTCTTCAATTGGAACAAGTGCGGAAGTAGATGCTTCTTCTCTCCGGTTCCTCTCTTCGGCTAGTTTCCTTCTTCTTCGTGTTTTGCTATTGAGCTTCCGAAGTGTTCTTTCAATTTCAGGATCGAATTGAAGTTGCTCCTCGGTTGCTTTTCCTCGCATGCACTAGAATCTACAAAACTAACAAACCAAGTGAAACAAAAGAGGGATAGTAATAAATGTAACACAACTTAAAACAAAGAATTATTGCAATGCTTGTAATATCGACACCAATCCCCGGCAACGGCGCCAATTTGTTGAAAGAGTATATCTTCGGCAAATATTTTTGTATCGTATCCACAGAGATTGGGTAATATTACCGCCGTTCTATAATTCAAATGTTATAAGTTTAGAAAGTAACAGGGTTGTTTTGTTTGGAAAAATATCTTGTTAATAAATGTTAACAAAAACTATTAAGTGGTTTTAGACAAATATAAAAGCTTGGCAAGATTGGAGTTCACTATTTCAAATATCTATGATTCCCTATGATAAATAATTAGATTCAAGATTATTGATGATGTTCAAATATCCTCTCAAAGTCATTTATGTCTAAATGATATCGTGATAGTTACTATATTGATCCTTAGACGATCTCTCCATCTAACTATCAATATAGCAACCTTTAATGTTCAATATCAAAGAATAGTAATGAATAAATCTATCTCTACAACTTATTCACTACTTGAAAATCTGTTTTATGTCTAAACTCGAGTAATCTCTCTCGACAACTACTCAAATCTGGTTTTCAACTTAAAGCAAAAACAGTAATCAATACATCAACAATCTCTATCTCATATATAAATCAAAGTGAATACATAGACAGATGAGAATAGCTACTACCTCCAATCTTGACAAAAGGGAGTTTAGCTCCTCATCACCATTGTTACAAAGCAGAAAGTTCAATCAGAAAAACTCTGTTTTTCTCTATTACAAAAAGCTCTCCAGAACAATGTGTCAATGATAATGAATTTATGTTTTTTTTCCTAGAATAATGTATTTTCTCTCCTAAAAGAGTTGACATTTCCTTAATTGGTCATTCTCATCCAATGCAGAAAAGCAATTCCAAGGCAGACCCAAAATGGCAAAAACAGCTGGCCTTCAAAACAACACTTTTGACCCAAAAATCAGTTTGCTGGATTCGCAGGGTTCGCGGGGCGAACTGGTCCTGTCATGCAGTTCGCGGGGCGAACTTTGTTCGCGGGGCGAACTGAAGCTGCCTCAGTTTCCTTGTTTTGCAAGCTTCATCCAAAATCTTCCATATTATGATGCTGCAATCCAAAGCTTTCTCATCCAAAAATTCTACAAAACTAACAAATATGTGAAATAACTATTCAAAACAAAATAAATTAAACCTAATTGCATTTATACAAAATAGTGAGAATAAAAGTGTGTAATTACATCAAAACTTGGTAAAAGGGACCAATAAAATGGTATAAAAAGTAGTACTAATTGGTCCCTAACATTGAGCACAAAGGTTGACATCGATTCATCATCCCAGTAGCGGTCAAGAGCACAGTGGATATCAAGAGTTGGTAGAAGGATTAAGGATCATTTGTATTCAATGTAACCCTTTTCCATGTAAATTACCATTTTCAACTTTGTAAAAATCTATGGATTCTTGTCATTTACAGACTACCATCCCATTAAATAAATTTGAGATTTTGTCTAATTGTTTCTACTCTTATTTACTTCAGCCAATAGTTTATATTTTATTATGATCATTTTGGAAATTTAAAATTTTTTAATCAAAATCTTTTTTTCTTAAAACGTATAAAAACAAGAATTTTTCAAAGCAATTAAAAGGAAGTATCAACAACATTTCAAAGAGCAGCAAGTCCTTAAGTGCTAAGCATCAGAGGTTCCCTAAGCAGATAACCCTTCGGGTATCCCTAGTTGTTTTTGTTGATCCGGTTCCCCTACGGAATGTTTTTTCCTTGGCGGAGTTCCGATTCTTTTCCCCAGCTGAGTTGGTTTATTCAATACCTTGCGTCGTGTCTTTTTTCCCGGAAGAGTTTTTGTGTGCCCTAGCGGAGTTTGTGTTTCCTCGACAGGGTTGATCTTCAGTAGAGTAAGATATTTTCCCTAGTAGATTGCATTGGTTCCCCCCACCAGTCGCCATCCGACTCGCTCCTAGTCAGAGTTTCCTCCTGGTTTCTGAGCAGCTATTTTGTGTTTATCTTTTGTATGGTTGTCTCCCATTTGATATGGCATTGACTTAAAAATCCCTGCAGACTCGATAACATTTCCTCTCCTTAGCAAATCTCCTCTTCCCTTAGCTAGTTTTGAGCCTTTGGGTTGTTGATCTCTTTGTTCTCCAGCAGTTGTCTCCCTCTTTTTGCGGATTGACTGAGGATCATACCAATGATTCAAATTCTTTGCAGCACCTTTATATCCTTTGTGATTGTTTTGTCAGCATAATCATCATATAGATACATATACATATACATTCATATAATTTCATGATTACATATTATGGCGGTACTTGACACCCATATGAACCTCGGTGTCTGTCCTCCCTCAATTGTAGAGCGTTAGCCCCTTAGGCAGAAAGACTTTAACCTTTCTCCTCTTCCCCACTGAATTGTTTCCTCGTGGATGATTATTACTTCAATTTCCTCCCCAGTTGTTTATCTGGATGGAATCACTCCCCTTGAGTTAAATCATCATTGGGTTGAGTCTTAATTGACTATTTCTTTCTAGATCATGCCTAGATAGATGATTTGAGTCTCCTAAGAGCTTATTACCTAGTAACTGGTAATATTCTTCTTAGTTTATAGTTTGTTACTTCTTGCCCAATACCCGACATAAGTACCCTTGTTTTCCCAGCAATGGGGTTCCTAGTGGATTCATTTGTTTCTGATTCCCCAGGAAGTATATCCTTGATATGTTCATCCTAACCGGTGAAAATATCTTTCTTTCCCCTGCCTGAGTCTATCCTTGGTATTCTACCCAGTAAAAAGGTAGTTGTAATCCCTATTGTGTTCCCCAGAGAGTTAATCCTTGATATGTTCATCCTAATCGATGACGGGTTTCCTTCTCTTTGTGGTATTCTACCCAGTAGCCGGTAGTTGTAAACCCTACTTTTTCCCGCAAAGTCTATCCTTGATATGTTCACTTTAACTAGTGACGGATACTCTCCCGTGGTATTCTATCCAGTAACTGATAGATGTAATTCCTATTTTCTCCCCTCACCGAGTCTATCCTTGACATGTTCACCCTAACCGGTGACGAATTTTCTCTTTGATGGTCTTCTATCTAGAAATCGATAGATGTAATTCTTACCTTGTTGTTCAATTGGTATATCCTAGATATGTTCATCCTAACCGATGACGGGTATCCTCCTTGACAGTCCCAGGCAATTCTATCCTTGATATGTTCATCTTAACTGATGACAAATCTTCTTCTCTATTGAGTCCATCCTTGATATGTTCATCCTAACCGATGACAGATATTCTCACCTTTGGTTTTCTGCCCAGTAAATGGTAGTTGTAAATCCTATTTTCTGCAATTTCCCCCAGCAAGGCTATTCTTACCCAGTAACCGATAATGAATACTCCCTCCTGGCAATTCTCAGCGAGTCATCCTTGATATGTTCATCCTAACCGATGACGGGTGTCCTCTCTGTCAAATATTTATTATCTCCTCACCCAGTAACAGGAAGTAGATAATAGATTTCTGCTCCTCCTGTGTTGAAGTTGATTTCTTCCCCAGACGAGTTGAGTGTGCATTTCCTTAGTGAAATCGCTTTTCCTGCGTAATTCAAGTACTTCAGTTTTATCCTGAGTTACTCGTATCCCCTAGCATGGCCTACACATAACTCCTCTATCCCTTAGAGTCTTTGTCTCCCCAGTGAGTTTTTCCTTACGGAATGCTTTATACTCCTATGGACTTTCGGTCTCTCTGATTTCTTTTCCTTTGTGGCAATATTTCCCCACAAAGAATTTACTTTTACATTCATATCATATGCATCATGAGATCTCTTAGGGACCAAAATTTGTTTCTATATGTTGTTATTTAAGCCCATTCTACTGAGTCGACATGAAGATTTTAACCTTCGCCTCCCCAGTTAGAATGTCCTAAAATAGGGGCAGCTGTAAGACCCCAATTTTGACCCTAATATTCCTCATGCAATTTCATCATAAGCATTAGCATTGGGATCATACCTTGGCATCCTCCTTACCCCTCTTTCATTGGGTTTGTTTTGGGAGAGATCACAAAGCACTTTATGATTGTATCATACTTGTATATTATCATTTTACTAACCAAAATACCAAAACTATATCGTTGTATTTGCCTAACTCTTTTGTAGGTAGGGCATGATCACCATTGATCTATCAAGTTCATATCCAGGGTTTGAGACCCTCATGACAAAGAGTACAACCATGAATTGATCCAATAATGGTTATGAGCATCATATATGATTTCCATTGATTCCTACATGTGATATTGATCAAGTTTTCTTCAAGAGTTTAAGGGTGATTTGCCTTGGAAACCCTAATTTGATTGGGTATCTTCAGTAACTTCTCCAACAAGCTATCTCACCAATTGATCAAATTTCTCAAGGGACACTTCAAAATTCATCATCTTATGCATATATGATCTACCATGAGCCAATAAAGTTAAGATAATTGAAGGTTAGCAAGTTGGTGGATGGTGGTTGGCCAGATGAATTCATTTGATCAAAACTGGGTCTCCCTAGACCCTATCTCCTAAAATTTTCACCATATGAAAATGATTCCAAGAGAAAAGTTACTATAAATGATATTCCAAACAACTTTTATGTTGAGATCTAGATATAGTTTTCTTAGAAAATCAATTTCTATGTTGAAACATTATAGGTCATTTTGTCTAAACCCTAATTTGAAAGTCAACTTCCCAAGGCCATAACTTGCTCAATTTTTATGCGATGAAAGATTTCCAAGTTGCACAAGAAAATTCAACTTTTATGAGAATGTGATATGAGGATACATTATAGGTCATTTTTGACCTATACCATTGAACAAGTGATTTTTCCAAACTTCAAAAATGCTTAACTGCATCATTCTAAATTCAAATTACATTAAATTGGTGACAATTTTGAAGGTTTTTGAAAGAGCTACAACTTTTATGAAGACACTTTTCTCATTTTAAGGTCACATAAAAAGTTAAGCAAGGTGAAATATTGAAGTATATGGCTTGACACTTAGAAAAAGTTTCAACAAGTTGAAATTTCGAAACTTCCACCTCAAATTTCTCCATGTTCTAAGCTCCTAATGAAAAAGTGTTCAACATTAAACTTGTTCCCCTTGACCCAAGCTTTCAAAACAACCCAAGTTGATGCATTTTGGACAAAGATTGCTAGGTCTATGCATGGCTTTAACATGGCTGCATCATTGGAAAGAATCGATTGTACAAACTTCAGTTCACAATGCCTTGCCATTCAAGCTTCATTCAGACTTCAATTTGAATCATTTTTGGACCTTAATGAATTGCATCATGGGCCTATACATGCCCATGCACTCGTGCCATCCACATTGCCAATTTGGGACAGATTTTGAAGTTTGCAAATATCATTCCCTTTGGCTATAAATAGAAGGCTTATGGGCTCATTTGAATCACACTTTGCGCGCCAGCTTTGCCCCCCATTGAAACCCTCTCATTCTAAAGTAAAACCTGAGAAATTTCAATTTGAAATTTGAGTTTGAATCTCAATTGTTGGATATTCAAGAACTCTAGGATCCACAGCCTTGCAACCTCTCCAATCACTTCCTATTAGCTTCCCAAGTGTGATTAGATCGTGTTTGAAGCAAGCAACATCAAGAACTGCGTAGCATTGAAGGTAATTTTTAGAAAACTTCATCTCTTCGATTCTCACTCAATTCTACTCAATTCTCTCGGCTCTTTGGTTGTCTGAAGTCCTACCAATGTAGGCAAGAATATTGAGTTTCTTAGAGGTCAAATTGAAGCAACTCAGTTGACACACCTCAAAATTCAACTCCTCATATCTTTCTATATATGTGGAGTTAGTTAAAATTGTGTTCAGATTCGTGCTCTACGCCATTTTTTCTTTCAGATCATGTCCTCCTTTTTTATTTTGGTGATGGTTGAAGGTGGACCAGTCCGGTGAGGTCCACCAGAGAAGAATACCGGAGCTACAGCTCCAGTGATGTGTTGGCACGTCTCAAACCATAGGATCCTTGCAAAACGTTTTAATCTCGTGCTTTGGTTTTAAATACCATCACTGCAGCGCATTGACTAGTGTCCACTGTGGAACGCGCGTTGAGGACCACTTGATCTGCCACCTCAATTAATGAGGGAGATCAAGTGGTCCACGTTTTTTTCTATTTTCTGATTTTAATTTTAATCCTTTTATTTTCATTAATTCATATTAATTTTAATATTGATCCAAAAAAATATGAGAGTTTCACCAAAAAAATTCAAATAATTTACTCTTTCATATTTCGAATTAAAATTGTTTTTTGGATCATTATTAATATTTTTCATGATTTAATTGATTTTTTGATTATTTTTAATTGTTTAAAAAGACTTTTAAGTCTCTAAAAATTCTGAAATTTTTTCTCCAATGTCCTTTGACCTTGTTTGACCTATGATAAATCTCATGGCCATTTCTTTGGTGTTTTTATGAGGTTTTAGGAATTTGACAAACCATTTTTAATTTAAATGTATTTTTTTAGTCTTTTTAATTTGAATACATGCCAATTAATTGTGTCGATCAATTGTGATGATTTGTTTGAGTTTGACTCTTGTTGTTGGGCCTTGGTCAAGGTTGATTTGACTTTGTCAAGTTAATATCATTGGATTTAGGGGATTGATAGATTGTACATTCCATCTCCCAAAATGAATGGATGATATTAATTTGGTAAAAGTCCTCATTTGGCCAACTTGAGTTTTGATCCATTCCCCTCCTTCTTCATCTCATTCCCATTCTTTATGCATTCATCATATTTGGCCTATGATATCTTAAAATCCTAAGGCTAATTGATTGAAAAATCAACATAAGTATGGATGAGATTAGGCCACCTCTTTTGCATATTCTTTTTGTGTGTGATATGTTTCATGAGCATAGTCCATTATACTATGTCTCTAACATGCATTAACACCAAAATTCTATTGCCCGACCTCAAATAGTTGTGACTTCTACATAAGTCCAATTACGATTGCTTAACGTAGCGCTAAATTTGTGACACAAAAGGCATAGCATTCTAGTTAGTGAGATTGTAAGTCTCCCCTCCTTCATGGTATTGTGTGGAAACTTGGCCTTTTTTCCTTCCTTTGGAAGATGTCTTGGCTCAAGGATCCATGCTTGTGACAAGTGGGTTGAGTGTTCTCCAAAGAATGACTTAAAAATGAAAAGAAAAAGAAAAACAATACTAACTTCTAACTCATTAACAACTAACTTTTAATTTCAAGCCATTCACTTTAATGTCATTTCAATTTTAGTCTTTATTCATTCGCCATTATTCATACCATTCTAATTGTTTATGTTAATGCAATTTTCACTTTGTCCACTTGGACCATATTGTGTGATATATTCCATTTTGTGTATACTTTGTTTGTTTGTGTGGTCTTTGAACCTGTGACCTATGGAATTCATCTGTTAAATGGGCCAATTTGAAGAAGATCATGGAGTGGCTAATCTTGGATGTGGCTATCTTTATTTGATGCCTTGCTCTTAATGATTGATATAATTGTGCATTTGTGTGTTGCCTAATTCTAAATGTCCAAGGGAATTTGGGTTTCTATTGACATTCTTGTCTATTTGATTGCTACCCATTGGTGAGATCTTTTCAACCCTTAGCTTTTAATTTTGTGCATAGGATTAGTCTCTTCATCTTCTCCCCATTTCTTAAATTTGAAAATCTCTCCTTTCTTTTAAAATCTTCTTTGATTGAACTTATTTTGTTCCAAACTTTTACCACTTTGCAAAAGATAGAAACTTTGGCCTTATGCCATTGCATTTCCAAACTTCTTTTCTTAAATCAAACTTGTAAAGAGACTTAATTATAATTGACTTTGTAGAGGGGTATTCATTACCTTTAGATTTATTGACTAAATCAAAAGTAAACCATACAATTCGAGTCGCCACCGCACTTCTATTTATCCAAAGGAAAGGTTAGAAAGCGAACAAAAACCAAGAAGTTTTATCAAATCAAAAACTAATAAAAATGTCAGAGATCTGGGTAAGGGGGTTGGTTATGTAATGGGAAGGTTTTAAGCACCCAAAACATCCTAGGTACTCCTAGGGAGCCCTTTTCATACTTGTTGTAAGGTTGGTATTTTGTGAAAAATTGTTTGTGCAAAGATGATTGGGGAGGTGAGAAGAGAATATACAAGTTATTTATAATTTTGTGTTTGAATGGATAAACACATTGCCTACGTACCATCTTAAAAAAGATTAGGATCAAAACCTCATAGTTCGGGGTACAAATCTCAAAATAAGTTGGTGAATTGATTGGTCCAAAAGCCTTAAAGTCTTTCGTTATCCAAGGGAGAAAACTCAATCTAAAACCACAAATCCACCATGTAAGGATAGCTTTAACATGCTAGTGAGGGGTTAACCCTATAATAAGCATGGAAGACTCATTGTCCATCACTAAGGATATAGGTCAGTATTAGATCTACCTCAAGGATAACTCAAACCTAATAGCTAAAGATTATGAAAAGTTTTGATAAGAAAGTGGCTATTGAAATCACAAAAACATTTGAATGATTTATATTTACCAATGAAAAGTGTAGGTGTTTAATTGGTTGCATTATATGGTAAAACACTAATGTCTTGACTGATGTCATGACATGTATATGTGACTACATTGTAGTTACTGCAGGACTAGCTAACACAGGATTATTGAATGCTGTGACATTCATACCTGTCAACAGATACTAAGGAACAAAAGTTCTGTTAGAACTTAGTATGCATTTGCAGTCTGGTTATCAAGGAAGAACCAGACCTGGCATAAGGCCTACTGACTGAATGTCAAACTGGATGTTGTGACATTCATCATTGACAGCAGCTACTGAAGATTAGGCAGAGTGGTATTCTGCTATACTTCAGCATGTAACTTAGTTTGTTCTTCAAGAGAATAACAGAACTAACTTAAGGCCAAATGTGTAAATGTTAAGTTGGACACTTTGACATTTATTAATGTAAGTTGTTACTGTAGTATGGTCATTTTGATCCTGTACAGGTCAGCAAAATTGTACAGTCTGTTTTCTGGAAAAACAGACTCAGCATATGGACCTTGATGTCAAGCTGAATGTCGTGACATTCATGCCTGACAGCATATGCTAAATTGTAGGTTGTGCAGTTTTCTGTTTCAGCTTTTTCTTGGGCTATTCTTCAGGAAGTCAACAGCTTAGAGAAAATCCAGGAAACCAACAACCAAGCTACATTTAAGGAACCTAACAAATAGCCTATTTGTTAGCACACTAATATGTGGAAATTAGTTAGAATCCTATGTGGCATTATTTGTGGAGGTCTTGAGATATTTTAGGAACTAAATGTGGAGATATTTTAGGAACTAAATATGGAGATATTTTAGGAACTAAATTTGGAGATATTTTAGGAACTAAAAGATTGAAGACCTTGTTTGTAGCAGAAAGTTTCTGCTGATGTTGTAACAGCAAAGGAGAAGTTTGCTGCGATTTCTGAAGGCCCAAATCCACTTGGGTGATTAGGTTATAACTAGCTGATTGTAATCTAGTCTTTGTAAGCCTCTTAGAATGAATTTTTAGGGGTGTGTGTAAGGTAAACCTCCCAATCTGTGGGAAGGTTACCATGTGTCTCTCAGTGGTAAACCTGAGAGTGTTTGTCACTCAAAGCCTGTAGGCAAGAGTGATTATGTTCTTGAATGAAGCTGTGAAGCAAGTTCAAGGTGTTTGCACATTACATTGTATTTGTAGTGATAGGAATGGAAACTGGAGGTTTCTATCTAGGAGTTCCTAGGTATAGATTGCATTGGGTAGGGATTAAGTGATGAGTTGTAAACGGGGGAGTTTAACTCTGAATTGATACTACTAATAGTGGATCTTCTTCCTGGCTTGGTAGCCCCCAGATGTAGGTCATGTTGGACTGAACTGGGTTAACAATTACTTGTGTTTTTACCTTTTGCATGTTATAATTGTGCCAGTTATAAAATAAGGTAAACCTGTAATGCTGTAACAGATGATGTTCAAATCAACAGTAAGACATCATGCTGATAACTATGGAAGAAAACAACTGAAGTGAGTGCTAGGTTTGACTTCTGTTGAGTCTTTCTTCCTGAAGCACAGAACCAGGGGTTCATACATTCTAGGGCGACATAGAATGAGATGTCGTGACATCTGTGAACCTGTGCATATTAGTACAGTGGTTAATAACTATCTTGCTGTATTAGTTACAATGTTAGATCAGATGTCATGTCGTGGTGGATAACATCTGAATTCTGACTACACCAGAATTTCAATTGGTATCAGAGCAGGCATCTTGTTCTGTCTCTGGATGAGATCCATGGGTGATACTTTCTGGTATCTTGCAAGAAGTTATGGTAGTACTAATGTTGGAACCTGTGAAAGGTTCTGTACTTTCCCTGAATGGTCCCTTGAAGTAGGTGGATGGACTGTTCATGACAGGAATGGTGTGTACCTGTCTCTGGAGGGTGGCAATTGGCCTATGTGTGGGACAGCTGTGCCAGTATTGAATCACAGTCAAACGTGGTATGGTCTTGGAGGCTGATCTGGTGAAGTGTGTGTTCATAGGTTGAGTTGTATTATGATTTCCGCTGCATAATACCTGGCAAAACTCAAACTCTGATGTTGTTTCCCCTCATGTGGATGTAAGGCTGCTGTATTCAAGATCTCATCATAATCTACTGAAGATGTCAAAGATACTTGAGTCCCCTCAAGTCCACTCATCATGACGTTCTCACTTCAGGATGGTAAGAATCACTTAATCACTGATTCTTTTACTCACTTGAGTAGGGTGTATGAAGACCTTGAAGACCTTCAAGGAAGGTTTGTTCCAAGGAGGTGGAACTAATGTTCTATGCGATGTTAGAACATGTTGTTC
This sequence comes from Lathyrus oleraceus, assembly GCF_024323335.1. Taxonomy (NCBI): domain Eukaryota; kingdom Viridiplantae; phylum Streptophyta; class Magnoliopsida; order Fabales; family Fabaceae; genus Lathyrus; species Lathyrus oleraceus. Next base: position 365,465,500 of record NC_066580.1, read on the forward strand.
AACAAGTATGCAGCTACTGGTTGAAGAGCAGATGTTTTTAGGTATCAAACAAAGGGATACTTCTGTTTGGAACCTACTCCTGACCTGGAAGAGGAGACATCTGTGTGTGCTAAGTTGACAAGGGAAGGGTCAACTGTATGTGTGCTCAAGAAGGTCACCTTTAGAAGTCTGATCTCTAAAAGTTGAGCTGGTTGAGATGTGGCAGTGTGCAATCTCCTGTTGTTTGGCATATTCCTGTAGATTGAGCAGGGTTGGATAGGTGTTCCCTGAAGTACTATGCTGTGTTGGAAGACAAGTCCCCTGGATGTTAGCAGTCAATAATGGGGTAACCTGAGTGTTGTATCATCTACGAGGATTGGAACCATGAATCATGTTATTCAAACACCACGTGCAGAAGTGGCAGTTCTGTCAAGGAGTAAGAATATGAAGATTCAGAGGTTGGTTGAAGTAGTATGCCCTGGCAATGCATAACTACTATCGACTGGTATTGTGTGTCTCACTAGTACTTATGGTCAGCTGGAGTCTGATTGGAGGAGTTAGTTGCCACTGGTAGGGATAGTGTATGTCATGTTGAGACATATGTGTACAATGCATGGATATTGGTGTGGAGTATCCATGACTGTTAAGTTGAGGGGGAGTTTTGGTTAACCTCCTCAAGTCTGGTCAGCCTAGGGTCTGGTTGGCTGTTGACCTGTGTCACATGGGTTCTGGTGGTTGTGTGACACATTTGCAAGGAAGAATTCATCTCTCTCATTCCTAAGGGTGAATTTAATCTGGGAAGACTTTCAAAATTGTCTAGGTGCTTGCAAGCAGAAGATGTTGACACAAGAAGAGTATTTTCAAAGTATTCTTATGGTGGAAGTATCTGAAGGGATGATTGGGAAAGGATTTAAGATCAATGTCTACTTGTGCCAAGTGCAAGTGTTTAATTGATTATCCTTGGAGCTCAAGATAACTGATGTTCTTAAAGATGTTGGAACATCACTTCTTCAAGACCCTGTGCAGAATCACAGGAAGGACAGTACATTGGCTTATGATCTATCTCTTTGGTGGCAGCAAAAGCATATGATCTCTGAAAAGGTTTCCTGGCAAGAAACATGTTCAGCCTTGGTATGTACAAGAAGAAGAAGACATCATAGTCTTGATGGTGGTTACTTGGATCAGTTTATTTCTGATCTAGGTAAGGAAGTGCATTAGCTTATGCACACTGTGAAGTCAAGAACAAGTGGCAGTAGTCTTGACATCATGGAAACAACCTTGCCTTAGGATGTGGAATCCTTGGTAGAGCTGAAGGGTTAGTTTCTAACTGGTCCTTCTGAAGACTCATACATCAGAGTGTCTGATGTCTTTGGAGAAGAAGCAGGGATTCATCAAGGTGTGAGCTTGGATGACTTAACTGCAAACCTGCAGGATGGAGGTTGTTTACTCAAACTTGGTTCCACAATCAAGTCTATGAGAACATTGAACTCTTGTTCTGTGAAGGGAGGAAGTTCTTTCAAGTGGCAGAAGAAGGAGCTGAATTCAACAGCTGGATGTCAAAACACAATGTTGTGACATTTGGTTCAACATCAGATTCTTAGTTGGTGAAGTGGCACATCAACTTGAGATAGAAAGGTCTACAGGGTTGTAGATTGGATACTTCAAAAAGCTTGAAGTTCAAGTCTCACTTGGAAGGTCAGAATATCTTTGGGAGAAGTCTGATAAACTTGGGGAGGTCAAAAAGCAGCATTTGACCTTGTCATATGAGGATTCATGAAGGAGGTAATCAACCAGTGGCATTTGGTCTATCTCAGGAGTGAGTTCGAAGAATCAAGATAATCCATATGGCAGCTGATTATTCTTGAGGAAAGTCTGAGACAAATTACTTTTGAGCAGAAAAGTAGTAAGTTGAAGACTAAAGGAGGTGTTTTCTATTCATCCCTTGGAGCTTGTGGTAGGAGTTCTGAGCTATCTATGGAAGATTATCTCTTGTAATGGGATGAAAATGTATATGTCCCAATGTATGTCTGGGTTCTTCTTGATCAACCCGGTGACTCAGTGATATCTGACGACTATCAGATGGTGTGCCTTGTCCTGTTATGAAGGATGTCCCAGCTGATGTTAGAACATCTTGTGAAGTGGTCTTCTGTTCTGGTTAGAAGAGAGATTGACACAGAGTGTGAATGTGTTCAGCTAAGAGGGTTGAACAGAGGGTGTGCTCTTGAAGACATGAAGATGCGTCTTATGTTTTCCATTCATCAAGTGGTCTGGAGTCTCTTTGAATCAGGAAGTATGTGAAGGTCCAACTTTGGGATGTTGGATATGCCCATGTGTGATCTCCAAGCTTCAAGAGGAGAATGGGTTGTTCATGACAGGGGGAGTTCTGTCCTTGCACTGCAAGTAATCATCAAGCTTGTGGTCTATGTGTTCTCAGATAACAAGGTTTGGAAACCTGTTAGATAGTGGGATAAAGTTGGTATGTGTCAAGGCTGAGTGAGCAGAAGAATGTCTGACCGGATGTCATGACAATATGGAAGCATATGCCAGTAGGACATTCTGGCTGGTACAGGTGCTGGAGTTACAGCAGCTGTTATTTGATGAATGCACAGATTTAGGGGGAGAAGAAGTACCCTTGTGCATGTGTGTATTACTAGTAGCCATAACTAGTAATTGTTTTTGCTCCTGCTGCTGACTAAACTACTATTATGTGGTTTAAACTGCTGATAGTTTGCCTTGTTAACAAAAAGGACAGAGTATTCACAAGATGTCTTAACATAAGATATCTTATGTGCCTGCTGGAGTTCAAGAAAGTGTTCATGCAGGAGTGGATCAAGATGTCAGACTCAAAGTCTTGGAATCTGATATGGCTGTACCTACTGTAAAGCAAAAGTGGGTGATTACTTGATCGAAGCTGTGAAGCAAGATCAAGTGGATGTGAACTTGGTTGAAACTGTGAAGTAAAACCAAGTCTGGAACTCTGTCAGTGTGCTCTGGCTATGTTGCTGGCTTTGGCAACATTTTTGACAAAAAGGGGGAGTAATAACCACCAATACCCCTGACAAACAGAGTGGGTCTCTACAACAGACTCTCATGACAGATCTGAAGATTCCCCCCTGCAGCTGATGTTGAAGTTTAGGTGCAACTTCTAACATGTGTGTGCTGCTATGCGAAGTTTTTATTTAACTTCCATGTGTGTGAGTGTGCTGCCACTCTGAGTGCATTAGCTAGTAGTATTCCGCTGCCATGAACTCTGTTATGGGGATCAAAGTGTTTTAGCCAAAAATTTGCCAAAGGGGGAGTTTGTAGGTGTTTAATTGGCTGCATTATATGGTAAAACACTAATGTCTTGACTGATGTCTTGACATGTATATGTGACTACATTGTAGTTACTGCAGGACTAGCTAACACAGGATTATTGAATGCTGTGACATTCATACCTGTCAACAGATACTAAGGAACAAAAGTTCTGTTAGAACTTAGTATGCATTTGCAGTCTGGTTATCAAGGAAGAACCAGACCTGGCATAAGGCCTACTGACTGAATGTCAAACTGGATGTTGTGACATTCATCATTGACAGCAGCTACTGAAGATTAGGCAGAGTGGTGTTCTGCTATACTTCAGCATGTAACTTAGTTTGTTCTTCAAGAGAATAACAAAACTAACTTAAGGCCAAATGTGTAAATGTTAAGTTGGACACTTTGAAATTTATTAATGTAAGCTGTTACTGTATGTAGCGGTGTATTCGTCGCTATATGATCTATCGATTAAATCATAAGCTAAGAGATACAATGAAATTTTCGAGTCGCCACCGCACTTTTATTTATCCAAAGGACTGGCTAAAAAGCGAACAAAAGCCTAAGAAGTTTTACACGTAGAAAACTAATAAAAAGATCAAAGAGTCTGGGTAAGGGGTAAATTACGCAATGGGAAGGTGTTAGGCACCCACTACGTCCTAGGTACTCCTAGGGAGCCCTTTTCACACTTGTTGTAAAAGATTATTATTTGTTATGATATAAACATTGTGCAAACATGATTGGGATGATGAGAAAAGAATATACAAGTTTATTATTTTTGTGTTATTGGGTTTTATTTATTTTTGTGTTCGAACGGATAAACCCGCTGCCTACGTACCTTCCATCAAAGGTAAGGATCAAAACGCCGTAGTTCGGCTAAAAGATTTCCAAAAGTTGGTGGATTCAGTTTTAAACACAAGCACTGAGGCTTTTCATTATCATTGGGAGAACACTCGACCAAAAACAACATCCACCATGCGAGGATAGCTTCGACGTACTAGAGGGGTTAGCCCTGTTTTCAGCACGGAAGTCTTACTGTCGACTCACTAAGGATAGGCAAGATTTACATCAACCACAAAGATAATTGAAACCTATGGCTAATGCATGAAAAGATTAACAATGGACAGAGCCAAAACAAGTGAATGGGTGAAGTTAATTGATTGTGATTATGAAAATGAAGTCAAAGTATGATTAAGATTGATTCAAAAGAAGTATTATGAAATGAGTTTGAAAAAAGTCAAGGACTTGGGGTCCAGGTTTTTAGTTAGAAAACATGAAGATGTTTGCACAACACTTATGTCAAATTTGAAAGATAAAGTGTGAAAAAGTCTAGGACATAATGAATGAGGAATGGATGAGGATGGATAGTAAAACTTCTTAGAAGGTTCACTTCTTGAGATCATATGGGAGATGATTCAAGAGTGTCCTTTGGAATAGCAACGGATAATAATAAACAAACAAAGCAAGGAAAGGCGGATATCGGATGCCAATCACTGGTCTTATACCAATCTCCTAAAACAAAATGGGATATCAGAGGCCACTCAATGGACTTACACTAATCTCCACAGGCAAAGAAATAAAAGGCGGATACCGGATACCAATAGATGGATTTACACCAGTCTCCTAAAACAGAACAGGATATCAGAAGCCACTCAATGGACTTACACCAATCTCCTCAAAAGAAAAACAAAGATGAGAAATGGAAGTTAACTGCCAATCTGTCTGGACTTAGGTTAACTCCACAGTATGGTCCTAGGAAATCCAATGCCACGTTACAGGGACTTACAATGGATCCTCACATACAGGAACAAAACATGGATGTCAGGTGCCAATCTGTCTGGACTTACTCTAACATACACAGTATGATCCTAGGAAAACAAATGCCAACTTGCAGGGACTTACAGTTGTATCCTCACATACAAGAACTATGCAACATGAGATGATGAGAAAGCAAAAGCCAACTTGCAGGGACTTACAATTGCAATTTCTCATACAATCAAACAAATCAACTTATGATCACAGGAAAACAGATGCCAACTTACAGGGACTTATAACTGTATCCTCACATACAAACAGATAAAACAGAAGATATGAGTGACCAATGAGGTCTTACACTCTATCCTTCCATATCATAGGAGCAAATGCCAAAGCAATGGACTTACAATTGTCCTCAATGGGCAAACAACAAATGACAAGTCATAAAGACTAATGATATGATCATGCACTAATGGCAATTGATGATGATGATAAATGCATAGCATACAGGCAAGCAAGTGCACATGAAGCAATCAGTCAATCAATGAATATAAAACAGCACACTCTATAGCCAAAACAAGGGGGCTCACACAAGAGGGTTTGACTATGAAAGTCCACTGTAGTAGGTAAAAGTCGCTCTTAACCTTGCCATTGAGAGGCTAAGGTGAAGCAGATGAAAAGGAGATGAGGGGTGTGCCTCATTGCTTCTATCTCAGATCAGAGAGAGCATATATGAAAGTGTGGGAGTTCAGAAAGTAGGAACTCTCTCCACTTTATTGACTCGATAGATCTTGGGTTTTTATCTCAATGCTTCAACCATGTAATGGGAGCAGAGAGAGGACACACTGAATAGTGGGGGATAGATTGCTTATCCCTACCTTCCACCAATTGCCTTACTTGAAGGACTTTTCCTGCTTGGGACAATTTTAAACAAACACAGGCATTGCCTCTTAAGGAGGACTTCAGACAGTTTGCCCGGTCAAATAACAGACCGGGTCTCCAGACTACATGAAGAAGAAGTAATTATACCTCAAAGCAAATGCTAAATAGCAAAGCAAGCAAGTTCAGAGAACTTAAGCAACTAAAGTACCTGAAAAAGTCAAACTCATTAGTAAACAGCTCAACAGTCAAAATCAAAAGAAAATGAACCAAAAGTCAACCACAGAGGGACCAATTGTGCAAGGCACAAAGACCCAAGTATGTGAGTCACCTACAAAACAAAGGTTAGCACAATATATAATTCAACTCAATCAAATTAGAATGATCCTCAAGGCATTGGTGCTTAACCTGAAACAGATGAACTCAACATAAGCTTAGAAGACCACTAGGACTAGCCTAGGGTCAAAGATGAAAGAAAAAGTCAAGGCAGCAAGGAAAGGTTAACCCAAACCAAGTCTAAACATTCAAGAAGCATTCTCAATTGGATTCATAATTATATCATGCATCATTGTCATTTCATATGCAAAAGGATGCAAAGCATGGCAAGAGAAGCATACAAAAGTCAACAGCAAAGACTTCATTCAAAAGTCAACTCAAACATTTTCAAAAATCATGAAATAAATCACACTCAACCCTAACATCTAACATGGTATACATGTAAAATTTCATGGCATTTGGATGAGAGGAAGGCAGTCAACAAAAATCATGAAGTCAAACCAAATTCAAGTAAGCATGGTGAAAGTCAACAAGCATGGGTCAACTTCAAAAAATCATATCAATTTGAAAACAGAAGAGAAATGAATGAGATTAACACCAATGCAAAGCTTGAGATGTCTAGTTATCACATATGAAATTTCATGGTCATACAATAAGATTTGAGAATTTCACAAAAGATTTGGCAAGGCATAGCACAAAAAGTCAACAAATGACCAAGTATGGAAGAAAATTCTCAATCAAATGGAAAACAGCAAGATTAATTCCAAGAAAATTCATACACAAACTAGACATGTGATATATGGTTCATGCAAAATTTGAGGTCATTAGGAGGTAAGGAGACATGTGAACAAAAATCATACATTTGCATATCATTGGTGTGACACAAATTGTCACACCCTAGTTCAAAAAATTCATATCTATCAAACCACAAATGAGAAATCCACAAACTCTGTATGGAAACAAAGGTCAATGTGTCTAGTTTCACCACAAAAAATTTCAGGCTCATTGGATGCAACATGAGTATTTCACAGAAGGAATGGCACAATGTATCATTTATGCATACATGTCAAGAAAATAATTATCATTTAAAATCCAACCACTGAAAAATTAATTAAAATTCACAATAAAATACTAGACTCATTTGTGATCATGAGGAAAAAATTTCATAATTTTTGGATAAAAATTGAAAGAGAAATTAATTGTGGAAGATGAGGAAATAATTGGATGCAAGATGAACAAATGGTATGGCAAAGGGTCAAACAAGGAGTCAACGAATGGCAGAAGTGTAATATTGCGCCTCATTAATTGAAACGACACAGTTTTGGGGAAGGAAATGGAATGTTCTGATTGGTCCTCACCAATAGAACAGTAATTTGGCCAATGGATGTTCATATTTTCTGTTTTAGAAACCCTAGGGTTTACAGCAGCCAAGGCAAACTTCATGCACATTTAATCAATATCCAAACAAGTTCAAACATCAACCACACAACAGCATATCATTCAGCAAGCAGTCAACAGCATACCACATAGCTCTCATGGATTTTCAGGGCAATGTTCAAAGAGTTTCAAAACTGCAGCAAGGTTTTAGTAGCAATGGTATCATGTGTTCATCAACATCCAAACAAAACAAACAACAGCATGGTATTAGTGTTTCAACAACATCATTCAGCAACATACAACCACACAAACTTCATGCGAATTCTGGGCAACAACAGTGGTAGGGTTTTAGAAACAGGGCAATTGCAGCCAACACCAACAACCAATCATTAAAACAAAGCAATACACGATAGCATGGTGTTAACATTCATGTAACCAAAGCAAGCAGTGAACCAACATGTTCATGTAAATTCCTGGAAAAAAGCATCTAGGGTTTATCATGGCAGGGTTTAACAGCATTATGAACATCAATCATGTAATCAACATGAACAAACATCAAGCAAACTGCATGGTAGTAACCATGTTCTTCATGACATGAACAACAAAACAACACAAGCACGAATTTTTTGGAAATGAGCCTTAGGGTTTTCAAAACAAGCAGCATGGCATATTCAAGCAATCAGCATCATGAACAAAACTAGACCAAGCATACAACAGCATAGCATAATTATGGACAAAGTAATTTGGTTTAAACAACAGCAGCATTCATCATCCACATAGATTCTCTAAGCATGTTCATAAGGCTTCAAACAGCAGGGCATAATCAGTAGGGCAGCTTATGTTCATCATCATCACAACAAAATTCGACCACCAAACAAACAACATAGTATTGGTACAGGCCATATCAATCAGCAATAAAACAAGCATAAACATGAAAATTTTCTGGGCAGAGCAATGTTTAACAGCAGCAGTATTCATTTATCATCATCAATGCATCGAAATTTTCACATGCCCAGAAATTGAAATCAAAGGTACCAATAGCATCATCAAGCAATAGGCAACAAGAATATAGCATCAAAACTCATCAACTTAATGCAAGCATGGCAAATCGAGCAGAAATGCATTTGGACACAAAATAAGAAATTCAGATTTCTCCCTCATAAGAGCACCACTTCAAGCAAGGCATAGCATTTTAGAATCAGCATTCAAGGACCTTTCATAAACACATTATGGCATGGCAAAAGGAGAAGGTCGATTCACTTACTTGTTTTGGAGGAAATCAATGGAACAGTGCTTATTTGAAGGTTTGGAGCTGAAACAGTTCCTCTCTATGCTCTACAATGATGGAGTCTTGAAGAGGTTTGGCTCAATCTTGCTTGGAAGCAAACATAACTCGAACTGCCATGGTTGGTCCTTGAAGAAAACAGCATACAAGAGATGGTTCCAGCTAGTGTTTGATGGTGGAAATGAGCTCAGAAATATATCTAGATGAAGAAACAATGAAAGTTTTCTCGTGGTTTGTGCTGATTCTTCCAATTCGAGCAGGAATGCAAAAATGCAAGAGAGAGGAGAGTGAAGTTTCTGTCGTTTTTTAGATGGTGGCTAGGGTTGTGAATCATCAGAAAAATACTTTATATATGCTGTTTAATCTCCACTAATCAAAGGGTAAGCTAGCTTAGTTTAAAATGGACCAATTGCAAATTTGCTAATTGTGTACAAATGAAAATGGTGGTGCAAAACTGTACCTGAGTTGGGCTTGGACAGGCTGTATACAGACTATGCAAAATGCTGTTTTGTGGTTGCTTAACAATTGCTGTACTTGCCTTGTTTGAATGAAGCCATTTTGCACATTTTCAAGTTTTTGCATTTTGGTCCAAAGTGATAGCATAATGATGGTATGATGATGATTTTAAGCTTGAGGCAAGTCACAAATAGGATATGAAACATTTCCCAATTGGCAAAATGATGAAAAAGTCCATAAATCAAAAAGTCAAAGTTTGGTCAAACTTTGAATTTAAATGAAAAGGTCCAAAAATGCCATTTTGATTGGTAGGGTTTTGGTGCATGAAATTTATATTTTTGGAAAGAGGATGAAAAATGTGGTTTGTAGGAAAAAACCCCACCAAATTTGGCCTTATGGTTTGAGAGATATGGCTTGTTGAAGTTCAAAAATTGGTGAAAATGATTTGATCATATCTTGACAACCACACATGGGATTTGAGAGTTCTTGGACTTTTTGAAAATGGGAGAACAAGATCTACAACTTTAATGTTGGGCAAAAATTCATTTGAAGCTTGTATCATGATGTAAGTTTAAGATCAAGAAGTTTCCATTTTTGGCAGTTGAAATTACAGGTCCACTTGCTATTTCTGGAAAATTTCTGATTGGCTTGATTTTCTTCCATGATGAGGTTTGACATGATAGATGAGGCTTATATAAGCATGAATGAGCTCCTTCAAATCAATTCTATCCATCAAATCCTTGATTAAATCAACAGTTGACCAAGTTTGACTTTTCTAGGGTTTTGGGTGACTGGACCACTTCTGATGAATTCCAAACCCTAATTCCTTGAGACCTTGACTTCAAATGATGTCCCAAGACATATGAACCTTTGATTATTGATCATGGTGCCCAAATTCTGCAAGAATGGCCACCATCCATTGCTTTGACTGACTGTTGACTGACTTTGACCTAATTGCTTCATCTGCAATCAACAAGGTTAGACTGACAATATTTTTGTACTTTTTGGTTAATAAACATATGAAAAGCAAGAATATACAAATGCAAAGTATGCTTGGTGATCAAGAATCAACCCACAAGGCAACCAACCCACTAGGAGGAAAGCTAGGGCATGCAATGATCCTTGAAGTTATGATATGATGTGATATGGGCCATGAGGGATCTTAGGGCCAAAATTGGGGTCTTACAGATGCCCCTATTTAAGGTCATTCTAGCCGGAGAAGTGAAGTTTAGAAATCTTCATCTCGACGCGGTAGAATGGGCTTAAATAACAGTAATGAGACAAATTTTGGTCCCTAAGAGACCTCATAATGCAAATGTATGCATGCAAAAGACACAAATTCTGTGGGGAATATGATTCACACCGAAGAAAAGACGATCCATCGGAGTAATACACTCACCAGGAACAAAGACTCTGACAAGACTCTAATTGGGGATAATAAAATTAAAAGAAATGTGTGAGCAAGACACGACTCCAAACTGGGGAAAAACAAAACTGACATAACGTGAACAAGACACGACTCTGATTAGGGAATAACAGAAAACAGACTGGAGAACTCACTGGGGAGTGAAGGACTCATACTGGGGAAAAGAATTCCAAAGGAAAATAAATCCATTGGAGAGACACAAGCTGACTCCTGAGGAGAAACAAAAGAAAACTCCACTGGGGCAGTAACAAGCAAAATGAGGTGTTACCGGACAAGGGTAACAAACTCAGGACGGAACACCAAGGATACCGGGTTGTAGGTATGTAACAGGTGACCGACCAAAGACGTGAATTGGTGTGTGTTCCAAAACACTCATCATCCGAAAGAAAGCTAGAACAGCAGTCTTGTTTAAAGGATGGACAAAAACGTGAATTGGTGTGTGTTCCAAAACACTCATCATCCGAAAGAAAGCTAGAACAGCAGACTTGTTTAAAGGATGGTCAAAAAAACGTGAATTGGTGTGTGTTCCAAAACACTCATCATCCAAAACGCAAACTGGTTAAAGGATGGGCAAAAAAACGTGAATTGGTGTGTGTTCCAAAACACTCATCATCCGAAAGAAAGCTAGAACAGCAGACTTGTTTAAAGGATGGTCAAAAACGCGAATTGGTGTGTGCTCCAAAACACTCATCATCCGAAAGAAAGCTAGAACAGCAGACTTGTTTAAAGGATGGACGAAAAAGCGTGAATTGGTGTGTGTTCCAAGACACTCATCATCCGAAAGAAAGCTAGAACAGCAGACTTGTTTATAGGATGGATATTCAATTCCACAAGGAATATGAATCTTACTCTGAGGGGAAACAAAGGATTGACCCAAGAGTGAACGAGACATATTATTCATTACCGGCAGCCCGTGAATAATATACTCAAAAGGAAAATTATCCTGAACCGGTTACCGGGTTGTTTAAGGATAAAATCCGAAATCGTGAATTGGTTTGTGTTCCAAAACACTCATCATCCTGAACACAAACTGGTTAAAGGATGGATATTCGATTCTACAGAGAATACGAATCTTGCTCAGCTGGGGAAAATCAACAAAGGATTCCAACTAAAGAGCGCATGAGACATATTATTCATTACCGGAGGACCGTGAATAATATACTCGCATGGAAGATTATCCTGAACCGGTTACTGGGTTGTTTAAGGACAAAAATCCGAAAAGAAAGGCATCGGGATACCAGAATAGGTATATAATGATGACCAATCAAAAGGAGCAACAGACATTACCAACAAAAGGGTAAATGAAAGGCGATCTGCTGAAGATAATTGCGAGCATCCGGCAATTATCGACAGACTAGCTGGGGGTGCACTGGTAAACAACCAATGATCCGGGGAACAAATCACTAGCATACGGTGAAAGGACCCACTGGGGATAAAATTGCTAGCATACGGCAATTATCCACAAAAGACTCGCTGAGGATATAAGTGCTGATCTGAGCAACTTATACAAGCAAAGGAAAATCAACATCAAAGACTAGATGAAGATAACCACAAAATTAGGGTTTACATCTACCGAATACGGGGTAGAAGACCAAAAACTCCGCGTGGGGATAGAACAAATCACAAATCCGCACGGGAAACCAAAATAGGGTTTATAACAAACCACAAACTGCTGAAGAGCAGGAAAATAGGATTTACAACTACCGGGTAGTAGGTAGAAAACCAAAACTCTGGCTGGAGAATAAAAGGTGTATAACCACAAATTCTGTCAAGAAAGCCAGGAAAGATAGGACTTACAACTACCGGTTATGAGGGTAGAGGCCCAAAAACATTCCGCTGGGGAACAACCCGCTGGGAAACACAAGACATTTGACAAATAGCCAATTCGGGAATGATCCGAAAAGACAGACTGAATAAAGACACGTCCTAATGAGGATGTAACTCAAATAGGAAAATCCATCCCAATATATGTGTTGGGAGGAAACGGAAGAAACCGTCATCCACGAGGATAAATCTCAGTGGGGAACTGCAGAAGGAAAGACAACATTTTCTGCTTATAGGGTTGACTCTATATGGAGAGATTTTAAACACCCGACATCTGCTTGGGGAGATCTGTAAAGAGATCTATATCACCATAGCAGGAGACACGACAAACAAAAGATATATGGCAAGAAATGCAACATGAATATCTGAATGTTTATGAATATGCATGAATATGCGTGATTTATGTTTGATGAATGCTGACAAAACAGACAATTCTACCACAAACAGGTTCAGGAACCAAACGTCCGGTATTATACTTCCAGGGGAAAAACCAACTGGAGAGCCAATATGCGGAGATCTACATGCTGAGAAGCAAAGATCTGCAGGTACTGCTGAAGAAGCAGAGAATCATAGATATCAGGAAACAACCCAATCAGGGTACAGAAAGTCACAACGGGCGAAGCAGCCACCAAGACAAATCTGTAGGGGAACAAGAGAAATCCCAAAGTATCTGCAAGGGATCCCAGTGTCAACTGAGAAACAAAAGGGTGCATAAGCACGAGCACAAACTGCTGTAGAAGCAAATCCACACAACTCCACTGGGGGACAACCCACTGAGGGAGAATGATATCATCCAAATAGAATCTGACTGCATAAGCAATTCTACTGGGGAAAACTGTCGGCTACTCTCTTGGGAACAAGCCACTGAGGGAGGACAGGTCAAACAAGTAGGTTCTGCAACAGACCACTCCACTTGGGGAGAATACGTAGCAAACTGATCACAACAAGTAGATTCTGCAATATAAGCCACTCTACTGAGGATCACAGACAGTCAGGAAATTAATCCGTTCACTGGAGGCTAGAGCCATCATCCGACCATACCGGGGATTGAAAGAGTATTCAACAGGCGAAACTGCCACAACAAACAATCTGCAGACTAAGCTGAGGAAAAGATGGTTGCAATACACTGGGATATCAACCCAATCAACCACTGAGTAGGAAAATAAATCCTGCTCTGCTGAAGAGAAAAACTCTGATGGAGAGATAGCAACAATTCCACAGACGACTTCGCCGGGGAGAGGGTAAAGTACCGGGTATCAAACCACTGACTTACCAAGTCTTCAAAAGGAAGAGATCATGCTGGGGAAACAGACAGTTCCGCTGGCACACTGCATGGGGAAAAGCGGTAACAACTCCACTTGCAACTCTGGTGGGGATGTCAATAACAGCTCTACTCGCGACTCAGAGGGGAATATCAATCAATCAGTTACACTCATGACTGTGCTGAGGATACAAATAAAGTCTGGGAATGCGACCCACTGGAGAAAGTGACGGGGCACCAAGATGACAAACCATCAACCACCGAAACTTCTCAAGAAAACACCCATGCTGGGGCAAAACTGCTGCTGGAGAAAACGAAGTCCTCAACAACACTCTGCTTGCGATTTTACTGAGGAACAACCCCAACAACAACTTTGTTTGAGGAACAACCCCAACAAAGATCTGAAGAAAGAAGATACAACCAAACCAGGAATATGAACGAATGTCTTACCTGTTGGAAATCATGCCACCCTCGGGAGAGCACTGAGATATTCTTGAGTATCCTTTCAATCTTGTGAATGTTCACTTTGTTTTAGAACAAAAATTTTTTTGAAAAATTTGATTTGTTTAAAACAATGACATTTTATCAATTTAAAACATGCAAAACATTTGTTGAATTGAAACAAATAGGAGTGCAAATAATTGGATAAAAAGCTCAAGTTGATTTGGTAGAATGGTAGCCTGCAAATGGCAAGACCCCATAGATCTGTACAAATTTGAAATCAGTGATATATATTGGAAGAGGGCTACATTGAACATAATGATCCTTTCTCTACCAATTTGAATCTCGATGTATCCGAAGCTTCGGTTGACGACGAATCGAGAATCTTCTGACGAAATGACGACTGGCGAACAGAAAGTCTTGTCAGGATGCAGTTACTTGCCAAAATCCCTAATTTTTGCCTAGATTGCCCCAGAGTGAGGTATTCAATCTAGCGGGATGCAAATATGTTCTTTTTTTCAAGTCTCTAATTTTTGCCTGGATTACCCTTGCGGGTTCTCCACCGAGACGCTCATTTTTGCCTAAGCCGCCCTTTCGGGTTTTCAACTTAGCGAGCTGTTCTGTTTTTTTTCATTCTTTTTTTTTTCCATTTGCATATACTTTTTTTCTAGGCAAAGTATCTCTTAACTGCATCTGAATTCACAGGACGAGTGAAATCCTCCCCATCCATTATTGTAAGCATCAAAGCACCGCCTGAAAAGGCTCTCTTAACAACATATGGACCCTCGTAGTTTGGAGTCCACTTGCCCCTGGAATCGGGCGCGAAAGACAAAACTTTCTTGAGCACAAGGTCACCTTCTCGGAACACACGAGGCTTGACCTTCTTATCGAATGCTTTCTTCATTCTTTGCTGATATAACTGACCATGGCACATGGCGGTTAATCTCTTCTCTTCAATTAAATTCAGCTGGTCATAACGACTCTGAATCCATTCGGCATCAGTCAACTAGGGACTTGAGGGTATAATTTTCTTTTTTCTTTTGAAAAGATTTTTGAAAAATTTTTTGCTGATTTTTTTGATTTTTCTCTTCTTTTTCACCCTCCCTTTTTTTTATTTTTTTATTTTTTTATTGCCCCAGTTTGACTGTTTTGCTGATTCTCATGATACAGCTGAATGAGCTTCTCTTCGTGCTCAAGGAGACGGGTGATCTCATCAGGAATCTCTTTCAACATCATCTTCCTCTGCCTCAGATACAAGGACTTCAAGATTGGGAGATGGCGTTGGATCATTATGTTCAATGGGTTTAGAAGTCCCTGCATAATGATTCTGGATAATGAAAAGCTTTTGAATTTTAAACAAGCAAATCATTTATGCAGATGAAAAAGCTGTTTTTGTTTTTCAGGGTTTTTTTGTGATCACTGATTTCATGCAAAAAGCAAAAAGTGAAAACAAAGGAAAAACAAATGTTTGACAATGCATTAATTGAATGAAAACATCATTGTATTAAAATGCTTTGCCAACAATGTCATCACTTCTCCTTTTGGCATGGGAGAAGGGTTTTAAACAAAATGAACAATTACTCTGATCTATGGATGACTGTAGGAACATCTACAGCGACCCAATTGTGGCAGACACCACCAGGAATAACAAAATTGTTCAAGTCTTCTGCATCTTCTTCTTCAATGATAGCAGCAGCTTCCTCTTCTGCAGGTTGATCAGCATGGATGAAACCTCCACTGGTGAACAGACCTTGCTCGTTGCATGCCCCAGAACCATAGCCAATGCCAACCCGGGATCGGTTATCTTCAAGTTCAAGCACTTTCCCTAATCCAGCGACTGCACCACATTCAATGGCCAGCTTCGCATCTCGGTAGGAAGTGAATGAAGGAGACTTCTTCTCGATTGGTTTATCAATAGATAAAGCTTGAAACTGAGTTCCAACTTCATTCTCTGCATCAATATACGAGAAAGAAGACAGATGACTGACCAGGAGAGCCTTTTCTCCCCCTACTACAACCAGTTTCTTGTTTTTGACACACTTCAGCTTTTGGTGTAAGGTGGATGTCACGGCGCCAGCCTCATGAATCCATGGTCTGCCTAAGAGACAGCTGTATGATGGGTGGATATCCATTACTTGGAAAGTAACCTGGAAATCACTTGGTCCTATCTTGATTGGGAGATCCACTTCCCCAATCACGGTCTTGCGCGACCCATCAAAAGCTTTCACAACAACCCCACTCTGCCTCATAGGAGGACCTTGATATGACAATCGGGAGAGTGTGGATTTTGGCAATACATTCAGAGAAGATCCAGTGTCCACCAGTACATTGGACATTGCATCAGATTTGCAATTCATTGAGATGTGTAAAGCCATGTTGTGGTCTCTTCCCTCCTCAAGGAGATCAGCGTCACAAAAGCTTAGAGTGTTGCAAGCGGTGATGTTTGCAACAATGCTATCAAATTGTTCCAGGGTGACGTCATGATCAACATACGCTAGGTCCAAGACTTTCTGCAGAGACTCCCGATGGGGTTCTGAATTCAGCAACAGAGAAAGTATGGAAATCTTGGAGGGCGTGTGTAGAAGCTGGTCTACAATATTGTACTCACTCTTTTTGATGAGCCTCAGCATCTCATCAGATTCTTCATCAACAATGCCGCTTGGGCCAACTGAAGAAACAGGAGTCTTTTGTACAGACAAGGAGGGTTTGGCGACATCAAGTGCCGGATTCTGAACATTCACAGCATTCCCTACAGGGTGCACAACAGTGTCAGAAGCGGTAGCCTTTGCCGGTGCAGAAAATACACGACCACTGCGGGTCAACCCACTAACATCAGCGATAGTGGTCACGGAAGTAGACGGCAGAGGTACTTCAACCCCATCCTGGACAGCAACAGGATTGTATCTGAAAGGTACAGCCTTATCGGATGAATACGGCACAGGGCCGGCCGGTTTGATGATCAAAGCAGGGGAAGCCTTCGGCTTGTTGCTATTGTAGCGAATAACAACTGGCTCAGGCAGTTTGAATACCGGTGATATGACATTCACCTCAGGTTCAACTGTATCAACATTGCGATTCTGGAGAATCTCAATGGTACCTTCATTCAACATCATTTGCAATTCCTTGCGAACCTGGTCACAACCCAAACGATTGACCGAGCAGACGCGGCACTGGTCATGGTTATGCTTCAAATAGCTGTGCTGACACAGCATTTTATGTAATCCAACCAATGACTGCCGGATATGACTGATGTACTTCACCTTGTATTTCCCAAGGTCTTCCTGGATCATATTCACAGATTTCCCATGCGAAGGCAATGGGTTCCTGGTGACGTTCGGGTTTGAGTCTTCAAAACTCAGGATTCCGCTTCTCATAAGGTCTTGAACCTTAGTCTTCAGCTGGAGGCAATTTTCAATGTCATGGCCCGGAGCGCCAGAGTGATAGACGCAATGCTGGTCAGGCTTATACCACCACTGAGGGTTGGCCGGTATAGCCGGAGGATCTCTTGGAGAAACCAACTTCCGCTCTATCAGAGAGGGATATAACTCCGTATACGACATAGGAATCGGATCAAAGCTGATCTTCTTCCTTTCATAACCCGTGTTTGCTTGATTACTCGTATTCCCACGAGGCTGATAAGCCTGTTGCTGCGGACGAGCTTGTTGATATTGTGGTTGCTGATATTGTTGTTGATGCTGATACTGTTGAGGTTGATATTGCTGACGTTGAGGAGTGTTATCCTTGAAAACAGGTGCTACGTGAGCCACCTGGTGCTGATGACCAGAATGTCGTGCAGGCTTCCTCTGAACAGAGGGTCTTCGATGCTTTGGCTGAGACTGCACAGCATGCGCTTCGCCTTCTTTCCTCTTAAATGCTCCATATCGTTTAGAGGAAGAACCATCATCTTTGGCTAACCGTCCCTCGCGGACACCTTCTTCAAGACGCATCCCCATGTTCACCATCTCGGTGAAATCAGAGGGAGCGCTGGCCACCATTCTCTCATAGTAAAATGACCCAAGAGTCTTCAGAAAGATCTTGGTCATCTCCTTCTCTTCTAATGGTGGAGTGATTTGAGCTGCCAGCTCACGCCATCTCTGGGCGTACTCCTTGAACGATTCTTTGTCCTTTTGTGACATAGACCTGAGTTGATCTCTGTCAGGCGCCATGTCAACGTTGTATTTATATTGCTTGACGAAAGCTTCGCCAAGGTCGTTGAAAGAGCGGATGTTGGCACTGTCCAGACTCATATACCAACGGAGAGCAGCACCAGACAAACTGTCTTGGAAGTAGTGGATCAAGAGTTGATCGTTGTCGGTCTGCGTGGACATCTTCCTGGCATACATGACTAAGTGTGCCAAAGGACAAGTGTTCCCTTTATACTTTTAAAAGTCTGGGACCTTGAATTTAACTGGTATTTTAACACCGGGAACTAGACAAAGTTCGGCTGCTGACTTGCCGAAGAGATCTTTGCCTCTAAGAGTTCTCAATTCCTTTCTCAGCTCGAGGAATTGGTCGTTCATAGCATCCATCTTTTCGTGAACATATGAGCCCTCAGAAGCTTCAGAGTGATAGATGGTGTCGTCTACCCTAGGCATGGTATGCACGACAGGAGGAACGGGAATAGGGACCGGGCTAGATGCCGGCATTTGAGCGAAGGTAGGAGCTGGCAGATCGGGCATGAAGCCAGGAGGCATCCCCCAAGGAAAACCGGGAGGCATGGCATTTGGCTGATGGGCACTGACAGGCACCGTTGATGTAGCCACTTCAGATATAACTGTCCGCTGAACGGGAGTTGCTGGCTGAGGAGCGGGCTGATTCTGGGCAGCAAGAAGTTGCTCCATCAGAGCGCCAAGTCTGGCGACTTCATCTCTCAAACTCTGGTTCTCTTGTTCCAACTGCTCCATAATCCTTGCAGAGTTGACCCTCGTATAATACCGGTGAGTCAGCTTGTCTTCAAAATAAATGAAGATCAAAGGGTTAGAACCAGAAGACCAGAAAAATGGGTACCTGTTCATGCAAGAATGATGCATGAAATGCTTGTGCAAATGCTTTGTTTTCAAGGAACCCTTAGGGTACATTTGCAATATTTTGAATATTTAACATTTTGATTGCTCACGGAAAATATTTCTTTCAAAATATTAAGACAAAGAAGTACAGCATTCTTTTAAATATTACAAAGAGAAAAGGTAAATGACATCCTATGGATCCCTATTAGCTCGGGATGCTGGAAGACGAGAAGTGCACAACTTCTTGATCTCTCTCTCATAGGCAGCCTCCATATCAGCTTTCTCCTTTGCAAGTTGATCATACTTCCTTTTCCAGAATTTGGAAGACTGAGGAAGCAGAGAAGTCCAAGTGTCGTTCGGATCATCGATCACTCGGTGCTCGAGAAATTCGATCATATCATCTTTCTCCTTGAGTTGCTGCAGCAATTCCTCTCTCTCGCGGATCCAGGCACGCGAAAGGTCTTCTTCTCTCAACTCCTCTACACGTTGGGTAGGGAGGGTTGAAGGCCCAGCCACATCCAACAGTGTAGGTCTCGGATGATCGTATGGCATCAGGTAGGTAGCAGCCCTCTGTCTGACCCAAGAGGTATAGGGCTCCAAAGCAATGCAGTTCTTTGGACCCAATTCATTCCTACTCTTTATGCGAATATTGCGCCAAGCGCGGACGAATCTGGCTTTCAGGCCTTGGGGATCTTTACCCTCCTGAAAGAATACACCTTCTAACAGAATGCTATTAGGTTTATCCTTTAGGGGGAACCCAAGCTGACGACATGCAAGCGCAGGGTTGTAGGTAATCCCACCACATGTACCAAGAAGAGGCACATTGGGGAATTCACCACAAGAATTAATGATCTGAACGGTATCGTACACGCGATCATACCAGGTGATATCATCATTGGTGAGAGACATGAGTCTCTGAGACCACCGTAGACATCCCTTGTTCTCCTTGAAAGCAACTGTCTGCGGCAAGTGCGAAATAAACCACTTGTACAGCAGGGGTAAACAGCAGACAATGACTCCTCCATTCTTCATATTCCTCAGATGCATGGAGACATATGCATCACCCAACAAGGTCGGAACTGGATTAAGAACTGAAAAGATCCTAATGGCATTCATGTCCACGAACTTGTCGAAGTTGGGAAACAGCACCAATCCATAGATGAGTAGCACAAATAGAGCCTCAAAGGCATCCTCACTCATGGCCTTCCCATAAAAGGTAGCTTGGGCAATGAGGACCTCGGAAGGAAAACCCTGAATTCCGCCTTTGGTAGTCAGATTAGCTCTAATCAGATCTTCATCTATGTGCAACAAGCTGGAAATCTCTCGAGCAGATGGAATACCCTCTAAGCCACTGAACGGCACTTGATCCAGAATAGGAATCCCAATAAGGTGAGAGTATTCTTCCAAAGTCGGCAACAACTGGAAGTCCGGAAATAAGAAGCAATGATAGAGCGGATCATAGAACTGAGCAAGAGTGCTCATCAATCCCTCATCCACTTGAGTAGTCAGCAACGGCAGAAGCTTCCCATAGCGAGCCTTGAAACCCAAGGGATCTAATACATACGATGTCAGATTCCTTAACTCTTTTACATCAGGCTGCTTGAAGCTGTACTTCTTTGTATGCCTTTTCGGTCTTTCCATGTCTGAAAATTTTGCAAATAACCCTTTTTTAAGTTCCTTGAAAATTTTCTCTTTTGATGACATGAATGCGGATGAATGCGTGAATGCATGAATGCAACAAACACACTCAAGGATCAAGCAAAGCACACCAAACAAAGGTCGTGGGAAAGCTCTATGTATCCCTAATATCAATCATCCATTTTGGTGGATTTAGGTTTTCACCTTATCGACACCCAAGTTCCATTGATATTAACGGTACATGAACCGGTTCAGACATTCTTAATATCAACCAGCCGCTTTGGTGGATTTTAGGTTTTACACCTGATCCGGGATCCATTGATATTAACAATGTTTGAACGACTCAACCACGAATCACGGGTTTGTTGAGAGTCACGAGCATGGAGTCTCGGTTAAGAACCACCCAAAGGGAGTGTACTAGGGTTAAACCTGCCAGACATGTTCTATCAGAGGTTCCCATAATCATCGTTCCATCTTTCGAATATTATCGGAGGAACGAATACTCGTATTCCAAGAATATTCTCAAGAGAAACTCTTATGAGTGTAGTATCGCGTAACAATCGCATCAGAACTGACATCTGAACGACCTCCGCACTACGGTCCTAAAAATAGGCCAAGATGGGTTTGGTAAACTAAGGTCCTTGGCTTCTGCGGAACATGATTGAAAGAATAATGCCTAACCACAAATAACTTGTGTGACATTATTAGTCCAACATGACCTCCACCAAGTGAATGGGCTCGCAAGTCAACTGGCTAAGGACTACTCCACACCAGTCAACAAGACTATGCCATTCTCCTATCCTAGAGTGCACTCGAGTTCGGGTATAGAACTCATCTCACAGATCACCAAAGCAAACAGCAATTGTATATCAAGCAATTCACACATTACAATCAATACAGTGATCCCAAATTGTACAGAAATATGTCACATAACAGATAACAATATAGCACAACAAGGGTGAAAAGTAGGCAATACCACCAAGGATTCTGGTGAGATATATCCCCAGTGGAGTCGCCACTTTTCTGTAGCGGTGTATTCGTCGCTATATGATCTATCGATTAAATCATAAGTTAAGAGATACAATGAAATTTTCGAGTCGCCACCGCACTTTTATTTATCCAAAGGACTGGCTAAAAAGCGAACAAAAGCCTAAGAAGTTTTACACGTAGAAAACTAATAAAAAGATCAGAGAGTCTGGGTAAGGGGTAAATTACGCAATGGGAAGGTGTTAGGCACCCACTACGTCCTAGGTACTCCTAGGGAGCCCTTTTCACACTTGTTGTAAAAGATTATTATTTGTTATGACATAAACATTGTGCAAACATGATTGGGATGATGAGAAAAGAATATACAAGTTTATTATTTTTGTGTTATTGGGTTTTATTTATTTTTGTGTTCGAACGGATAAACCCGCTGCCTACGTACCTTCCATCAAAGGTAAGGATCAAAACGCCGTAGTTCGGCTAAAAGATTTCCAAAAGTTGGTGGATTCAGTTTTAAACACAAGCACTGAGGCTTTTCATTATCATTGGGAGAACACTCGACCAAAAACAACATCCACCATGCGAGGATAGCTTCGACGTACTAGAGGGGTTAGCCCTGTTTTCAGCACGGAAGTCTTACTGTCGACTCACTAAGGATAGGCAAGATTTACATCAACCACAAAGATAATTGAAACCTATGGCTAATGCATGAAAAGATTAACAATGGACAGAGCCAAAACAAGTGAATGGGTGAAGTTAATTGATTGTGATTATGAAAATGAAGTCAAAGTATGATTAAGATTGATTCAAAAGAAGTATTATGAAATGAGTTTGAAAAAAGTCAAGGACTTGGGGTCCAGGTTTTTAGTTAAAAAACATGAAGATGTTTGCACAACACTTATGTCAAATTTGAAAGATAAAGTGTGAAAAAGTCTAGGACATAATGAATGAGGAATGGATGAGGATGGATAGTAAAACTTCTTAGAAGGTTCACTTCTTGAGATCATATGGGAGATGATTCAAGAGTGTCCTTTGGAATAGCAACGGATAATAATAAACAAACAAAGCAAGGAAAGGCGGATATCGGATGCCAATCACTGGTCTTATACCAATCTCCTAAAACAAAATGGGATATCAGAGGCCACTCAATGGACTTACACTAATCTCCACAGGCAAAGAAATAAAAGGCGGATACCGGATACCAATAGATGGATTTACACCAGTCTCCTAAAACAGAACAGGATATCAGAAGCCACTCAATGGACTTACACCAATCTCCTCAAAAGAAAAA
Organism: Lathyrus oleraceus; assembly: GCF_024323335.1. Lineage (NCBI taxonomy): Eukaryota > Viridiplantae > Streptophyta > Magnoliopsida > Fabales > Fabaceae > Lathyrus > Lathyrus oleraceus. The sequence continues at coordinate 365,488,672 of NC_066580.1, forward strand.
CAAAGATGAGAAATGGAAGTTAACTGCCAATCTGTCTGGACTTAGGTTAACTCCACAGTATGGTCCTAGGAAATCCAATGCCACGTTACAGGGACTTACAATGGATCCTCACATACAGGAACAAAACATGGATGTCAGGTGCCAATCTGTCTGGACTTACTCTAACATACACAGTATGATCCTAGGAAAACAAATGCCAACTTGCAGGGACTTACAGTTGTATCCTCACATACAAGAACTATGCAACATGAGATGATGAGAAAGCAAAAGCCAACTTGCAGGGACTTACAATTGCAATTTCTCATACAATCAAACAAATCAACTTATGATCACAGGAAAACAGATGCCAACTTACAGGGACTTATAACTGTATCCTCACATACAAACAGATAAAACAGAAGATATGAGTGACCAATGAGGTCTTACACTCTATCCTTCCATATCATAGGAGCAAATGCCAAAGCAATGGACTTACAATTGTCCTCAATGGGCAAACAACAAATGACAAGTCATAAAGACTAATGATATGATCATGCACTAATGGCAATTGATGATGATGATAAATGCATAGCATACAGGCAAGCAAGTGCACATGAAGCAATCAGTCAATCAATGAATATCAAAACAGCACACTCTATAGCCAAAACAAGGGGGCTCACACAAGAGGGTTTGACTATGAAAGTCCACTGTAGTAGGTAAAAGTCGCTCTTAACCTTGCCATTGAGAGGCTAAGGTGAAGCAGATGAAAAGGAGATGAGGGGTGTGCCTCATTGCTTCTATCTCAGATCAGAGAGAGCATATATGAAAGTGTGGGAGTTCAGAAAGTAGGAACTCTCTCCACTTTATTGACTCGATAGATCTTGGGTTTTTATCTCAATGCTTCAACCATGTAATGGGAGCAGAGAGAGGACACACTGAATAGTGGGGGATAGATTGCTTATCCCTACCTTCCACCAATTGCCTTACTTGAAGGACTTTTCCTGCTTGGGACAATTTTAAACAAACACAGGCATTGCCTCTTAAGGAGGACTTCAGACAGTTTGCCCGGTCAAATAACAGACCGGGTCTCCAGACTACATGAAGAAGAAGTAATTATACCTCAAAGCAAATGCTAAATAGCAAAGCAAGCAAGTTCAGAGAACTTAAGCAACTAAAGTACCTGAAAAAGTCAAACTCATTAGTAAACAGCTCAACAGTCAAAATCAAAAGAAAATGAACCAAAAGTCAACCACAGAGGGACCAATTGTGCAAGGCACAAAGACTCAAGTATGTGAGTCACCTACAAAACAAAGGTTAGCACAATATATAATTCAACTCAATCAAATTAGAATGATCCTCAAGGCATTGGTGCTTAACCTGAAACAGATGAACTCAACATAAGCTTAGAAGACCACTAGGACTAGCCTAGGGTCAAAGATGAAAGAAAAAGTCAAGGCAGCAAGGAAAGGTTAACCCAAACCAAGTCTAAACATTCAAGAAGCATTCTCAATTGGATTCATAATTATATCATGCATCATTGTCATTTCATATGCAAAAGGATGCAAAGCATGGCAAGAGAAGCATACAAAAGTCAACAGCAAAGACTTCATTCAAAAGTCAACTCAAACATTTTCAAAAATCATGAAATAAATCACACTCAACCCTAACATCTAACATGGTATACATGTAAAATTTCATGGCATTTGGATGAGAGGAAGGCAGTCAACAAAAATCATGAAGTCAAACCAAATTCAAGTAAGCATGGTGAAAGTCAACAAGCATGGGTCAACTTCAAAAAATCATATCAATTTGAAAACAGAAGAGAAATGAATGAGATTAACACCAATGCAAAGCTTGAGATGTCTAGTTATCACATATGAAATTTCATGGTCATACAATAAGATTTGAGAATTTCACAAAAGATTTGGCAAGGCATAGCACAAAAAGTCAACAAATGACCAAGTATGGAAGAAAATTCTCAATCAAATGGAAAACAGCAAGATTAATTCCAAGAAAATTCATACACAAACTAGACATGTGATATATGGTTCATGCAAAATTTGAGGTCATTAGGAGGTAAGGAGACATGTGAACAAAAATCATACATTTGCATATCATTGGTGTGACACAAATTGTCACACCCTAGTTCAAAAAATTCATATCTATCAAACCACAAATGAGAAATCCACAAACTCTGTATGGAAACAAAGGTCAATGTGTCTAGTTTCACCACAAAAAATTTCAGGCTCATTGGATGCAACATGAGTATTTCACAAAAGGAATGGCACAATGTATCATTTATGCATACATGTCAAGAAAATAATTATCATTTAAAATCCAACCACTGAAAAATTAATTAAAATTCACAATAAAATACTAGACTCATTTGTGATCATGAGGAAAAAATTTCATAATTTTTGGATAAAAATTGAAAGAGAAATTAATTGTGGAAGATGAGGAAATAATTGGATGCAAGATGAACAAATGGTATGGCAAAGGGTCAAACAAGGAGTCAACGAATGGCAGAAGTGTAATATTGCGCCTCATTAATTGAAACGACACAGTTTTGGGGAAGGAAATGGAATGTTCTGATTGGTCCTCACCAATAGAACAGTAATTTGGCCAATGGATGTTCATATTTTCTGTTTTAGAAACCCTAGGGTTTACAGCAGCCAAGGCAAACTTCATGCACATTTAATCAATATCCAAACAAGTTCAAACATCAACCACACAACAGCATATCATTCAGCAAGCAGTCAACAGCATACCACATAGCTCTCATGGATTTTCAGGGCAATGTTCAAAGAGTTTCAAAACTGCAGCAAGGTTTTAGTAGCAATGGTATCATGTGTTCATCAACATCCAAACAAAACAAACAACAGCATGGTATTAGTGTTTCAACAACATCATTCAGCAACATACAACCACACAAACTTCATGCGAATTCTGGGCAACAACAGTGGTAGGGTTTTAGAAACAGGGCAATTGCAGCCAACACCAACAACCAATCATTAAAACAAAGCAATACACGATAGCATGGTGTTAACATTCATGTAACCAAAGCAAGCAGTGAACCAACATGTTCATGTAAATTCCTGGAAAAAAGCATCTAGGGTTTATCATGGCAGGGTTTAACAGCATTATGAACATCAATCATGTAATCAACATGAACAAACATCAAGCAAACTGCATGGTAGTAACCATGTTCTTCATGACATGAACAACAAAACAACACAAGCACGAATTTTTTGGAAATGAGCCTTAGGGTTTTCAAAACAAGCAGCATGGCATATTCAAGCAATCAGCATCATGAACAAAACTAGACCAAGCATACAACAGCATAGCATAATTATGGACAAAGTAATTTGGTTTAAACAACAGCAGCATTCATCATCCACATAGATTCTCTAAGCATGTTCATAAGGCTTCAAACAGCAGGGCATAATCAGTAGGGCAGCTTATGTTCATCATCATCACAACAAAATTCGACCACCAAACAAACAACATAGTATTGGTACAGGCCATATCAATCAGCAATAAAACAAGCATAAACATGAAAATTTTCTGGGCAGAGCAATGTTTAACAGCAGCAGTATTCATTTATCATCATCAATGCATCGAAATTTTCACATGCCCAGAAATTGAAATCAAAGGTACCAATAGCATCATCAAGCAATAGGCAACAAGAATATAGCATCAAAACTCATCAACTTAATGCAAGCATGGCAAATCGAGCAGAAATGCATTTGGACACAAAATAAGAAATTCAGATTTCTCCCTCATAAGAGCACCACTTCAAGCAAGGCATAGCATTTTAGAATCAGCATTCAAGGACCTTTCATAAACACATTATGGCATGGCAAAAGGAGAAGGTCGATTCACTTACTTGTTTTGGAGGAAATCAATGGAACAGTGCTTATTTGAAGGTTTGGAGCTGAAACAGTTCCTCTCTATGCTCTACAATGATGGAGTCTTGAAGAGGTTTGGCTCAATCTTGCTTGGAAGCAAACATAACTCGAACTGCCATGGTTGGTCCTTGAAGAAAACAGCATACAAGAGATGGTTCCAGCTAGTGTTTGATGGTGGAAATGAGCTCAGAAATATATCTAGATGAAGAAACAATGAAAGTTTTCTCGTGGTTTGTGCTGATTCTTCCAATTCGAGCAGGAATTCAAAAATGCAAGAGAGAGGAGAGTGAAGTTTCTGTCGTTTTTTAGATGGTGGCTAGGGTTGTGAATCATCAGAAAAATACTTTATATATGTTGTTTAATCTCCACTAATCAAAGGGTAAGCTAGCTTAGTTTAAAATGGACCAATTGAAAATTTGCTAATTGTGTACAAATGAAAATGGTGGTGCAAAACTGTACCCGAGTTGGGCTTGGACAGGCTGTATACAGACTATGCAAAATGCTGTTTTGTGGTTGCTTAACAATTGCTGTACTTGCCTTGTTTGAATGAAGCCATTTTGCACATTTTCAAGTTTTTGCATTTTGGTCCAAAGTGATAGCATAATGATGGTATGATGATGATTTTAAGCTTGAGGCAAGTCACAAATAGGATATGAAACATTTCCCAATTGGCAAAATGATGAAAAAGTCCATAAATCAAAAAGTCAAAGTTTGGTCAAACTTTGAATTTAAATGAAAAGGTCCAAAAATGCCATTTTGATTGGTAGGGTTTTGGTGCATGAAATTTATATTTTTGGAAAGAGGATGAAAAATGTGGTTTGTAGGAAAAAACCCCACCAAATTTGGCCTTATGGTTTGAGAGATATGGCTTGTTGAAGTTCAAAAATTGGTGAAAATGATTTGATCATATCATGACAACCACACATGGGATTTGAGAGTTCTTGGACTTTTTGAAAATGGGAGAACAAGATCTACAACTTTCATGTTGGGCAAAAATTCATTTGAAGCTTGTATCATGATGTAAGTTTAAGATCAAGAAGTTTCCATTTTTGGCAGTTGAAATTACAGGTCCACTTGCTATTTCTGGAAAATTTCTGATTGGCTTGATTTTCTTCCATGATGAGGTTTGACATGATAGATGAGGCTTATATAAGCATGAATGAGCTCCTTCAAATCAATTCTATCCATCAAATCCTTGATTAAATCAACAGTTGGCCAAGTTTGACTTTTCTAGGGTTTTGGGTGACTGGACCACTTCTGATGAATTCCAAACCCTAATTCCTTGAGACCTTGACTTCAAATGATGTCCCAAGACATATGAACCTTTGATTATTGATCATGGTGCCCAAATTCTGCAAGAATGGCCACCATCCATTGCTTTGACTGACTGTTGACTGACTTTGACCTAATTGCTTCATCTGCAATCAACAAGGTTAGACTGACAATATTTTTGTACTTTTTGGTTAATAAACATATGAAAAGCAAGAATATACAAATGCAAAGTATGCTTGGTGATCAAGAATCAACCCACAAGGCAACCAACCCACTAGGAGGAAAGCTAGGGCATGCAATGATCCTTGAAGTTATGATATGATGTGATATGGGCCATGAGGGATCTTAGGGCCAAAATTGGGGTCTTACACTGTAGTATGGTCATTTTGATCCTGTACAGGTCAGCAAAATTGTACAGTCTGTTTTCTGGAAAAACAGACTCAGCATATGGACCTTGATGTCAAGCTGAATGTCGTGACATTCATGCCTGACAGCATATGCTAAATTGTAGGTTGTGCAGTTTTCTGTTTCAGCTTTTTCTTGGGCTATTCTTCAGGAAGTCAACAGCTTAGAGAAAATCCAGGAAACCAACAACCAAGCTACAATTAAGGAACCTAACAAATAGCCTATTTGTTAGCACACTAATATGTGGAAATTAGTTAGAATCCTATGTGGCATTATTTGTGGAGGTCTTGAGATATTTTAGGAACTAAATGTGGAGATATTTTAGGAACTAAATATGGAGATATTTTAGGAACTAAATTTGGAGATATTTTAGGAACTAAAAGATTGAAGACCTTGTTTGTAGCAGAAAGTTTCTGCTGATGTTGTAACAGCAAAGGAGAAGTTTGCTGCGATTTCTGAAGGCCCAGATCCACTTGGGTGATTAGGTTATAAATAGCTGATTGTAATCTAGTCTTTGTAAGCCTCTTAGAATGAATTTTTAGGGGTGTGTGTAAGGTAAACCTCCCAATCTGTGGGAAGGTTACCATGTGTCTCTCAGTGGTAAACCTGAGAGTGTTTGTCACTCAAAGCCTGTAGGCAAGAGTGATTATGTTCTTGAATGAAGCTGTGAAGCAAGTTCAAGGTGTTTGCACATTACATTGTATTTGTAGTGATAGGAATGGAAACTGGAGGTTTCTATCTAGGAGTTCCTAGGTATAGATTGCATTGGGTAGGGATTAAGTGATGAGTTGTAAACGGGGGAGTTTAACTCTAAATTGATACTACTAATAGTGGATCTTCTTCCTGGCTTGGTAGCCCCCAGATGTAGGTCATGTTGGACTGAACTGGGTTAACAATTACTTGTGTTTTTACCTTTTGCATGTTATAATTGTGCCAGTTATAAAATAAGGTAAACCTGTAATGCTGTAACAGATGATGTTCAAATCAACAGTAAGACATCATGCTGATAACTATGGAAGAAAACAACTGAAGTGAGTGCTAGGTTTGACTTCTGTTGAGTCTTTCTTCCTGAAGCACAGAACCAGGGGTTCATACATTCTAGGGCGACATAGAATGAGATGTCGTGACATCTGTGAACCTGTGCATATTAGTACAGTGGTTAATAACTATCTTGCTGTATTAGTTACAATGTTAGATCAGATGTCATGTCGTGGTGGATAACATCTGAATTCTGACTACACCAGAATTTCAAAAAGTATTAACAAAATATGGTCAAAGTTGACTTAAAGATTCAATTCAAAATAAGTGTTATGAAAAGAAAGTTTGAAAATCAAAAGCATAATGCTTAGGTTTCTAATGTTTGAAAACAAGTGTTAATGTTTGCACAAAGTTTTGGCTTGACTTAGAGTAAAGGGAAGAAGAAGAATGGCTAAGTCCTAATCATACAAGAAATGAAGAAAAAGAAGTTAGACCACAAATGGAGTTCCCTTCTTGAGATCATATTGATGATCCAAGTAGCTCCCATCCTTTGGAATAAGCAAGCAAATAAGTGTATACTCAACCAATCATTCAACCAAGCAAGCTCTTTAGGAATCCTCCAATGGCTCTTATATCTCTCTCTTTGGAAGCTCATGACAATGGTTCTTCACTTAGGCTCAATTTGGAATCCCTAGCACAAGAACACACACATCAAAAAGTTCTATAAAGCAAACCAAGAATGGACAAGAAGGAGTTTAGAGAATAAGTCCTTTCAATTCCTCTTCAACATAAAGCATTCTAAAGGCAGGAGGCCTAGTTGCTCTTTGACTTTTATAGCACTCTAAAGGCATGAGGCCTAGTTGCTCTTTGACTCCATTTTTGCATAGGGAATATCCTAAAGTCTAAGTCCTTTTGTCCATTTTGCAATTGGTTCACAACAATCAAATCAAAACACAAGCACAATAGTATATACACAATTATGTGCTCAAGTGAGCAAAAGGCAAATTGCATTAACATAAGCATGTGCTCAAATGAGCAAAGGGCAAAAGTAAATGAATAATATGTACAAGAATAGTAATTTTCATAAATGTAAATTGCAAGAATTAAATGTTAATGGTTAATGGTTAGTATTAGTGTGTCATAAGGCAATTTAGCGCTATGTTAAACAATCGTAAGTGGACTAATGTAGTAGTCACACCTATCTGAGGCCGGTCAATAAAAATATAGGCAACAAATACAAGTTATAGATCTTGATTAGTGAATCAAGCTCCTACAACTTGCCATGCCAAAAGAAGATGAGAAATGATCTTGTATTGATTTAGGTTCTTTGCTTGATTAGGAAGCAACCTATCCTTAATGCAAAGCCATTTACTTGATCCATGATCAAGTTGAATTAGATTTGAATCAAGGAAGGTTAAACCTCACATACACCAAGGCTAACCACCAATCCTTAACTCATTGATCAAAAAAGAAAAAGAAAAAGAAAAAGAAGAAGAAGAAGAATAAAGTGCATTAATGGAAATGAAATGAGGTAATCAACAAGCATTGACCAAAGATAGATGAAATCAAGGTCAAACATTAGTAAACAGAAGCAAGATGAAGATTAGAAGTCAAGAAACAAATAAAATATTTTTGGTATTTTTCAAAATTAAAATAATACTTGAATTAAAATAATAAAGAAGGGTCAAACTTCAAATTCAATTCAAATAAACTTTGAAAAGTCCAAGTGAATTATCCTAAGTTCAACAAGGTCAAAGAAAGTTTGATAAAAAATTTCAGCATTTTTAGACGTCAGAAACTATTTTTAATCAATTAAAATGCATAAAAAATAACCTAATTGAATTAAAATCCCAAATCAATTAATAAATTGAAGAGAATATTTTTCATAGATCTATCATCATTCAAAGAGGTTGGAAAAATATTTTGGTATTTTTTGAATATCAAAAAACTATTTAAAATAAATTAAAAATAACCAGAAAAGAGAAAATTCATAAAAAATATCAAATGACAAAATAAAAAATATAAAAAATCATTTTTAGTAACTAGAAATTAAAAGAAGAAAAATGCAATTGGTCTCACATTTTTTTGGACCAATAATGAAGGAGATATGATTTTTTGAAATGAAAGGGAATTAAAGAAATAAAATGAAAATTGAATTCAGATATTAAAATGCAAAAAAAAACAGGAAGCGTTGGATAGAGCTCATTAAATGAGCTAGCAAATCACACGAATCACATACGCGCATCCATCATACACCCAAGTCAATGCAAAACACGCTGCCTTTAATTAAGTCATAACATGGAATGGTTTAGATCTAATCTAGAAACAAGAATGCACGGTCCAGATTTGATCTGGAGTTGAGACAGTGGTGTACACCACCGTCTTCTCCGGCAAGACCTCCAGCGCCGGCCAAAAGTTGCAGAGATCAAAACTTCACCATATGAGGCGATCCATATATCAAATGAAAGCTAGGGTGATGTACATCACCCATGTGCCAACCAATTCTACTCTAGGCTTCCATGGAGGGAGGAATCAGAGCTTGAATTTTGTGGTGTTCAACTGAAACTTGATGTAATTTAAAAATTCAAAGCACAAAATAATTGCCTCTATTGAGAGGACTTCAGACAACCCAGCAAATGCAAGAAAGGAGCTATATACAAAGAGATCCGAAGAAATTTTTTTTGGATGAAAACCTCTGAAATGAAGAGCTTGTGAGCACAATTCTTGGATGCCTTTGCTTGCAGTGTAGTCTCAGGATCAAGGTGAGCAAGGTTTAAGAACTATAGATCTAGAAATCAATCAAGGAAATTGAAATTTAGATCTGAATTTTTTTAAAGAAAGAGAAAGTTCCTTTGAGTATGGTTATGGTGAGATTCTTGCAGCATAACAGGTGCCCTTAGGTTGTGTAAATGTGAAGCATTGAGTCCTTATTTATAGCAAATGATGGTTGAATACATGAGCAATGCATGTGCATGGATGGAAATGGCATCCATGCATGGGCCTGTACAGGCGCATGGAGGGACCAATTCCAATTGGAAATGAATGCTTATCATCAGCAAATGTGTTTTGGTCGTGCAAAACTGATGTACTTAGCTCATGCAATGTATTTTCAATGAGTTTCCAAAAATGCACCAAATATTCATCCCTTCGAAAATGGCATTTCCAAAAATAAAACATGGCCTTATGGGTAATGGTTGGAAATCTCTTGGCATGAGGATCAATTGTCATGTTGACCAAAAATTCATTTGAAACTTAGAAATTGGTGAAAATTGATCAAGAAGTGTAAGGTGCAAAATATGTGTATGTGAAAATTTCAAAAATGACCAAACTTCAAGCCCTTCTGTTTCATTGAAGAAAGCTCCAAATGCAAAATCTTCAATATAAAAGTTGTATATCTTTTCAAGACAATCAATTTGGACTTCAATTTTTCATCATTTGGATTTTTGATGAGGAAGTTATGGGCACTTGAAGTTGAACTTTTTCACATTTCAATGCCTTTGGTACAAAGTGACCTATAATGTTTTGCATTATCACATGTATTTATTTTAGGGTTTTGAAAATTTGTTCTACATAACAATTGAAGTAGACATTTTAAAATTTCCAATGCATTTGATCCCACCTCAAAATCATGAAAAATGAGTTAGTTATGTCCTTGGGAAGTTGACCCAAAATTAGGGTTTCAGTCAAAATGACCTATAATGTCTTGAAATGGATTATGACCTTCCAAGCTTCAAATCAATTTTTTATGAACATGAAAGTTGTTCATATGGTTCCTAAGAACATTTTTTCGCTTGGGTCATCTCCATTTGACAAACATATTAAAATTTAGGTCTCAGTGTACTTTAAAATAGTTAGATGAATTGACTGATCAACTTCTCAAGTCAATGCCTCAAATATTGATGAATAGATGATTGAGGACACTCAAATAAGCTCAAATATGCATGAAATGATTAACGGAATAACTTCCCTTGATAGTATTTGATCATGGGTTGAGGTTGCTTCATGAGCAAGGCATAGTTGATGCACAGATGAATTAGGGTTTCCTTGGGAAACAAGCCTCAAACCCTTTGGTTTGCTTTGATCAAAATGATGAATTGAGATACTTGGGAGGTATATTTGATGGATGAGAGCTTTGGGAACCATTTCCATGCTTGCTTTCATCTTCACCTAAACATATCAATGAGCATAGGGGCTTCTATTAGCCTTGAATCTTGTGACTGCTCAAGCTACAAACAAAAGATGTTAGTGACATATTTTTGTGCTTTTGGTTAGTAAACAAAAGAAGAAAAGAAATAATATACAATTCAAGCATGCTTGGTAATCTCAAACCAACTCACAAGTGTTCCCACCCAAAGGTAAGGAGCCAAGATGATATGATCCTTGAGACAAATGCAAATGCAATGTTATGATGCCATGACGGATCTTAGGGTCAAAATTGGGGTCTTACAGATGCCCCTATTTAAGGCCAGTCTAGCCGGAGAAGTGAAGGTTAAAATCTTCATCTCGACGAGGTAGAATGGGCTTAAATAATAACAAAGAAACGAATTTTGGTCCCTAAGAGACCTCATGATGCAAATGTATGTATGCAAAAGGTAACACTCTGTGGGGATATGTGTACACAAAGGAAACAGAAATCAGGAGAAATTGAAAATCCACATGAGCAATACACTCATAAATGGGACATAGACTCTAGGAACTCACTGGGGAGTAAAGGGAATAAAAATGCGTGAGCAGGTCACGACTTAAAACTTGCTGGGAGACACAAGAGGGATTCCATGAAAATAAATCAATGGAAGGACTCGAGCTAACGCAAAGATGCATGTATTGGGGAATATGCCAATACAGCAAAACTGTCCATAAAGGATACCTCGGATAAAAATCCGGACTCAAATGGGGAAAAATCCACCAAAGGGAATCAAGCTGGGAATGTCCACAAAGGAATCAGCTGAGGAAACAACAAATGAGGTATTACCGGTTACTAGGTAATAAGCTCAAGGAGACATGTGATCAAAACACCGGTATAAGGGTGGGAGAACAACATGCTCGGGGAGAATGATTATCTAAGACCGGTATAAAGGTGAGAGATATCAATCATCCAAAACATCTGAGGAAAACCTAAAAAGGTATATTTCAACTCAGAAAAATCTGACTCCACAGGGGACGAAAGTCGTAATAGGGAGCAGAAAGGAAGGAACACCAGGGATACCGGTTACTGGGCATATAATAGGTGACCAACCAAGCGTGAATTGGGGAATATTTCCAAGACACTCATCATCCGAAAGGAGGGCTGAAAAAGCAAACTCGATTACAGGGTGGACATTCGATTCCATAAGGAAATACGAATCTTACTCGATTGGGGAAGCAAAAGACTTCGACTAAAGAGTGCATGAGATATATTATCTATTACCGTCAAAATGTAGATAACATACTCGCATGGAAGATTATCCATAACCGGTTACTGGGTTAATAAAGGATAACTCAACCGAAAAGACAGGACATCGAGATACCGAATACTGGATATAAAATGATGACCAAATAATGGGAGAAACAATCATCACCAACAAAGGGTAAATGAGAGATGACTCGCAGGGGATACATTGACGAAATAAATGATCTGGGAGATATATCACCGGTTACTGGAAGATATACTCAAAATGAAGGAATATCAATACCGAATATTGGATAAAGATAACCAACAAAAAGGGGATTACATCTACCGGTTACTAGGTAGAAAGCCGCAGAAGAGTAACCATCATAGGTTAGAATGAACAAAATCAAGGGTTAACTCTGCAAGGGGATAAAGCGGGGTTTACAACTACCGGTATGAGGGTAGAAAACCACAAAAATAGGACTTATACCTACCGGTTACTGGGTAGAAGGCCAGACAACTCCGCCGGGGAAAAGATGGATAATTATTGGTTACTGAGCAATCATTCATCTAGACTGCGGGGAAGTGCAAGGGAAATAACAAGAGTAGTCAATATAGGAACAAACTAGAAAGACACAACGAAATAAGGACTCAACCCAATGAGGATATAACTCAAGGGAGTAATTCCATCCCAATACATGTTTTTGGAGGAAACTGAAATAACAATCATCCACAAGAACATAACTCAGTGGGGAATACAGAAGAAAGGGTAGGTACTTATTGCCTATGGGGCTGACTCTATATGGAGAGATCATACACAAACATCTGCTTGGCGAAATATGTATCACCAAATAGCAGGAGACAACAACAAAGTCATATGTCCAAGAATGCAACATGAATATCTGAATGTTATAATTATGCATGTATGTGCGTGATTTATGTATGATGAATGCTGACAAACAGACACATCTAACACAACCAAATCCAGGGATCAACGAACAATCATCCGGTGCTACATCTCGAAAGAGAAAGCTAGACCCACTAGAGGATATCCAATCTGATGGGGCAACAGATATTAGGAAACAATGATCTCTGCAGGGAGAGGAGAACCAATCAATCCACTAGGGATGGAAAGATAAATATTTTCAACACCTACTCTGCTCAGGAGGAAACAACAAACGGGCTCTGATCAGACAATTCCACTAGGGAAGCACTGCTGATAACTGAACCAGGTACTATCTGTAGGCGATCTACTGGGGATTAAAAGTGGGATCAACCTTGCTGAGGATGAGCAAACTGCAGATTGCTGGAGATTAATGTATACGAGTCCGCAGGGGAGAAGCTACAAATCCCATATTGAGAATTCCTTTCATGCCGGAGATTCCCAGCTTATTGCATATCAATTTATCAATTTATAGGGGATTTTAGGTCCATCCAAACCCAGGGATGACAACCATATAATTGATAACACAAATGCTCGTCTCAGACTCTCAGGGGAATTAAAAGATTAAGGCCACATCCAAAACTTCAGACTCTCTGGGCGATTTGGTGGGATGTACAACTTCCTTCTGTGCTCGCGGAGGAGACAACCTGAACAATAAATGAAGAGGATACAGGTATGCTGGGAATATGAACAAATGTCTTACCCTTTTCGAGATCATACTATCCTTGGGAGAGCACTGAAGATGTCCCAATTATCCTTTTTGTCATTGTGGATGTTCACTTTGTTAAAAAAACAATTTATGAAAATTTTATTTATTTAAAACAATGATATTTATCAATTAAAACATGCAAACATTTGTTAAACCAAAACAAAAAGGAATGCAAAGACTTGGATAAAGGCTCAAATTTATTTGATGGAATGGTAGTCTGCAAATGGCAAGACTCCAGGGATCTTTACAAATTTGAAATTGGTGATATATATTGGAAAAGGGCTACATTGAACATAATGACCATTTCTCCACCAACAATGAATCCGATGTATTTGAGGCTTCAGTTGACGATGACTGAGCGAGATTCTGACAGATGAAGGCTGAAAAGCAAAGTCTTGTCAGGATGCAGTTACTAGCCAAATCCCTAATTTTTGCCTAGATTGCCCCAGGGTGAGGTATTCAGTCTAGCGGGATGTACATATTTTTTCTTTTGTGTCTCTAACTTTTGCCTGGATCGCCCTTTCGGGTTTTCAATCCACCGAGACGCTCATTTTTTGCCTAAGCCTCCCTTTCGGGTTTTCAACTTAGCGAGCTATTCTGTTTTTATTTAGGCGAAGTATTTCTTGACTGCATCTGAATTCACAGGACGAGTGAAATCCTCCCCATCCATAGTTGTAAGTATCAAAGCACTGCCTGAAAAGGCTCTCTTAACAACATATGGACCTTCATAGTTTGGAGTCCACTTGCCCCTGGAATCGGGCGCGAAAGAAAAAAAATTCTTGAGCACGAGGTCACCTTCTCGGAGTACACGAGGCTAGACCTTCTTATCAAAGGCTTTCTTCATCCTTTGCTAATATAACTGACCATGGCACATGGCAGTCAATCTTTTCTCTTCTATCGGATTCAGTTGGTCGTAACGACTCTGGACCCATTCAACATCAGTCAACTTGGCTTCCATCAAGACTCTCATTGATGGGATCTCCACCTCTACTGAGAGCACAACCTCCATGCCATATACAAGGGAGAAAGGGGTTGCCCCTGTTGAAGTATGAACACATGTACGATATCCATTCAAAGCAAATGGCAACATCTCATGCCAATCCTTGTACGTAACAACTATCTCCTGGACAATCTTCTTGATGTTCTTACTAGCAGCTTCAACAACCCCATTCATCTTGGGTCTATAAGGGGAAGAATTATGATGTGCAATCTTGAACTCACTACACAGCTCTTTCATCATCTTATTGTTCAAGTTAGATCCATTATCAGTAATGATCTTATCTGGTACACCATATCGGCATATAAGTTGATTCTTGATAAACTTCACAACCACCTGCCTGGTCACGTTTGCATACGATGCCTCTTCAACCCACTTGGTAAAGTAATAAATTGCTACGAGAATAAATTTGAGACCGTTGGACGCTTTTGGCTCTATCATGCCAATCATGTCAATTCCCCACATAGAGAAAGGCCATGGAGATGAAATCATATTCAGAAGTGTCGGGGGAATATGAATCTTGTCCACATAAATCTGACACTTATGACATTTCTTCACATATTTACAACTGTCAGACTCCATTGTCAGCCAATAGTAGCCTGCTCTCAACATCTTCCTAGCCATGGCATGTCCATTGGAATGAGTACCAAATGAACCCTCATGGACTTCATTCATTAACAGGTCTGCTTCGTGTCTATCCACGCATCTGAGCAGAACCATGTCAAAATTCCTTTTATAAAGCACCTCACCATTGAGGTAGAAACTGCCAGATAATCTCCTCAAGGTCTTTTTATCCTTAAAAGATGCCCCAGGCGGGTATACCTGACTCTGAAGAAAACACTTGATATCATAATACCATGGCTTATCATCCTTCACTTCTTCCACTGCAAATACGTGAGCTGGTCTATCCAAGCGCATCACGGTGATATTGGGAACTTCATTCCAGAGTCTCACCACAATCATCGAAGCAAGTGTATCAAGTGCATCCGCCATCCGATTCTCATCTCGAGGAATATGATGGAAGTCAACCTCAGTAAAGAATGTTGAAATCCTCCTCGCATAATCTCTATATGGGATGAGGCCAGGCTGATTTGTCTCCCATTCACCCTTAATCTGATTAACAACAAGGGCCGAATCACCATAAACGTCAAGGTGCTTGATCCTAAGATCAATACACTCTTCCAATCCCATAATATAGGCCTCATACTCAGCCATATTATTCGTGCATTTGAAAGTTAGCCTTGCTGTAAAGGGAAAATGTGTGCCCTGAGGAGTAATAATCACTGCCCCAATACCATTTCCATATTGATTTACAACACCATCAAACACCATGCTCCAGCGGGAACCAGGGTCTGGCCCTTCATCAAGCGTAGGCTCATCGCAATCTTTCATTTTCAAATACAGAATCTCCTCATTTGGGAAGTCATACTGAACTAACGAGTAATCCTCAATTGGTTGATGTGCCAAGTGGTCAGCCAAGATACTACCTTTAATAGCTTTCTGAGCTCGATACTCAATGTCATATTCAGACAACAGCATCTGCCAACGGGAAATCCTCCCAGTTAAAGCAGGCTTTTCAAAGATATACTTGATTGGATCCATTTTGGATATCAACCAAGTTGTATGATTCAACATATATTGGCGTAAACGCTTAGCGGCCCAAGCCAAAACACAACATGTTTTCTCAAGCATCGAGTATCGAGACTCACAATCAGTGAACTTCTTACTCAGGTAGTAGACGACATATTCCTTCTTCCCTGATTCCTCTCTCACTGACAATAAAGCCCAATAACTTGCCGGAATGGACCCCAAATGTACACTTGTTAGAATTCAAACGAAGCTTATACTTCCTCAAACGCTGAAAAAGCTTCAACAAGTGTTCTACATGTTTAACTTCCGTTCTCGACTTCGCAACCATATCATCAACATACACCTTGATCTCCTTGTGCATCATATTGTGAAACAAGGTAGTCATAGCTCGTCGATACGTGGCTCCGGTGTTCTTCAAACCGAAGGGCATCACTCGATAACAGAATGTTCCCATAGGTGTGATGAATGTTGTCTTCTCCATATCCTCGGGTGCCATTTTAATTTGGTTATAACCGGAAAATCCTTCCATAAATGAGAAGACATTTAATTTATTTATATTATCTACCAACATATCAATATGTGGTAGAGGGATATCATCTTTCAGACTAGCTTTATTCAAGTCTCTATAGTCCACACACATTCGTACTTTTCCATCTTTCTTAGGCACAGGAACAATATTGGCCACCCATTGAGGATATGTAGAAGTCACCAGAAACCCTGCATCAATTTGCTTCTGAACATCCTCTTTAATCTTCACTGCCATATCAGGATGAGTTCTTCTGAGCTTCTACTTTACAGGCACGCACTCAGGCTTCAAAGGCAGGAAATGTTGCACGATATCAGTATCCAGACCAGGCATGTCTTCATAGGACCATGCAAAGACGTCGATGTATTCTCGTAGCAAATCAATCAACCCCTTCTTCACAGATTCTTCCAGGAGTGCCCCAATCTTTACTTCTCGCACGCAATCCTCATACCCCAAGTTGACTGTTTCCAGATTCTCAAGATGTGGCTGAATGATCTTCTCTTCATGCTCAAGTATACGGGTAATCTCATCAGGAATCTCTTCAACATCATCTTCTTCGGCCTCAAATACGGGGAACTCAAAGTTGGGAGATGGTGTTGGATCATTATATTCAATGGGTTTGATCAACTTGCATAATGATTTTGGATATAAAGAGATTTTAGAATTTCAAACAAGGCAAATCATTATGCAGATGAAAAGATTGATTTTATTCTATTTTTTAGGGTTTTATGGTGATCACCAATTTCATGCAAAAAGGCAAAAAGTGAAAATAATTTGGAAAAACAAACATTTAACATGAATTTATTGAATGAAATATCATTGTATTTATGAGCCAACAATGTCATCACTCCGCCTTTTGGCATGGGAGAAGGATTTTTTAAACAAAATGAACATTACGTTGACTTATGGACAACTGTTGGAACATCAACAACGACCCAGTTATTGCAGACCCCTCTAGGGATGATAAAATTGCCAGAATCTTCCTCTGCATCTTCTTCCATAATAGCAGCAGCTTCCTCGTCTTGGACGGCGTGGATGAACCCACCATTTTGAAACAGCCCATGTTTGTTGAAAACGCCAGAAGAAAACCCTATGCCAGCCCGGGATTTATTGTCTTCTATCATGATCATTTGTCCCAAACCAGTAGTTGTGCCATGCTCAATGGCCAACTTTGCATCATTGTAGGACGCAAATGAAGAAGTTCCTTTCTTAGAAGGCTCAGCAATAGACAAGGCTTGGAACGACGTCCCAACTTCATCCTCAGCGTCTATATCAGAAAAGGAAGGCATGTGGCTAACCAGGAGAGCCTTCTCTCCCCCTACCACCCCCAGCTTTTTGTTTTTGACAAATTTCAATTTCTGGTGTAGGGTGGATGTCACGGCGCCTGCCTCGTGAATCCATGGTCTGCCCAACAAACAGCTATATGATGGGTGGATATCCATGACCTGGAAAGTGATCTGGAAATCACTTGGTCCAATCTTGACTGGGAGTTCAACCTCTCCAATCACCGTTTTATGGGATCCATCAAAAGCTTTTACCACCACTCCACTCTGCCTCATGGGAGGCCCCTGATATGATAATCTAGCTAGAGTGGACTTTGGCAACACATTCAGTGATGATCCAGTGTCTACCAGCACATTAGACATGGCGTCATCCTTGCAGCTCATAGATATGTGAAGTGCGAAATTATGGTCTATTCCCTCCTCGGGGAGATCTACATCACAAAAACTTAAATTGTTACAAGCCGTGATGTTTGCAACAATACTATCGAATTGTTCTATTGTGACATCATGATCTACATACACCATATCCAACACCTTCTGCAGAGCTTCACGGTGTGGTTTTGAATTCATCAACAAAGATAGCACAAAGATCTTTGATGGCGTTTGTAGAAGCTGATCTACAACGTTGTATTCACTCCTCTTGATGAGCCTCAGCATCTCATCACAGTCTTCTTTCATTTTGCCGTTCTGGCCAGCAAAAACAGGAGTTCTTACAACGGTGGCAGGTTTATTAGCAACAAGTGTCGGATTCGGAGCAACAACAGCATTTCCAACCGGGCGAACATCATAATCAGCAACATCAACCCTTCTGGTGTCAGCCTGGGGTTTCGGCGAAGCCGAGAAAACACGACCACTACGGGTCAGGTCGCTGACATCAGCGATATTAACAACAGAGGTAGAGGGGAGGGGCACCTCCTTCCCATCTTCCAATGCCACAACATTGTAACGATAGGTGACAGCCTTATCAGAAGAATATAGCACAGGGCCAGCTGGTTTAATTATCTAAACGGGAGAAGCTTTCTGTTTGCTGCCATCATACTGGATGACAACAGGCTCTGGGATTCGAAATACTAGAGATATCACATTGACTTCATCATCACCATCACGATTATGAAGTATTTCAATTACACCTTCATCCAGCATTTCTTGGATGTCTTTACGGACTTGGCGACATCCCCTCTGATTGACAGTGCAAACATGACATCTGTCATGGTCGTGCTTATAGTGACTGTATTCACACAACACTCTGTGCATCTCGACCAACGATTGTCGAATATGGCTGACATATTTGACCTTATATTTACCAGGGCAGCCCTGGACCATGTTGACAGCAGATTTCCCATGCTCGGACAATGGGTTCTTCTTCACATTGGGACCTACGTCCTCGAAACACAAGATACCACTTCTCACAAGGTCTTGGACCTTTGTCTTCAGCGGGTAGCAATTTTCCACGTCATGTCCAGGAGCACCGGAATGATAAACACAATGTAGCTCAGGCTTATACCATCACTGAGGGTTGGTAGGTATAGCCGGTGGGTCGCGTGGAGTAATCAGTTTTCTCTCTATCAAAGAGGGATATAGCTCTGTGTAGGTCATAGGAATAGGATCAAAGGTGACCCTCTTTCTCTCATAGTTGGTACTAGTCTAATTATTGTTTCGAGGCTGATAGGCTTGCTGTTGAGGATGGTGTTGTTGTTGTTGATATTGTTGATGTTGCTGTTGCTGGTTATTATGCTGATAGTGCTGATTTTCTCTGAAAATAGGTGCTATGTGAGCCACCCGATGCTGATTACCGGCGGGACGCACGGTCTTCCTCCTCACTGAGGGTCTTCTGGGTTTGACATGGGAGGTCACAGCATGTGTCTCGCCATCTTTCTTCTTTCCAAACGCCCCATATCGTTTGGCAGAATAGCCTTCTTCTCTAGTCAGGCGCCCTTCCCTGACTCCTTCCTCCAAACGCATCCCCACGTTCACCTTCTCGGTGAAACCAGAAGGAGCGCTGGCAATCATCCACTCATAATAAAATGAGCTCAAGGTCTTCAGGAAGATCTTGGTCATTTCTTTCTCTTCCAATGGAGGCATAATCTGTGCGGCTAGCTCTCGCCACCTCTGGGCATACTCCTTAAAAGTTTCCTTGTCCTTCGGGGATATGGATCTCAATTGATCCCTATCGGGAGCCATATCCACATTTTACTTGTATTGCTTGACGAAAGCTTTGCCAAGATCATTTAAGGATCGGATGTTCGCGCTGTCCAAGCCCATATACCATCTCAGAGCAGCACCGGACAGACTGTCCTAGAAATAATGAATGAGGAGCTGATCGTTGTCGGTCTGAGTCGACATCTTCCTCGCATACATAAGCAGATGGATGAGAGGGCAAGTATTTCCCTTGTACTTTTCAAAGTCAGGTACATTGAATTTTAAAGGGATTTTGACATTCGGAACTAGGCAGAGTTCAGCAGCAGACTTGCCAAAGAGGTCCTTTCCTCTTAGAGTTTTGAGTTCCTTGCGGAGCTCAAGAAATTGATCGTTCATTGCATCCATCTTTTCATAAATGTTTGGGCCCTCAGACGGCTCAGAGTGGTAGATGGTGTCGTCTACTCTTGGCATAGTATGCACGACTGGAGGCGGGATGGTGAGGACCGGGCTAGATGTCGGCAGAGAAGCAAACGTTGGGGCGAGACCCTCAGAAACAAAACTGGGAGGCATCCCCCAAGGAAACCCGGCTGGCATATTAGTTTGTGCAAAGTGGGCGTTGGGCGCAGGCACTGTTGTAGAGGGAATCTCATAGATGACTCTCCTCCGGGGAGGAGTTAAAGGTGTTGGAGACGACTGGCTTTGGGCGGCCATGAAAGACTCCATCAAGGCAGTCAATCTGGCTACTTTCTCCTTGAGTTAACGATTCTCTTGCTCTAGGTGATCCATCAGTCTTGAAGTGTTGGCTCGAGTGTAGTGTAGCACCTCAAATTTGCACCTCCCATTTGTATATACATTTCATGTTTAGGTCATTAACATTGCATTGTCATTGCATAGTCCACTACATGTCATCAGTCAGACTGGTCAGGAGATTCAACTGTGCAAGCAAGCAAGAGCATTGTCCATGAGATCAAAGCCCTAGGGTTGGTGCAATGAGTTCACATGATTCAAGGATCATTTTGAAGTGGTTTGGACAAGTATTGGAGGCTCAGAGATCATCAGTCCATGTGCAAATCATCTAAAACCCTGAAAAGTCAACAAAAGTCAACTGTCAATTCAACTGTGGATTTGGAGGTGGGAAATGATCAGTGATGCCTCATTCATGGGTAAACAAGTCTCATTTGACATCTCAAACATCAACATTGAAGAATTTGAAGCCAGATCAAGACTTTCCAAAAATAGCAAGTGACCTGTAATTTGAACTTTCCAAAAATGGAAATGTTTTGGACCAACTTCAACTCAAGATTACATCATCAAGAAAGCTTCAAATGAAATTTTTTCCAACATGAAAGTTGAATATCTTTCTCTCCCATTTCCAAAAAGTCTAAGATCATGAATTTCTCATGTGTGGTTGAGGAGATATGGTCCAATCATGGAAACGTGTGGTTTAAACTTCAAATGAGCATAACTTTCAAACCAAAAGGCCAATTTGAGTGGTTCTTTTTGCATATTGATCCTTATAACATGTATTTTCCAAGCATATCATCATTTGACATGAGTTCTCATTTGCATGGCATTGGTTCATTCATGAATATTTTGGGAAGAAATTGCATAAACTCATTTTTATGGAACATATGCATAACAAATCCATTTCAATGTGTGCATGGAATCATTTTTAGTGGTTTTGGACCAAGCACATGCACTGTTCACGTGCATGGAGGTGCATGGGGCATGAAACATCATTTTTACATTTACACCACAAACTCACTAATCCCATGTGCATTTTCCCTAATCCTTCCCTAAACATGATTAGCATTGAGTATAAAGCCTTAATCATAACTGTTTTCATCACAATTACCAATTCTAGATCTAGATTTCACAAATTATTCAAATTCTTCTCCCACTTTTTTTTGCAAAATCCTTCAAACACAATCACTTTCTCTTGATCCTTTCATCATCCTGAGGTATTATCGAGCATTTTTGGACGTGGAAACAGAGGAAATCGTTGCATTCAAGTTCATGTTCAAGATGTGAAGCATCCATGGCAAGTGAAGATTGAGAAAGATTCGTGTGCATTCAAGCTTCCAGTTCATCATCATTTACTTCCATAAGCACATTGGAGAAGGATTGGAGCATCAAGAGCCTTGGAAACACGTGAATCCAGTTGTTGTTCATCAAGAGGTTACTTTTTTGACCTCTTTAATTCTCAAAATTGTTGTGCCTATTGTATAGTTCATAGATTGGTGATGAATCTGAGCTTTGAATGGAGTGATTTGGTGCTATATACATGAAGATCCGTGCATTTGAAGTTTTGGTGTAGATTTTTATTTCCTTCGATCCATGCGTTTGATGTTATTTCCTGTGGATTTTTTGAATCCCTGTAGCGCGCCAAGTTAGGGTTTAGGAAAAACTACGTCGTTTTGCAAGCGCGCGCTAGGAAGTTTGAATCTGGCCAAGGCTCCAATCCGGTTGAATGCATTTTCTCATTTGCCTTGCATTATTTCATGTTTGCTTCATATTTCCATTTCATTTTTTTTTCTCAACTTCAAAAAATCATTTAAAATTGAAAATTCATCCAAATTCATCCCAATTTTTTGCATCATGATCCTTATCTTGTCTATTATTTTTTGATCATTAATTTCAAAGTTGTGCCTGGCCTGGAAAATATTTTGTCTAAGGAGTTTGAACATGTATGTATGTTTGACATTGCCTTGCTATATCATTTGTGAAATGCTTGATTCTTACCCAATGAATGTGAAATTTTGCATGCTGAAACTAGACTCTTTGCTTGACATTTTGGTGTTGATTTGGTATTTTTATCAATTGTCATTTCTGTTTTATTATCATGTTAAGTTGGTGTGACAATTTGTGTCACACCTTGTGATGTTCAACTTGATTGATGTGTTTGCCATACCAAATGATATCCTATTGCCCTGATTTTTTGTGTGATGCATGTTATAGATGTTGTGATTAAGCATGAATTTTATTGGAATCATGGGGATCATTTCTGATTTAATTGAGACTTTTCATTCTGGTTGGTCACATTTGAGCTTTAAAATGGCCTTGAACTTCATTTGATCACAAAATGCTTGTTTCTTATCCAATGATTCTGAATTTTTGCATACTATTTCTAGACATGTTGAGTGTTGTTTTGGCTTTGGTTTGTGGTTTTTACTATAATCCATCCCTGTTTTATGCCTATGCTAACTTGGTGTGACAATTTGTGTCACACATGTACACATGTGCTTGTCTTGACTTATGATATGTGATTGCCATGCTTAATAATGTCCAATGCCTCTAATTTTTGGTGTGATGATCATGTTGTATGTCCTGTTTACTCTTGAATTTTGCCAAGATTATTTGAATCATTTTTTATTTAATGTGCATTTATTTCTTCTGATGTTACAATGTGGTCACAATTTGCATACCTTGCCATGTTTGGTTCATGAAATACTTTTGGTTAATGATATTGATATGGGACCTTTTGGAATGTGTTCTTGATTGAATGAAGTTGATTCATGTTAAATTTCATGTTCTGTTTTGAATGTTTGACCTACTTTTGACCCTAGGCTTTGACCTAGTGGTTTGGACTCACTGTTTGGATTGTGGATTTCAGGTTAAGAAGCACATTACCATGGTTGAAGTGGTTCATTCATTTGGATTGATTAGTTGATTGATGTTGGCTAACCTTATGTTGTTTTGTAGGTTGAGGCAAAGTCATTTGTGTTGTGCCTATTGGCTTGTGGCTTGCACATTGTTGCCTAATGCCTTATCTGTTTGATTGTGTGATTGACAATTGTCTGTCTGCTTGTTTGAATTGTAAACTGATTGGTTTAGATTTTTTCAGGTACCTAAGTTGCTTTGAGTTCTTTTGAACTTGCTTTTGCTTTTCTTGGTTCCTTAACCACTGAGGTATAACTCTATGACTTCATGTAGTTTGGAAGACCTATCCTGTTATGTGGGCAGGCACCTGTCTGAAGCCCTCCTTAAGAGGCAATGCTTGTGAATGTTTATCTTTGTGCCAAGCAGGAAAAGTCCTCTTATGAGGCAATTGGCAGATAAAAGAGATGTGTAATCCATCTCCTGCTATTCAGTGTGTCATCCACTTTGCTCACACCATGTGTTGATGCATTGTGGATATCAATCCAAGATCTTTGTTGTGTCAGTCATATGTGGAGAAGAGTTCCTACATTCTGAACTCCCACACTTTCATTTGTCCGAAGCTCTCCCAGGCCATGGATAAGAGTTGTGAGGTCTTACCCTCACTTCCCATTTCATCTGCTTCACCCTAACTCTCAATGTTAGGGTTAAGAGCTAACTACACCCGATTCCAGTTGGCTTGTATCTCACAGCCTAACCTTGTATGAGCCCAATTGTGTGCATATAGTGTGTGTGCTTGTTTTGTGTGCTTGTATGTATTTGACTATGCTGTTTAGGATAGCTTGCTTCCTGTGCAAGTTAGGATAGAAACCTTAACATAGGGATCGTATGCATGACAACTTCTAGGCTCGAGTCGTAGTCTCCCTAGTAGTTTGTGTCTCCCTTTGTATCTAGCTAGGCTAGTCCTTTTTCCCTGTGTAGGGGAACTACGTCGCCCTGATCCTCATACCAGATGAGGTACGTAGGCAGGAGATGAGCTGATCTCTTCGGGCGCCCTTTTTCTTTTTCAACCCTTTGTGTTGTGTTGGAGTCCGACATAAGTCCAGCGATTGGCAGTTGGTTTCCTGTGTCTTATTTGCTTGTTGGAATCCGACATAAGTCCAGCGATTGGCAGTTGGTTTCCTGTGTGTGTGTTTGTTGGTTCGGAGTCTGATGTAAGTCCAGCGATTGGCATTCGGTTTCCATGTTTGCCTTTTTGTGTGGAGTCTGACATAAGTCCAGCGATTGGCAGTCGGTTTCCTAATTGTGTTTGTGTTTTGTTTGGCGTGCGCTAGCCGAGCTACGAGTGCTCTAATTCTTCTCTGGTTAGAGAAGATACGTATGCATAGGATGCGACATCCTAGCGAGCACGTTTCACATTTCCCCGAACTACATCGACTCTGATATTTATGTCTGACAAACTACGTAGGCCCAGGATGCGATATCCTGCCGAGTCCGTTTCTTCCGTCGTTTCTGTGTTTGATTCCAACATGTGTGCAGTTTGTGAGCAGTTTTAATAACCTTTCTTCTATTCTTTTGTGCGTGGATCCCGTCGAGTACGACCGATGCGTAGGGGTGCTAATACCTTCCCTTCGCATAACCGACTTCCGATCCCATCTTTCTCTGGTCGCGAGACCATGTTCTTTCCAGGTTTACTTCGAGTGTTTCCTTTCCCTCCTTTGGGATAAATAACGCACGGTGGCGGCTCTGTTGTTTCGTTTTCCCGCCGGTTTTTCGCGTAATGCGACAGCTGGCGACTCTGCTGGGGACTATAGAAGTTGACCTCTTGCTGGTCCATCTTTCCTAAGCGAGTCTCTCCTAGCGCTTTGTAGGATAGGGTGTTGGTTGCTTTGACTGCTTTATTTATTGCATTTATGATTATGATGTGATTGTATATATGTGCATTATGTGTTTGCATGCATCATATTATCATTGTGCTGGTTGTGTATCTGTCTCTCTGTGGGGTGGGAGTTACAAGAGGTAAAAGGCCCAATACCCAGGCTATGAGTGAACTTTAGGACACCTAGGAATAGAGAGATTCATGGGAAGCGGGTGGTATTGTGCCACTTAGCTGAACTTGATATCACGAGCAGTTCAGACTCTGATGGGGTATTGTCGTTACATACTTCTGGTGTGTATATGATGATATTCTATGAAAGGGTTATTTATCCTGCGTTTCTCTCGACCTTACCCTGGCCTAGTTGACACCCGTGAGTGGGGAGGGATTGATCATTATTACAGGTACAGTTGGTGACTTGTTGGTGACTTGTGATCCTGTTGGTGACTTTGTTCTACAGATATGGGTCTCAGATGACTTTGGGTCTCAGATGATTTGTGGTTCCGAATTCAAGCCGAAACTTTGATCCTGTGCTCCGAGATACACAGCCAGCCAGTCTTGTCTGCATCATTTGCATCATGGCATGTTTATTTTCAAAAAAATAATGCAATAAGAAAAAGAAATGGAAAAAAAGAGAAAAAAGAAAAGAAAAACTAATCTCTTCATGCATATCATTTCTCAGGTTCATTCAGGGGTCTATTCATTGTGAGAGATGGCATCCGTTCCCGAGTTGAAGCGGAAGACTTGCTCCTACAGCTTTCATCGTGAGCCATTGACGTCTTTGATAGAGTTGAGCAACTTTGTGACCGGCGGTAATCAGAAGGTGTTTGCTGATCAGTATGGGGACTTGTTGACATTGTTGAAGATGGTGGTAGATCCAGTGCCGTTGCAGACTCTTCTACAGTTCTATGATCCAGAGCTCCGTTGCTTCACCTTCCAGGACTATCAGTTGGCGCCCACTCTTGAGGAGTACTCCATTCTGCTGAATGTCCCGATCCGGTATCAGGTTCCCTTCTTGGATGTGCCTAAGGAGGTTGATTTCAGAGTTGTTGCCAGAGTTCTTCATCTGAGTATCAAAGAGGTGAGTGATAATTGGAAGTCCAGTGGGGATGTTGTAGGGTTGCCTTTGAAGTTCCTGTTGAGGATTGCTAGAGAGGAAGCAAAGAAGGGAAATTGGGAAGTTTTTCATGCTCAGTTAGCTATCTTGATTTATCGGATTGTCTTGTTTCCGAGTATGCCCAACTTTGTGGACTTTGCTGCAGTCACTATTTTCATCGGAGGAAACCCGGTTCCTACTTTGCTAGCTGACACTTACTATGCTATATACAGCAGACATGGTAAGGGTGGAGCTATCAGATGTTGTCTCCCACTTTTGCTCAGATGGTTCTTGTCTCTTCTGCAAGTCAGTGGACCTTTTGTGGATGCTCAGAGCACTCATAAGTGGACTCAGAGGGTTATGTCTCTTACCTCTTATGATATTAGATGGCAGTCTTACCGGATGGATGTGCGTGATGTCATCATGAGTTGTGGAGAGTTTCGTAATGTGCCACTTATAGGGACTAAGGGTTGCATCAATTACAACCCGGTTCTGTCTCTTCGCCAGTTGGGGTTTGTGATGAATGGAAGACCACTTGATGCTGAGATAGCTGAAAGTGTGTATTTTGAGAAGCAGAGTGACCCTGTTAGATTGGAGCAGATAGGAAGAGCTTGGAAGACCATTGGTGTCAAGGATGGAGCTGTTCTGGGGAAGAAGTTTTTGTTGCTATGCCTGGTTACACTGAGTGGGTCAAGAAGAGAGTAGAGACTTTGTTGTTGCCCTATGATAGGATGAAGTCTTTGCAAGAGCAACCACCTTTGATCCTTGCTGAGAGTGTACCTGCTGAGCAGTACAAGCAAGCCTTGATGGAGAATCGCCGGTTGAAGGAGAAGGAACAAGATACCCAGATGGAGCTTTACAAAGCCAAAGCTGATAAGTTGAACTTGGCTCATCAACTCAAAGGCGTGCAGGGTGAAAATGTTGCTAGATTGAAGAGCAAGAAGAGATCTTATGAGGAGATGGGGGCCTTATTGAATGCAGAACATCGGGAGTGTTCGAGGCTGCAGAGAGTTGAAGCCAATCATCAGAAGAAGATAAGAGACCTGGAGAAGCAACTCAGAGACAAAGACATCCAATTGAAGAAGGAATTCGATTTGAGGCATGCATCAGAGAACCAGCTTGGAGGAGAAGTTGTGGAGCTCAGAAGACAGTTGAAGGAGAAGCTCACTCCTTTGCCAGAATGTTCAGAGTGCGACCTGTTGATGGACCAGTGTCAGTACCTGAAGACTCTCATTCCTGGAAGCCATTTGTCTTAGCTTGTATCTCTGTTGTTTATGTTGAGAATCACCTCCAGGCTTGTTGGATGGGATTCATTTGTTGTACCCCAATTATTTGGATCTTTGTTGACTTTGTTGTATGATCCTTGTTGCTCTTATCTATAGATGAGATTGTTGGTTTCGCCTTGTGCTCATTACTCTTGTGTATGTTGCTTCCTTGTTGCGTATTGCAGGTTGCCATTTCTCGAAAGATGATTTAGGTTCTTGAATGCCTGAGAAATGAACATATCATGTGCATCATATGCATCATAAGCATCATGCACATATCATTTTGCATAACAGGTGTTCTTGCTCAAGACTTCTCACTCTGGTTCATGTGTCAGGCAGGATAGCTGATCAACGTCCGCACCGCTACGCGACCAGATTGAATCATCAGAGGAACATGGACCAGGTTCAAGCAGAGTTGGCTGAGATGAGGGCTAACATGGCCCAATTCATGACAATGATGCAAGGGGTCGTTCAAGGGCAAGAGAAGCTGCGTGCCTTAGCCCAGAGACAGGAAGCTGTGCTCCCACCACCTAGTCGTGCTTCACCAGTGGGTGTCCCGGTTCATGATAATGTTGTTGCTGCTCCCGTCAATGATTACGCCATGGGTGATGATTTGAGGGGTATTCAGATTACTGTTAATGCCAGAGCAACTCGTGTTCCCGTTTGACATCCTGCTCCGTTGGTCGACAGGCAGGAGGACATGTTCACACTGCTCAGTGAAGATGATGATGTTGGGAGAGTCGAAGAGAGGGATAGGAAAGTTGATGCCCTAGCTGAAAAGATCAGAGCCATGGAGTGTCAGAATTCTCTTGGTTTTGATGTCACAAATATGGGTCTGGTGGAAGGGTTGAGAATTCCCTACAAGTTCAAAGCACCCTCATTTGATAAATACAACGGTACTTCTTGCCCTCGCACCCACGTGCAGGCGTACTACAGGAAAATCTCTGCTTACCCAGACGACGAGAAAATGTGGATGTACTTCTTTCAGGATAGCTTGTCTGGAGCTTCCTTGGATTGGTACATGGAGCTAAAGAGAGAATCCATTCGTAATTGGAGAGATCTGGGTGAAGCCTTTTTGAGGCAGTACAAACATAATATGGACATGGCGCCGAGCCGGACTCAGTTGCAGAGTCTATGTTAGAAATCTGGAGAGAGTTTCAAGGAGTACGCCCAGAGGTGGCGTGAGTTGGCTGCACGATTACAACCCCCTATGCTGGAGAGGGAGTTAACCGATATGTTCATCGGTACATTACAAGGTGTATTCATGGACGGGATGGGAAGCTGCCCGTTCGGTAGTTTTTCAGATGTGGTGATTTGCGGGGAAAGGACTGAGAGTTTGATTAAAGCTGGGAAGATTCAGGATGTTGGTTCCTCATCTTCAAAGAAACCATTTACTGGGGCACCTAGAAGAAGGGAAGGTGAAACCAATGTTGTGCAACACGGTAGGAGGAATACGAACAGAGGGCAATATCGCCAGGTTGCTGCTATAACCATTCCAGCACCTCAACCACGTCAAAAACAGCAACAACAAAGGGTTCAACAACCACCACCACCACCACAACAACAACAACAGCAACGTCCGTATCAGCATAGACAGAGGATGCCTGATCGATGTTTTGACCCGTTGCCGATGACTTATGTTGAGTTGCTACCTGAGTTGCTCAGATTGGGATTCG
The DNA here is from genome assembly GCF_024323335.1 of Lathyrus oleraceus. Lineage (NCBI taxonomy): Eukaryota > Viridiplantae > Streptophyta > Magnoliopsida > Fabales > Fabaceae > Lathyrus > Lathyrus oleraceus. Next base: position 365,518,279 of record NC_066580.1, read on the forward strand.
TGGAGTTGCGTACAATGGCTCCGTTGACAAAAATACCACCTGGGTATGATGCCAATGTACGTTGTAATTTCCATTCCGGTGCTCCGGGGCATCACATTGAGAATTGCCGGGATTTTCATCATAAGGTCCAGGATTTAATTGACGCCAAAAATATCAATTTTGCTCCTGTGCCGAATGTTGTGAACAACCCTATGCCTCAGCATGGTGCGCATAGAGTGAACAATTTGGAAGACGGTAAAGCTGAAGATTTGGTGGTCAGTGTTGAGGAGATTCAGACCTTGCTGTTTGTTGTGAAGGATCGTTTGTTGAATGGCGAAGTATTCCCGGGCTGTGGTCAGGATTGTGCAGATTGTGCCAGTTCAAAGAATGGTTGTGTACAGTTGAGGGCTGGTATTCAGAATCTGATCGATGAGGGCTGTTTACAGTTTGCTCGGGCTGTTAGAGATCGTGGAGTGGTGTCAACCGTCACCATTTATTTCAAACCGTCCAAGGGACGTGGCCAGAGGACTGTTAATGCGCCTATAACTAGTGGTACTCCTGTTACCATTTCCGCTCCTGTAACCGTCAGTGCTCCAACTACCATTGTTGCTTCGGGTAGAAGGGTTGTTGATAGTAGGGTTGTGCCATGGAAGTATGACAACGCCTATCGTAGTAACCAAAAGGCTGAAAGTCAGATCAGGCCGGTTAATCAGTCTCCTGTGACTATTGGTGTGCCTAGTAAGACTCCAGTGATTGCAAGTCCAGTTGTGGATAATGTTGGGGGACCCGGAGGTTTCACCAGAAGCGGTCGTCTGTTTTCCCCGCAACCGTTGAGAGATAACAATGTCGAGGCTCTCACCAAGGCTAAAGGTAAACAAGTTGTGGTTGAGGAAGAACCTGCTCAGAAGGAGGCGCCTAAGGGGTCGTTCGAGAAGGATGTGGAGGAGTTCATGAAGATTATAAAGAAGAGTGACTACAAGATTGTAGATCAGCTGAACCAAACTCCGTCCAAGATTTCTATCCTCTCATTGCTTTTGTGCTCTGAGGCACACCGTAATGCCTTGTTGAAGATGCTGAATCTGGCTTACGTGCCTTAGGAGATTTCTATCAACCAGTTGGAGGGTGTGATTGCTAATGTGAGTACCAGGCATGGTGTGGGGTTCACAGATCTGGACTTGACGCCTGAAGGTCGCAACCATAACAAGGCTCTGCATATCACTATGGAGTGTAAGGGTGCAGTGTTGTCTCATGTGTTGGTAGACACTGGCTCGTCTTTGAATGTGCTGCCTAAGAAGATCTTGAGCAAGATTGATGTTGAAGGGGTTATCCTCACTCTGAGAGATCTGATTGTTCGTGCTTTTGATGGATTCAAACGGTCTGTTTTTGGTGAAGTCACGTTGCCGGTGAAGATTGGCCCGGAGGTGTTTGACATTATCTTCTATGTGATGGACATCCAGCCAACATATAGTTGTTTATTGGGGCGTCCTTGGATTCACGCAGCTGGGGCAGTTTCGTCAACTCTCCACCAGAAGCTGAAGTATGTCTGGAACGGTCAAATTGTGACTGTGTGCGGTGAAGAAGACATTCTGGTGAGTCACCTATCTTCATTCAAGTATGTAGAGGTGGATGGCGAGATCCATGAGACTCTATGCTAGGCATTTGAGACCGTTGCTCTTGAGAGGGTGGCTTTTGCTGAGCAGAAGAAGTCGGGTGCCTCAGTTGCTTCGTACAAGCAGGCTATGGAAGTTGTCAACTCTGGCAAGACAGAAGGCTGGGGCAAGATGGTGGATTTTCCTATCAAAGAAGACAAGTTCGGTATTGGTTATCAACCTCTGAATGCAGAGCAGATTGAGCAGAAAGGGCCGAGTACCTTTACCAGCGCTGGGCTGATGAATCCTGGAGACGTCTTTGCAACCGGTGGTGAAGGCTGTGACAGTGATTGTGATCTAGACAACTGGGTTCGCCCGTGTACACCAGGGGAGTCGATCAACAACTGGACAGCAGAAGATGTGGTCCAAGTTACTCTTCAAACAGAGTAATTTTCTTTTGTTTTTCATTTTGCACAAAACCCTACGTTCTGCCCAAGGCGTAGTGGTTCATTGTAGGGCCTCATCATGTTTTTCCAATGAAATCATTAATAAAGGACATTTTGCAAACAATTTTGTGATCCCTGTCTTTCTGTTTTGGTTTTTCATTTTTCAAAAATAAAAATGGCAACGTTTTTGTTTTTTGTGACTTTCTTGAACTCTTTTTTCTAAAACAAAGCATTAAACATGCAGAATTGATCTCACGGATCCCACTATGAACAGTTCTGTTATGGCTCAGTATGATTTCAATAATCCCATCTACCAAGCTGAAGAGGAGAGTAAGGAAGACTGTGACCTCCCTAAAGAATTGGTTAGATTATTGAAGCAGGAGGAAAGGGTCATCCAACCTCATCAGGAGGAGTTGGAGATTGTCAATCTTGGTACTGAGGACGCCAGAAAAGATATCAAGATCGGGGCTGCTTTGAAAGAAGATGTCAAGAGAAGGTTGATTGAGATGCTGAGAGAATATGTGGAGATATTCGCCTGGTCGTATCAAGATATGCCTAGGTTGGATACCGATATTGCGGTGCATAGACTACCTCTCAGAGAAGATTGTCTTTCAGTCAAGCAGAAGCTTCGAAGAACTAGTCCTGACATGGCCGTCAAGATCAAGGAAGAGGTTCAGAAGCAGTTGGACGCGGGTTTTCTGTCAGTAACGACTTATCCTCCGTGGGTGGCCAGCATTGTTCCCGTGCCGAAGAAGGATGGCAAAGTCAGAATGTGTGTCGATTACCGGGATTTGAATAAAGCTAGTCTGAAAGATGATTATCCTCTACCACACATTGATATGTTGGTAGATAATACAACTAAATTCAATGCCTTCTCATTTATGAACGGATTTTCCGGTTATAACCAAATCAAAATGGCACCTGAGGATATGGAGAAGACAACATTCATCACACCTTTGGGAACATTCTGTTATCGACTGATGCCCTTCGGTTTGAAGAACGCCGGAGCCACATATCAATGAGTTATGACTACCTTGTTTCATGAGATGATGCACAAAGAGATTGAAGTGTACGTGGATGATATGATTGCGAAGTCGCAGACAGAAGAGGAGCACCTGGTTAATTTGCAGAAGTTGTTCGACCGACTGAGAAAGTTCAAACTAAGGCTGAATCCGAACAAGTGTACGTTTGGTGTGAGATCCGGGAAGCTGTTAGGCTTCATTGTCAGTGAGAAAGGGATTGAGGTTGATCCAGCAAAAGTCAAAGCTATTCGAGAAATGCCTGAATCGAAAACAGAAAAGCAGGTTCGTGGGTTTTTAGGGAGATTGAACTACATTGCAAGGTTTGTATCTCACCTAACTGCCACGTGTGAACCGATATTCAAATTGCTAAGAAAGAATCAAGCAATCAGGTGGAATGATGACTGTCAGAAAGCTTTTGACAAGATAAAAGAGTATTTACAGAAACCTCCAATCCTTATACCTCCAGTTCCGGGGAGACCTCTGATAATGTACCTGTTAGTGACTGAGAACTCGATGGGGTGTGTATTGGGACAGCATGACGAGTCTGGTCGAAAAGAGCATGCCATATACTACCTTAGCAAAAAGTTTACCGACTGTGAAATCAAATATTCGCAGCTCGAGAAAACTTGCTGTGCTTTGGCCTGGGCTGCTCGCCGACTGAGGCAGTATATGTTGAACCATACTACCTTATTGATTTCTAAGATGGATCCAGTAAAGTACATCTTTGAGAAGCCGGCTCTCACCGGACGTGTTGCCCGTTGGCAGATGATTTTAACAGAATATGATATCCAGTACACGTCGTAGAAGGCCATCAAAGGTAGTATTCTATCAGACTACCTTGCCGAGCAACCAATTGATGATTATCAGCCGATGATGTTTGAATTCCCTGATGAAGACATCATGTATCTGAAGATGAAAGATTGTGAAGAGCCTCTTGTCGAGGAAGGACCGGATCCTGATGACAAGTGGACATTGATGTTTGATGGGGCTGTGAATATGAATGGCAACGGTGTTGGGGCAGTGCTTATTAATCCAAAAGGTGCTCATATACCTTTTTCTGCCAGACTGACTTTTGACGTGACCAACAATGAGGCTGAGTATGAGGCTTGTATCATGGGGATTGAAGAAGCCATCGATCTGAGGATCAAAACGCTTGACATCTATGGAGATTCCGCTCTAGTGATTAACCAGGTCAATGGAGATTGGAATACTAATCAGCCACATTTGATTCCTTACAGAGATTACACCAGAAGAATACTGACGTTCTTCAAGAAGGTGAAGTTGTATCATGTCCCCCCGGATGAGAATCAGATGGCTGATGCTTTGGCTACTTTGTCTTCGATGATCAAAGTTCATTGGTGGAATCATGTGCCACATGTTGCAGTGAATCGACTCGAGAGGCCTGCGTATGTGTTTGCAGCCGAGTCTGTTGTGGATGAGAAACCGTGGTACTTTGACATCAAGAACTTCCTCAAGAGCCAGGAGTATCCTGAAGGTGCGTCAAAGAATGACAAGAAAACCCTGAGAAGGCTAGCTGGAAGCTTTTATTTGAATCAGGATGATGTGCTGTACAAGAGAAACTTTGACATGGTTCTGCTCAGATGCGTGGATAGACACGAAGCAGACGTGTTGATGCAAGAAGTGCACGAAGGATCTTTTGGTACCCATGCTGGTGGTCATGCAATGTCCAAGAAATTATTGAGAGCCGGTTATTACTGGATGACTATGGAATCCGATTGTTTCAAGTACGCTCGGAAATGCAATAAATGTCAGATCTATGCTGATAAGGTGCATGTACCACCAAGCCCTCTGAATGTCATGAATTCGCCTTGGCCGTCCGCCATGTGGGGCATTGATATGATTGGGAAGATTGAGCCTACTGCTTCCAATGGACATCGCTTCGTCTTGGTTGCGATTGATTACTTCACCAAGTGGGTGGAAGCAGCTTCCTATGCTAATGTTACCAAACAAGTGGTTGCCCGGTTTATCAAGAAGGAAATTATCTGTCGTTATGGAGTTCCTGAGAGAATCATCATTGATAATGGTTTGAATCTCAATAACAAGATGATGAAAGAGCTTTGTAAAGATTTCAAGATTGAACATCACAATTCTTCTCCTTACAGACCAAAGATGAATGGTGCTATAGAGGCGGCAAACAAGAATATTAAGAAGATTGTGCAGAAGATGGTCGTAACGTACAAGGATTGGCATGAGATGCTGCCTTTCGCTTAGCATGGGTACCGTACCTCAGTGCGTACGTCGACCGGGGCAACCCCTTACTCCCTTGTGTATGGTATGGAAGCTGTCCTACCTGTTGAAGTGGAGATTCCTTCTCTGAGAGTCTTGTTGGACGTTAAGCTTGATGAAGCTGAATGGATTCGAACAAGGTTTAACGAGTTGAGCCTTATCGAAGAGAGACGGTTAGCAGCTGTGTGCCATGGGCAGTTGTATCAAAGAAGGATGAAGAGAGCCTTTGATCAGAAAGTGCGTCCTCGAAGCTATCAGCCTGGTGATTTAGTTTTGAGGAGGATCCTTCCTCCTGGTACAGATAACAGGGGCAAATGGACTCTTAATTATGAAGGTCCATATGTTGTTAAAAAGGTTTCTCCGGTGGAGCCTTGATGCTTACAACTATGGATGGTGAAGATTTTCCGTCTCCTGTTAACTCAGATGTAGTCAAATAATACTTCACATAAATAGACCCGCTGGACAAAAAGAATAAAAGAGTCCAGGCAAAAAAGGGCATCCCGACGAACCGAAAAAAAAGAGAAAAGGTTCTGGCAAAAGTTAGGGATAAAAAAATGAAAAGAATTTGTACACCCGGTAAGTCGAAAACCCGCAAGGGCGGCTTAGGCAAAAATGGGTATCCCGGTGGATTGAAAACCCGCAAGGGCGATCCAGGCAAAAGAGGGATTAAAGAGAAGACTACAGTATGAGTTATCTGTACTTTATCACGCTTCATGATCTACCATCTCGAAGGGTATGATCGGTCCAGTCATTCTTCTCAGAAAGCAAGGAATTCGGGAGAAAATTGATGATCTGTGAGTCATAATAGAATTGGGAAATAGTGGATGCCGTGTTCACATTGCCATTAGGATAGTTTATTTTTCCTTTTGTGCGCAATTACCTCTTTCTAGGAATTGCTTCCCAATGTATTCGCCTTTTCAGGCCCATTTTCAATCAATAAAAGTCGTTATTCAGATAAATTGCTCTCTTGTTTTTATTTTACTGTTTTGTTTGCAAAAACGTCCGAATTTTTGATAAACATTGCATATAAAAACATGAAGGCTAGACAATAACGTGCAGAAGGATAAAACATTTGAAAATCATTTTGAATGTTAAGAACACTTGGGTGTATCTTGTCCATGCAATCCCCTGGGGCATGTTTGTGTTGTTTTGCAGGTTGTTACCTTTTGATTCCTGGCTGAAGCAGATAAGCCACGGTTGTTCAGGGATGTTGTCGATACTGTTCATTAGTGTGAGGATGGGGATCTTCCCCAGCAGTTGAAGCAAGTTCGGGATTTGTCTCCCCAGCATATTCAAGATCAGGAATTCCTCAGCCGGATTGAGGATGATTCCCCAGTAGGCTTGGAAGTGACTGTTTCCCCAAGCAAGTCGGAAGGCTATCAGAATTGTTATCCCCTGCAGAGACGTCTGTGGAATTTTATTCCCCAGCAGGTCTAAGGATTTTTAACTCCCCAGCAGGCCTGGAAGTGGTTTACCCCCAACTAGTCTGAAAGCTGACAAGTTCCCCACTAAGTCTGAAGTTTTTTAATCCCCACCGAGTTAGAAGTATGAGGTATCCCCAGCGGAGGTGTCAGTGGAGTTTATTCCCCAGTAGTCTGGTTTGAAGTACTGCTATCCCCAGCGTGGTCATGAACGCTTTTCCCCAACAGAGTATGCATTTCCCCATCAGGGTGTGGAATGTTTTCCCCTAGTGGATCTCCCTAGCAGAGGGTTCGTGTTGATGGTTTTCCCCAACAGTTCCCCGAGTGGATCAGGTTTGGTGGAAGTTATCTCCAGCAGAGTTTATCCTACCTGTGGATTGGCAGCTCTCCTCAATGAAGTCGCCATTGGTTGTTTCCCTAGCGGAGTCCCCGTGGGGATCTATCCTTTCTCCAGCAGCAATGCTATTCCTCAGCATGAGTGAGAAGTTGGTGTTTTTCTCCGCAGAGCATTCCTCAGACTTTATCTCCCCACAGACTTGGAGAATCTAACCCGTTTGCTCCCCAGCAGGAGTTTTCTATCATTTGCATTTTGCATGTAGTAATCATTGCATCCTCAAATCGCGTAGCATTTCCATTCGATATGGAGCATTACGCCATAGAAAATTCAGACATACGCATTCATGTGTTAAACCTAATCAGACCATATCCCCGGCAGAGGCGGATCACTGTTCAACATCTGTACGGCACGTTTGCTACAGTTGCTCCTGACAGCATTCAGGATTGATAACTCCCCAAAGAGGTTTATTTCCTCACCCGTCCGTGGAAGGTAGCTTGATTCTCCCCAGTGAGATCCCCAACAAGTGTTTAGCCTTGCCTTGACATATTGGAGATGTCGTTCTTGTGATACCTGTAAGTGGCATGTTTGCACTCGTGTGTGTCCCTTTTTTTGGTGTCGGTAAACACCATTGTTTCGGTGTCGGTAAACATCGAGTCCCATTCCAGTCATCGGTAAATGTTTGGTCGTCCCTTTATTGATGTCGGTAAACATCATCTTTCGATGTGCGTAACATCTATCCTTTCCCCAGGTCATCCGTTGATGTCTGGTCACCTCTCCGTTGGTGTTGATAAACGTTGAGTTTTTCACCAATCGTCCGTTGGCGTTGGTTGTATTAGCTTTCTCCCCAGTAAAGTCACCTCTCCGTTGGTGTCGATAAACGTTGAGTTTTTCCCATTCATCCGTTGACGTCTGGTTGCATATCTCGGTTTCCCAGTCATCGGTAAATGTCGGGTCACCTTTCTTTGATGTCGGTAAACATCATCTTTCGATGTCGGTAAACGTCGAGTATCTCCCCCAGTCATCGGTAAATGTTTGGTTGTTCCCCAGCCAGAGATCCCCAGTAGAGTCGTCGGTAAATGTCCTATCTGGTTTCCAGTTGCAAATATTTTGTTTTCCTTCCCCAGTGAAGTGTTCACCTCTCCGTTGGTGTCGATAAACGTTGAGTTTTTCCCATTCATCCGTTGACGTCTGGTTGCATATCTCGGTTTCCCAGTCATCGGTAAATGTCGGGTCACCTTTCTTTGATGTCGGTAAACATCATCTTTCGATGTCGGTAAACGTCGAGTATCTCCCCCAGTCATCGGTAAATGTTTGGTTGTTCCCCAGCCAGAGATCCCCAGTAGAGTCGTCGGTAAACGTCCAATCTGGTTTCCAGTTGCAAATATTTTGTTTTCCTTCCCCAATGAAGTGGTTATCTCTCCGTTGGTGTCGATAAACGTCGAGCTTCTCCCGTTCGTCCGTTGACGTCTGGTCGAGTCTTTCCCAGTCATTCGTTACTGTCTGGTCACCTCTCCGTTGGTGTCGATAAACGTCGAGCTTCTCCCGTTCGTCCGTTGACGTCTGGTCGAGTTTTCCCAGTCATTCGTTAATGTCTGGTCACCTCTCCGTTGGTGTCGGTAAACGTTGAGTTTTTCCCATTCGTCCGTTGACGTTTGGTTGTATCTTTCCTTTGATAAAAATCAAAATCCCCAGTAGAGTCGTCGGTAAACGTCTTGTCTGGTTACTGTTGCAAATATCCTGTATCATATCCCGCAGAGTGCAAATTTCTACGGTTCTTCGGTATTCAATCCCTGATTACCTTGAAGGTCTGGCAGCCGTTGCTCTCATCCGTTCAGGTTCCCAGTTGATTGAATAAGGGCAGCTGTAGCACCTCAAATTTGCACCTCCCATTTATATATACATTTCATGTTTAGGTCATTAACATTGCATTGTCATTGCATAGTCCACTACATGTCATCAGTCAGACTGGTCAGGAGATTCAACTGTGCAAGCAAGCAAGAGCATTGTCCATGAGATCAAATCCCTAGGGTTGGTGCAATGAGTTCACATGATTCAAGGATCATTTTGAAGTGGTTTGGCCAAGTATTGGAGGCTCAGAGATCATCAGTCCATGTGCAAATCATCTAAAACCCTGAAAAGTCAACAAAAGTCAACTGTCAATTCAACTGTGGATTTGGAGGTGGGAAATGATCAGTGATGCCTCATTCATGGGTAAACAAGTCTCATTTGACATCTCAAACATCAACATTGAAGAATTTGAAGCCAGATCAAGACTTTCCAAAAATAGCAAGTGACCTCTAATTTGAACTTTCCAAAAATGGAAATGTTTTGGACCAACTTCAACTCAAGATTACATCATCAAGAAAGCTTCAAATGAAATTTTGTCCAACATGAAAGTTGAAGATCTTTCTCTCCCATTTCCAAAAAAACCAAGATCATGAATTTCTCATGTGTGGTTGAGGAGATATGGTCCAATCATGGCAAAGTGTGGTTTAAACTTCAAATGAGCATCACTTTCAAACCAAAAGGCCAATTTGAGTGGTTCTTTTTGCATATTGATCCTTATAACATGTATTTTCCAAGCATATCATCATTTGACATGAGTTCTCATTTTCATGGCATTGGTTCATTCATGAATATTTTGGGATGAAATTGCATAAACTCATTTTTATGGAACATATGCATAACAAATCCATTTCAATGTGTGCATGGAATCATTTTTAGTGGTTTTGGACCAAGCACATGCACTGTTCACGTGCATGGAGGTGCATGGGGCATGAAACATCATTTTTACATTTACACCACAAACTCACTAATCCCATGTGCATTTTCCCTAATCCTTCCCTAAACATGATTAGCATTGAGTATAAAGCCTTAATCATAACTGTTTTCATCACAATTACCAATTCTAGATCTAGATTTCACAAATTATTCAAATTCTTCTCCCACTTTTTTTTGCAAAATCCTTCAAACACAATCACTTTCTCTTGATCCTTTCATCATCCTGAGGTATTATCGAGCATTTTTGGACGTGGAAACAGAGGAAATCGTTGCATTCAAGTTCATGTTCAAGGTGTGAAGCATCCATGGCAAGTGAAGATTGAGAAAGATTCGTGTGCATTCAAGCTTCCAGTTCATCATCATTTACTTCCATAAGCACATTGGAGAAGGATTGGAGCATCAAGAGCCTTGGAAACACGTGAATCCAGTTGCTGTTCATCAAGAGGTTACTTTTTCGACCTCTTTAATTCTCAAAATTGTTGTGCCTATTGTATAGTTCATAGATTGGTGATGAATCTGAGCTTTGAATGGAGTGATTTGGTGCTATATACATGAAGATCCGTGCATTTGAAGTTTTGGTGTAGATTTTTATTTCCTTCGATCCATGCGTTTGATGTTGTTTCTTGATGAAATATTCATGGATTCTTGTTGTATGATGCATGATGAGTTGTTTGATGTGCTCATTTTTCATTTCTAGACGATTTGATTTTTTCTGGAAAATCTGGATGAAGATCTTCATGATCTTCATCATGTTCATGCGCATGTCCAGATTTCCTGTGAAATTACCTGCGGAACGCATAGGTTACCTGCAAATTCATCCACGAGTTCATGTGGATTTCTTGTGGATTTTTTGAATCCCTGTAGCGCGCCAAGTTAGGGTTTAGGCAAAACTACGTCGTTTTGCAAGCGCGCGCTAGGAAGTTTGAATCTGGCCAAGGCTCGAATCCGGTTGAATGCATTTTCTCATTTGCCTTGCATTATTTCATGTTTGCTTCATATTTCCATTTCATTTTTTTTTCTCAACTTCAAAAAATCATTTAAAATTGAAAAATCATCCAAATTCATCCCAATTTTTTGCATCATGATCCTTACCTTGTCTATTATTTTTTGATCATTAATTTCAAAGTTGTGCCTAGCCTGGAAAATATTTTGTCTAAGGAGTTTGAACATGTATGTATGTTTGACATTGCCTTGCTATATCATTTGTGAAATGCTTGATTCTTACCCAATGAATGTGAAATTTTGTATGCTGAAACTAGACTCTTTGCTTGACATTTTGGTGTTGATTTGGTATTTTTATCAATTGTCATTTCTGTTTTATTATCATGTTAAGTTGGTGTGACAATTTGTGTCACACCTTGTGATGTTCAACTTGATTGATGTGTTTGCCATACCAAATGATATCCTATTGCCCTGATTTTTTGTGTAATGCATGTTATAGATGTTGTGATTGAGCATGAATTTTGTTGGAATTATGGGGATCATTTCTGATTTAATTGAGACTTTTCATTCTGGTTGGTCACATTTGAGCTTTAAAATGGCCTTGAACTTCATTTGATCACAAAATGCTTGTTTCTTATCCAATGATTCTGAATTTTTGCATACTATTTCTAGACATGTTGAGTGTTGTTTTGGATTTGGTTTGAGGTTTTTACTATGATCCATCCCTGTTTTATGCCTATGCTAACTTGGTGTGACAATTTGTGTCACACATGTACACATGTGCTTGTCTTGACTTATGATATGTGAATGCCATGCTTAATGATGTCCAATGGCTCTAATTTTTTGTGTGATGATCATGTTGTATGTCATGTTTACTCATGAATTTTGCCAAGATTATTTGAATCATTTTTGATTTAATGTAGATTTATTTCTTCTGATGTTACAATGTGGTCACAATTTGCATACCTTGCCATGTTTGGTTCATGAAATACTTTTGGTTAATGATATTGATATGGGACCTTTTGGAATGTGTTCTTGATTGAATGGAGTTGATTCATGTTAAATTTCATGTTCTGTTTTGAATGTTTGACCTACTTTTGACCCTAGGCTTTGACCTAGTGGTTTGGACTCACTGTTTGGATTGTGGATTTCAGGTTAAGAAGCACATTACCATGGTTGAAGTGGTTCACTCATTTGGATTGATTAGTTGATTGATGTTGGCTAACCTTATGTTGTTTTGTAGGTTGAGGCAAAGTCATTTGTGTTGTGCCTATTGGCTTGTGGCTTGCACATTGTTGCCTAATGCCTTATCTGTTTGATTGTGTGATTGACAATTGTCCGTCTGCTTGTTTGAATTGTAAACTGATTGGTTTAGATTTTTTCAGGTACCTAAGTTGCTTTGAGTTCTTTTGAACTTGCTTTTGCTTTGCTTGGTTGCTTAACCACTGAGGTATAACTCTCTGACTTCATGTAGTTTGGAAGACCTGTCCTGTTATGTGGGCAGGCACCTGTCTGAAGCCCTCCTTAAGAGGCAATGCTTGTGAATGTTTATCTTTGTGCCAAGCAGGAAAAGTCCTCTTATGAGGCAATTGGCAGATAAAAGAGATGTGTAATCCATCTCCTGCTATTCAGTGTGTCATCCACTTTGCTCACACCATGTGTTGATGCATTGTGGATATCAACCCAAGATCTTTGTTGTGTCAGTCATATGTGGAGAAGAGTTCCTACATTCTGAACTCCCACACTTTCATTTGTCTGAAGCTCTCCCAGGCCAGGGATAAGAGCTGTGAGGTCTTACCCTCACTTCCCATTTCATCTGCTTCACCCTAACTCTCAATGTTAGGGTTAAGAGCTAACTACACCCGATTCCAGTTGGCTTGTGTCTCACAGCCTAACCTTGTATGAGCCCAATTGTGTGCATATAGTGTGTGTGCTTGTTTTGTGTGCTTGTATGTACTTGACTATGCTATTTAGGATAGCTTGCTTCCTGTGCAAGTTAGGATAGAAACCTTAACATAGGGATCGTATGCATGACAACTTCTAGGCTCGAGTCGTAGTCTCCCTAGTAGTTTGTGTCTCCCTTTGTGTCTAGTTAGGCTAGTCCTTTTTCCCTGTGTAGGGGAACTACGTCGCCCTGATCCTCATACCAAATGAGGTACGTAGGCAGGAGATGAGCTGATCTCTCTGGGCGCCCTTTTTCTTTTTCAACCCTTTGTGTTGTGTTGGAGTCCGACATAAGTCCAGCGGTTGGCAGTTGGTTTCCTGTGTCTTATTTGCTTGTTGGAGTCCGACATAAGTCCAGCGATTGGCAATTGGTTTCCTATGTGTGTGTTTGTTGGTTCGGAGTCTGATGTAAGTCCAGCGATTGGCATTCGGTTTCCATGTTTGCCTTTTTGTGTGGAGTATGACATAAGTCCAGCGATTGGCAGTGGGTTTCCTATTTGTGTTTGTGTTTTGTTTGGCGTGCGTTAGCCGAGCTACGAGTGCTCTGATTCTTCTCTGGTTAGAGAAGATACATATGCATAGGATGCGACATCCTAGCGAGCACGTTTCCCATTTCCCCGAACTACGTCGACTCTAATATTTGTGTCTGACAAACTACGTAGGCCCAGGATGCGATATCCTGCGGAGTCCGTTTCTTCCGTCCTTTCTGTGTTTGATTCCAACATGTGTGCAGTTTGTGAGCAGTTTTAGCAACCTTTCTTCTATTCTTTTGTGCGTGGATCCCGTCGATTACGACGGATGCGTAGGGGTGCTAATACCTTCCCTTCGCATAACCGACTCCCGATCCCATCTTTCTCTGGTCGCGAGACCATGTTCTTTCCAGGTTTACTTCGAGCGTTTCCTTTCCCTCATTTGGGATAAATAACGCACGGTGGCGGCTCTGTTGTTTCGTTTTCCCGCCGGTTTTTCGCGTAATGCGACATGTAGCACCGATGAGTTAGCTTGTCTTCAAAATAAATGAAAAACACAGAGTTAGACCATTGAACAAGAAGCCTGGAGCAAAACCTGCTTATGCACATGATGTATGTAATGCTTGTGCATATGATTTAATTTATTTATCAGAGGAATTTTTAAGTCCTATTTGCAAATCTTAAAAATATTAATTATTTAGACATATATGGAAATATCATATCAATCATATCTAGAAAATATTTTTACACCAAAGAAGAACAGTCTTGGTAACCAAATACAATACAAGAGAGAAGGAAAATGAACATCCTATGGAACCCTAGAAACAATCGTCTAAAGCTCTGGATACTGGAATATAAGTTGCACGAATCCTCTTCACATCCCTCTCATAGGCAACCTCCATATCTGCCTTCTCTTTGGCGAGTCGATCGTACTTCCTCTTCCAAAACTTGGAAGACTGAGGAAGAAGAGAAGTCACCATATAATCAAGTTCATCAATAACCTGGTGCTCAAGAAACTCTATCAAAGCATCCTTCTCTCTAAGCTGCTGAAGCAACTTCTCTCGTTCACGGATCTAGGCACGTGAACAGTCTTCGTCTCTCAACTCCTCTACTCCTTGGTCAAGGAGGGTTGAAGGCCCAGCCACAACCAAAGGTGTAGGTCTCAGATACTCATAAGGCATAAGGTACTTGGAAGCTCTCCTCCTAACCCACGAGGTATAGGGTTCCAAAGCAATACAGTTCTTCGGACCAAGCTCTTTCCTTCCATTCCTATGGATCTTGTGCAAAGCGCGAACCATCCTGCCCTTCAAGCCTTGGGGATCTTTACCCTCCTGAAAGAACACACCTTCTAACAAAATAGTATTAGGTTTATCCTTTAGGGGGGACCCAAGCTGACGACGTGCTAAAATAAGGTTGTAGTTAATCCCACCACATGTACCAAGAAGAGGCACATTGGAGGATTCACCATAAGAGTCGATAATCTGCACACCATCATATACACGGTTGTACCAAAAGATATCATCATTAGTGAGAGACATAAGTCTCGTAGACCACTGTAGACATCGTTTGTTCTCCTTGAAGGCGACCGTCTGTAGTGCGAAGTAAACCACTTTTACAACAGAGGCAAATAGCACACAATGGTACCACCACCCTTTGCATTCCTCATGTGCAAAGAAAAATAAGTGTCACCCAACAAAGTCGGAATGGGATTAAGAGTGGAAAAAATCCTAATAGCGTTCACATCCACAAACTTGTCGATGTTGGGGAATAACACTAGCCCATAGATGAGAAGTACAAATATGGCTTCAAAGGCATCCTCACTCATGGCCTTCCCATATAAAGTAGCTTGAGCAATGAGGAACTCAGAAGGGAGACCTTGAATTCCACCTTTGGTAGTCATATGAGCACCAACCAGAGATTCATCTATATGCAACAGATCAACAAACTCTTGGGAAGTAGGAACCCTCTCTAAGCCATTGAACGACAACTGATCTAGGATAGGTATACCCACAAGATAGGCATACTCCTCAAGCGTGGGCAAAAGCTGGAAATCCGGAAATGTGAGCAACGGTACAAGGGATCATAGAACTGCACCAATACACTCATCAGACCTTCGTCCACTTGAGTAGCCAGAATAGATAGAAGCTTCCCATGACGAGCCTTGAAACCCAAGGGATCTAATACATAGGATGTCAAATTCCTTAGCTCTTTCAAGTCGGGTTGTCTGAAACTGTACTTCTTCGTATTCCTCCTTTGTTTGTCCATGTCTGAAAATTTGCAAATAGACCTCTTAAGTTCCTTGAAATTTTTCTCATTATTGATGATATGTATGCAAATGGGTGCATGAATGCATGGATGCAACAATCACACTCAAGGATCAAGCAAAGCACACCACACAAAGGTCATTGGATGGATCAAGTCATCCTTAATATCAATCATCCATTTTGGTGGATTATGGTTTACACCTTATCGACACCCAAGTTCCATTGGTATTAAGGATACACAAGAACGGATCAACCATGAATCAAGGGTTTATTGCAAGTCACGAGCATGGAGTCTTGGTTAAGAACCACCCAAAGGGAGTGTACTAGGGTTTAAACCTGCCAAACATGGTCTACAAGAGGTTCCCATAATCATCATCCCATCCTTCAGATATTATCGAATAAACGACTACTCGTATTCCAAAAATATTCTCAAGAGAGACTCTTATGAGTGTAGTGTCGCGTAACAATCGTATCAAATCTTACACTTGAATGACCTTCGCACTACGTCCTAAGAATAGGCCAAGATGGGCTTGGTAGACTAAGGTCCTTGGCTTCTAAGGTCTATATTGGAAAGAGTAATGCCTAACCACGACTACTCGTGTGACATTATTGATCCCAACATGACCTCCACCAAGTGAATGGGCTTGCAAATCAACTTGCTCATGAATAACTCCACACAAGTCAACAAGACTATGCCATTCTCCTATCCTAAGTGCACTCGAGTTCGGGTATAGAACTCATCTCACAAAGATCACCATGCATACAAGCAATTAATATATCAAGCAATTCAATCATTACATACAATACAATAATCCAAAATTGCACAAAGATATGTCACAAAAATAATATACAATACAATACAACAAAAATGAAAAGTAGGCAAAACCCGCTAGGCAAACTTATCCCCAGAAGAGTCGCCACTTTTCTATAGCGGGGTATTCGTTACCTTTAGATTTATTGACTAAATCAAAAGTAAACCATACAAGTCGAGTCGCCACCGCACTTCTATTTATCCAAAGGAAAGGTTAGAAAGCGAACAAAAACCGAGAAGTTTTATCGAATTAAAAACTAATAAAAATGTCAGAGATCTGGGTAAGGGGTTGGTTATGCAATGGGAAGGTTTTAAGCACCCAAAACATCCTAGGTATTCCTAGGGAGCCCTTTTCATACATGTTGTAAGGTTAGTATTTTGTGAAAATTTGTTTGTGCAAACATGATTGGGGAGGTGAGAAGAGAATATACAAGTTATTTACAATTTTGTGTTTGAATGGATAAACCCATTGCCTACGTACCATCTTAAAAAAGATTAGGATCAAAACCTCATAGTTAGGGGTACAAATCTCAAAACAAGTTGGTGAATTGATTGGTCCAAAAGCCTTAAAGTCTTTTGTTATCCAAGGGAGAAAACTCAACCTAAAACCACAAATCCACCATGTGAGGATAGCTTCAACATGCTAGTGAGGGGTTAACCCTATAATAAGCATGGAAGACTCATTGTCCATCACTAAGGATATAGGTGAGTATTACATCTACCTCAAGGATAACTCAAACCTAATAGCTAAAGGTTATGAAAAGTTTTGATAAGAAAGTGGCCATTGAAATCACAAAAACATTTGAATGAGTTATATTTACCAATGAAAAGTATTAACAAAATATGGTCAAAGTTGACTTAAAGGTTCAATTCAAAATAAGTGTTATGAAAAGAAAGTTTGAAAATCAAAAGCATAATGATTAGGTTTCTAATGTTTGAAAAGTAGTGTTAATATTTGTACAAAAGTTTTGGCTTGGGTTAGAGTGGAGGGAAGAAGAAGAATGGCTAAGTCCTAATTGTCGCATCACGCGAAAAACCGGCGGGAAAACAAGAACAACAGAGCCGCCACCGTGCGTTATTTATCCCAAAAGAGGGAAAGGAAACGCTCAGAGTAAACCTGGAAAGAACATGGTCTCGCGACCAAAGAGAAAGGGTTCGGGAGTCGGTTATGCGAAGGGAAGGTATTAGCACCCCTACGCATCCGTCGTACTCGACGGGATCCACGCACAATAGAAAGGAAAATGGTTGCTAAAACACTGCTCAAACTCACACACACTGGCTGAAAGAGACACAAGAAACTGACTGAAACTGACTCGGCAGGATACCGCATCCTGGGCCTACTTAGTCTATCAGGCATAAACATCAGAGTCGAAGTAGTTCGGACTGGGGAAACGACACATGCTCGCTAGGATATCGCATCCTATGCATACGTATCTTCTCGGACGAGAGAAGAATCAGAGCATTCGTAGCTCGGCTGACGCGCACACAAACAAACATAGGCAAAGGCAAACGTGGAGCCCGAATGCCAATTACTGGACTTACATCAGCATCCGAACCAAACACACGCACACTGGAACCTAAATGCCACTCGATGGACTTACATCAACTTCCAAGCACACAACAAGACAACAAGTTGATAGGGAGTCGGGGACTCGAGCCTATAACTGTCAAACAACACACACAAAAGAAAAGAAAAGGCGCCCGGAGAGATCAGCTCAATCTCCTGCCTACGTACCTCATCCGGTATGAGGATCAGGGCGACGTAGTTCCCCTACAGAGGGATAAAGGACTAGCCTAACCAGATAACAGAGGGAGACACAACTAGGGAGACTACGACTCGAGCCTAGATGTTATCATGCAAAATCATCCCTAAGTTAAGGTTTCTAGCTAACTGGCACAGGGAGCCAGCCTATCCTAATCATGACTTGCACAGGAAGCAAGCCACACACACACTTAACTTGCACAGGAAGCAAGCCAAGCAAAACCTAACTTGCACAGGAAGCAAGTCTAAACTAACCCTAACTTGCACAGGAAGCAAGTCAAACAAACATACAAGCACAGATAGCACCCACTATACACAAGCAAGTGGCTCAAACAAGGGTTAGGTTTTAGTCGAGGGGTCATATCAACCTCAACAAACAAACCTCTGGAACTGGGTAGATGTTGCTCTTAACCTTGCCATTGAGGGGCTAAGGTGAAGCAGATGAAAGGTGAGTGAAGATAAGACTTCACAGCTCTTATCCCTGGCCTGGGAGAGCTTAAGACAAGAATGTGTGGGTTCAGAAAGTGGGAACCCTTCTACACATTTGAAACTGACTCAACTGTACAATTGTACAAGATCTTGGGTTTGTATCTGCAATGCATCAACACAGTGGTGTGAGCAAAGCAGAAGACACACAGAATAGCAGGGGATAGGTTGCTTATCCCTTAGGTTCTGCCAATTGCCTCTTCGCTTAGGAGGACTTTGACTCTGTACAAGGACAAAATTAAACAATCACAAACATTGCCTCTTAAGGAGGACTTCAGACAGTTGCCTGGCCAAGTAACAGGCCAGGTCTTCCAGACTACATGGAGATGAGAAATATACCTCAATGCAAATTGCTTATACAAGCAAAGCAAAGCAAAAGTTCACAAGGAACTAGGCAACTAAAAGCACCTGAAACAGTCAAGCAGACATTAGTATACAACCTCAAACAAAGCAAAAGGAAACAGAAGTCAACAGTCAGTCAGAAGCAAATGAATGTGCAAGGCACAAGGCTTGAGGCATGTGAGCCAAGCCACCTACAAAACAATCAAGTTAGACAATGATATTCAAGCAAGCTCAATCAAAAAGAATTGCTCTCATTGGTCATTTGTTGGTCAACCTGAAAACACAAGCTCAAAAGTGAGTAACAGGACCACTAGGACAAGCCTAGGGTCAAAGGAGAATGAAAAAGTCAAAACAGCAAGCAATGCCCAATCAAAATCAAGTTCAAACATTCAAGAAACAAACCCAATTGGGTTCACACTCATATCAATCACTATCATCATTTCATGAACAAATTAGGTCAAGGTATAGCAAACAGAAGCTCATAGAAGTCAACAGAAAGACTTGCATCAAAACCAATCTCAAACATTTCCAAAAATCACCAAATAAATCATGATCAATCACAACCCACAGCAAAGTAAGCATGTCAAATTTCATCTCATTTGGACAAGTGGAAGGCAGTCAATGAAAATCAGAAAGTCAAAGCAATTTTGAACATGCTCAAAGAAGTCAACCAAACATGCATCAACTTAGAAAACTCATAAGTCAGAGATGGTGTATGATAAATGAATGGGACTAAAACCATGGCAAAGATGAGGATGTCTAGTTATCTCATGTAAAATTTCATGTCCATCTAATAAAGTATGAGAATTTCACAAATGAAATGGGAACAAGTGTCACAAGAAGTCAACATGTGACCAAGCAGGGGAGAAAATCTCAAACAATTAGGAAATGCCACAAATAATTCCAAGAAAATTCACATGTAAACTAGACATACAAGAGTAGGTTCATACAAAAAATCAGATGAATTGGAGGTCAAGAAGCATGGTATCAAAAATCATCAAGTTGGACATCAATGGTGTGACACAAATTGTCACACCCTAATTCAAAAAATCATATCTCACAAACCAGCAATGATAAATTCACAAACTCTACACCAAAATCACCATGAGTGTGTCTAGTTTAAGCACAAAAAATTTGGGAGCCATTGGATAAAGTATCATCATTTCACAAATGTTTTGGCAAAGTGTACAAAATGTGCATACATGTCACAAACCCTCATACAAATTAAAAACCAACCATCCAAAAATTCTGGAAATATTGTGATAAAAAAGTAGAGATCATGATGAACACAACACAAAAAATCCCATTGAATTTGGATTAAAAATGAACAAGTTATGGATTTTACAAGATTGGTGTACAAAAGTGAAATTAAAAATACAAAACAACATAATCTAATGGTTTAATTAGGGCACGGTGGCAAACTTGTAAATAAGTCCACCACTAAACAAAACGCAGCGTTTTGGCTGCTGAAACGAAATAATTTTATTGGTTGAGGCCATGCTACAGTAAAAACGCGCGCAGAAGCAAAACAGCAACAGCCAAACACACAGTTTCTGGGCAAGCTAGGGTTTTCAACGGTACTGTTCATCATCAATGATGAACAAAAATCCCAGAAATGGGAATCAACTATACCATCATGATCAGCACACAACACACAGTCCAAATCCATCCATGGTTTTCATTAAATCGAGCTGGACAATAAGAAACAAGCAAAACAAGTTTGAACCATCCATCTTCATTTCAACATAACTCGACCATTACTCAACCATTTTTAAAAACACAAAGTGCAGTGTGATCAGGGAAAGGTGATCTACAAAGTGTGTATCATGGTTTTGCAAATGAAGAAGTTCGAAATTTTACCAAATTGGATGCACAGTGATGATTCCCATGTTGTTTGGCTTCCTTTGCTCGAAACAGCTGCTCCCTAAGGTCCCAAATGATGAATGATGAAGAAGGCTTGGCTTGGAAAGGCTTGAAATGGCTTCACACCTGGACTGCCATGGGAGGGTGGCTGCTGAAAACAGTTGGGAAAACCTCCTTCCAGTTGGAGAGAAATGGTTGTAATGTGCTCACAAGGTTGTTTGAATGATGTTTTAGGCAATGCGAAGCTCAGTTCTTTGGGAGTTTTGGACAGAAAGTTGAAAAATGCAAAAATGAAGTTTTAGAGAAATGAGTGATTTTCTGTTGTGTTTTCTGTGTTTGATGGCTGCTAGTTGTGTTTACAATGGCAGAAAATCATGTTTTGATATGCTGTTTGATGTTGCTTTAGGCAAGGCCATGTCAAAACTCTTTGGAAGTTTTGGACAACTTTTGAGAAAATGGCCAAAATGTGATTTTGAGAGAATGAGTGAGCCAAGGTTTTTTTGCTGTCAAAAATGTGGCTGCTACTAGGGTTTGTTCTTGCAGAAAATCATCTCCAAAATCTCTGTTTGATAGTACCAAGTATGGTCCATGAAATGGTGGGATAGAGTTGTTGCAAAATTGTACTTTTTTCCAAGTTTCAAGCAAGTTGGCATGGGCTACATGTACTGCATAATTTTGACTTTGTAACATGACCAAAACCATATTTCTGAACATATTTGGTTAGTAAGAATGGTGGGAAATGATTAATTTGAAAAGTCAAAATTCCACTCACTTGAATTTAATTCATGCAAGTCAAAAAATGCCATTTTGATTGGTGAAGTTTTGGTACATGAAAGTTACATTTTTGGAAAGAGGGGATCAAATGCGACTTGTAGGAAAAAACCCCACCCAAATTGACCAAATGGTTTGAGAGATATGGCCTTTTGAAGTTCAAGAATTTCTGAAATCGATTCGATCATAACTTGCCAACCACACATGGGAATTGAGAGTTCTTGGACTTTTTGGAAATGGGAGAACAAGATCTTCAACTTTCATGTTGGGCCAAAATTCATTTGAAGCTTGTATCATGATGTAAGTTTGAGGATCAAGACTTTCCATTTTTGGTAAGTTTCAGTTACAGGTCTAGTTTCCATTTTTGGAAATTTCTGATCTGGCTTCAAATTCTTCCATGATGGTGTTTGACATGATATATGAAGACTATTTGGACATGAATAAGCTCTCTCAAACCAAATCCAACCATCAAAACCATAAAATCAACTACAGTTGACCAAGTTTGACTTTTTAGGGTTTCTAACTGATTGTGCATTGACTGATGACTTCTGAACATCCAATCCTTGACCAAAACACTTCAAATGGATCCCCAAGTCATGTGAACATGTTGGACCAACCCTAGGGCTTTGGCTCAATGGAATTTGTACTTGCTTGCTTGCTTGACTGACTGATCTCCTGATCAGTTTGACCTAATTCCTTGATTGGCTTGCACTTGAGGCAAATGGGACAATGCAATGCTATGCAGTGGACCATGTTATGCTATGACCTAATATGAAAATGTATGTATAATGATAGGTGCAAATTTGAGGTGCTACAGCTGCCCCTATTCAATCAGCTGGGAACCCGAATGGATGAGAGCAACGGCTGTCAGACTTTCAGGGTAAACAGGGATTGAATACCAAGAACCGTAGAATTTGCACAATACAGGGATCCACCAATGGAAACGTCCACTGGGATTTGATATTTATTACTAGGTATATATTTTTGGTTTTGTTTTCAAAAGGTACGGCCATATCTAGACATCACAACGATGGGGAATGGGAACAAAAATC
Source organism: Lathyrus oleraceus (assembly GCF_024323335.1). NCBI lineage: Eukaryota > Viridiplantae > Streptophyta > Magnoliopsida > Fabales > Fabaceae > Lathyrus > Lathyrus oleraceus. The sequence continues at coordinate 365,540,808 of NC_066580.1, forward strand.
ACAACTAGATGCCAACGGACAACTAGGAAAAACTCGACGTTTATCGGGACCAACGGAGAGGTAACCAGACGTTATTTGAATAACTGGAAGGGATACAACCATACGTCAATGGATGAAATGGGAAAAACTCAACGTTTACCAAGACCAACGGAGAGGTAACCAGACATTAGTGAATGACTGGAAGGGACACAACCATACGTCAACGGACGAAATGGGAAAAACTCAACGTTTACCAAGACCAACGGAGAGGTAACCAACTGGGGACGACCAGGAAAAACTCGACGTTTATCGAAACCAACGGAGAGGTAACCAGACATTAATGAATGACTGGGAGGACTCGACCAGACATCAACGGATAAATGGGAGAAAACTCGACGTTTACAGACATCGGAAGATGATGTTTACAGACATCGAAAGATGATGTTTACAGACACCAAAAAGATCGACCAGACATTTACAGATGAATGGGAATACTCGACGTTTACAGACATCGAAAGATGATGTTTACAGACACCAAAAAGATCGACCAGACATTTACAGATGAATGGGAATACTCGACGTTTACCAAGACCAACGGAGAGGTAACCAACTGGGGACGACCAGGAAAAACTCGACGTTTATCGAAACCAACGGAGAGGTAACCAGACATTAATGAATGACTGGGAGGACTCGACCAGACATCAACGGATGAATGGGAGAAAACTCGACGTTTACAGACATCGGAAGATGATGTTTACAGACATCGAAAGATGATGTTTACAGACACCAAAAAGATCGACCAGACATTTACAGATGAATGGGAATACTCGACGTTTACAGACATCGGAAGATGATGTTTACAGACACCAAAAGGATCAACCAGACATTTACTGATGAACGGGAAAAGGAGAAACACAACCAGACGTCAACGGACGAAAGGGAAAAACTTGTCGTTTATCAAAACCAACGGAGAGGTAAGTCCACATGGGGAGGGCACAACTAGACATCACCGGATGACTAGGAAAAACTCGACGTTTATCGACACCAACGGAGAGGAGGAAACTTCACTAGGGGAGGGACGACGCTACGAACATCGAAAGATGATGTTTACCGACATCAAAGAAGACCAGACACTTACGCATGACTGGGAATCACCGAAAGATGGTGTTACCGACACCAAGGAAAACAAACACACACGGGTGCTGACAGGGTATACTGACATTCTCAAGATGACAGGGCTAGGCTGAACACTTGCAGGGGGTCTCACTGGGGAGAAACAAACTTTCTGTCACCAACAGGTGAGGAAATAAACCTCTGTGGGGATTATAAACACCAAATGTTGACTGGAGCCACTGTAGCCAATGCGTTGTACAGGTTGAACAAAAATCCGTCTCTGCAGGGAATACGGTCTAATGGGGTTTCGAACATATGAATGCATATGTTTGATTTTTTCTATGGCGTAATGCTCCATTTATGAATGGAAATGCTACGCGATTTTTGAGGATGCAATGATTACTACATGCAAAATGCAAATGAACCCTGGCTAGGGAGCCAAAATGATCAGATACTCTGACTCTGTGGGGAGACTCCTCTTGGGGAAATATTCTGCGGGGAACTCTGCTTGGGGAGTGGCGAAGCGACTCTGCTGGGAGGAAGACTCAACCAATCTTCAGATAGGGTAAACCCTGCTTTGGAGAATGTCTGTTACTCCGCTAGGGATAACCCATGCGATCCATAGGTAGAATCAACTCAGCTGGGGATGCCGATATCAGTCTTCTACAGAAACCCGTCCAATCCACTGGTAGGATGAACTCTGCTGGAGAAATAAATGCTACTCCACTAGGGACGACCCAACCAATCCATATGTAGGAGAATCACTGCTGGAGATGTATTTCATGAGACCCGCTCCACTCGGGGAACTTGCTGAGGAAAAACCACACCATTCTGCTGAGGAGAACGATCCTAGTGGAGAGAACAACCATAGTGATGAGAGTAACAACTCTGTTGAGGATGATGACACGTCATATCATACTGGAGATGAATTCCCACAAACCTGCTTGGGATAAGCACTCACGGCCATACTGGAGATAACAGCATCACAAAACCAATTGTTGGGGAACACACCAACAGTCTACTGATAAACTCCACTAGGGGACTCCCGGGGAAAATAACTGCCAGGCACTCAGCGGGGATTCTCAACTGGGGAAATCTGCAAGCATAGGCCTGCTGGGGATAAACAATCCTTAGATCTGCTGGGGAAAGAAGGTACTGTCCACAGGTGTCTCTGCTGGGGAAGATAACTCTGATAGCTTCAATGCTGGCTTGGGCTGGGGACGTGATAACCTTCAGGCTTGCTGAGGATACAACGATCTCGAATCTGCCAGGGAGATCACACTCTCAATCCTCTGGGGAGATACAGCTTGTTTGACAGGGATGTCGGTCGACTCGTCGAACACTAGTATCCATCATCCACCCATAGTGTTGACTTTCCACTTTTAAGAACTCCTGGACTCTTCTGGACTTTTCTGCTCCATCATCTTGTATTCCCAACTCGTCCGTACTTCACGGAGGTTAAACTCTTGGGATTCATACATACTTTCCAATCATCAGACTTTGAAGAGTCTTCTTGATTAACTTTCCAGGATCGTTGTCGTAATCCTTCACCGTCTTTTCACGGTTCATCTATCCCTTGCCCCTGGTTGGACTCTGAGGGGATCTCTTGTCAAAAAGGTTCAAATTAACACTGGTAAGTGAATGAAGATGTCTAACAGCACTTGCACCAGAGATCGTCAGATAAAAACGTGCCCCAGGTATGCCCCAGGTGTTCTGATATTTCAACACTTAGGTCACTCAGACTTCCAAGTAAGATTTCCAGATTTCAATCTCACAAGCATGCATCAGAAGGGACCTCTATGTTTCAAAAATGCAAATATTCTTATCAAAGTGAATAGATGTTTTCGTAATCAAAACAGTAATGACACAAAAACAAAATTTATTTGACCGAACACACGCTTTATTTGACTGGAATAAAAGATGGCTCACAATTGAGCAACACACAGGAAGCAAACCCTGGAAAGAGGTGATTGCACATAAAAGAAAAAAAAATCTATCCTAATGGCAACGTGAAACTGTGATCTCATTGGGTTCCCACTCAGTTACACCTCATATGTCTTCAGGACTTTCCGCACCTTCTGTCTTCTGAACAAGACGCCTCCGATCGGTCTCTGTCGGAGATTATCCAAGTCATCATGAGAACAAATGATCATGCTAGACGCAGTTGTTCGTTTCATTCCCTCTTTTGCCTGGACCGCCCTTTCGGGTTTCAGTCCACCGGGTTACCCTTTTTTGCCCAAGTCGCCCTTGCGGGTTTTCAACTTGCCGGGTGTACAGTTCTTTTCTTTTATTTTTATCCCTAACTTTTGCCCGAACCTTTCTCTTTTTTCTTGGTTCGCCGGGATGCCCATTTTTGCCTGGACTCTTTCATTCTTTTTGTCCAGCGGGTTTCTTTCACGAAGTATTTTCTAACTGCGTCCGCATTCACAGGGAATGGAAAATCGTCGTCATCCGTGGTCATAAACAACAAGGTTCTGTCAGGGGAAACCTTCTTGACCACAAATGGACACTCATAACTGCTCATCCATTTGCCCCACAATCGTCTTGAGGAGGAAGGATCTTTTTCAACCAACTCTTCCGCGTGGTACACGCGAGGTCACACTTCTTGGTTAACAACATGCTTCGTTCACTGGGTACAACTGCCCCATGCCAGGTAACTGTCAGCCCTTTCCCTTAGTTGGGCTCAACGTGTCATTCCGAGTCTTTATCCTTTCGGTCTTCTCTGATTTCTCATATTTCTGTGAGGAAGACACTGCCCCAGGTAGATACACATCCCTAGGTTCAATATCCAGGGTACAGACTTTATGTTCAGCCACCATTGTTGGTGCAACCAACTGTGATTCGGGAAGCACTACCTCATTCACTTAACTTCCCCATCAGACATCGGAATCCGTTCGGATTCGGGGTCAGACCCCTCCTCCGGGATCAGTCACTCTCAATCTTTCGATTTGAGTACCTCGAGATGTCCTCATCAGGGACCTCAAACTTCCTTGGTTGATAACCTTTCCCTGGGTTGCTACTAGCTTCTCAAACACATATCTGATCAGATCCATTTTGGACATCCACAAAGTGGTATGAATCAGCATACACTGTCTCAGTCGGCGAGCAGCCTATGCCAAAGTACATCAAGTTTTTCGAACAGTGAGTGTATTGTTTCACAGTCGATAAACTTTTTGCTTAGGTAAATTGCATACTCTTTTCGACAAGACTAGTCATGCTGACTCAATACGCACCTCATAGACCCCTCGAGGGTCATCAAGTACCGGATTAACAATTGTTTCTTCCATGGAAGGTACTGGAATCAGAGGTTCCTGTCACTCATCTCTTTTTTAAATGCCCCTTGGCAATTATTACTTTACCTGACCGTTTGATTTTTTCTCCTCTTTTTTTTTGGTTTAGGCATTTTTTTTTTTTGCAGGATCAATCTTGATTCCTCTGATTTACTCACAACAAGCCTCGGTAGTGTGAATTATCTCAACCAATCGAACAGCTTGCCCCAAGTCTACCGGATGCCCCCGTCTTCTTTGGGACTTTGTCATCATGTCCTCAACATGGGATTTGCTTTCACGATGAATCATATCATGAAACAAAGTCACTGTAGACCTCTGATACGTGGCACCGGCTTTCTCGAGACTGAACGACATCACCTTAGAACAAGAAGGTGCTTCTTGTGTGATGGACGTGGTTTACTTCATATCATCTGGTGACAATTCAATCTGGTCTGGGCCAAGAAGTCATCCATGAAGATAAACACTGAGACCTGAGCCATATAATCAACCAATACCTCATTGTGATGTACCAGGAATCCATCTTTCAGATTAGCTCTGCTCGCATCTTGATAGTCTATTCACACCTTCTCTCTTTCTCATCCTTTGTCGGCCTCAGCTTTTGCACAGTTTCCTCCTGATGGTAGTTTATGCCCCAAAACATTGGTATCCCACCTTGGTGTATCTAAATACAACCAGGCACGTGTATCAACCTTCTCTTTCAAAAGGGCTACCATTCTGCTCTTGACTTGCCTCTGAAACGACCTCAGCTTTTCGCTTTCTAACCTCAGTGGAGCTTGGAGTAACAATCTTGAATCGCTCCTCGCGTGGTTGAATCACCTTCTCCTCTTGTTTCAATGACCTGGCTAATTCCAGCAAATCACAATCTTCTTCTCCTTTTTCTCTGGCATGATAGATCGAATTGTCGAAGTCATACAGAGGTGTAACCAAATCGTTATCGGTGAGATCAGGAGAGTAATCACTTTGGAACGAGACAAAATCAAAAGGAAAGAGAATGAAAAAAACGTTGCCATTTTTATTTGTTTTTTCCTTTTTTAAATTGCAAAATTAAATGAAAAATAGGGAACACCGCCTTTAACTACAAAAACATCCATTCATCACTGATGCAAAATGTTGCATAATGAAACACATGAGATGGCCCTTACAATGGACCATTACGTTTCGGGCAAAACGTATGGCTTTCATGCAAACAAAAATTGAAAAACAGAAATACTACTCTTCAGAATGAGTGACAGCGATGCTTTTGGAGTCCTTCCAGTTTCCTGGTACGCACGACTTTATCCACAACTCGAGCTCGCGGTTGCTGTCAACATCCTCACCCACTGAATGGGCATGACCAGGATCCAACATCCCTGCGCTGACGAAGGTGTATGGTGGGCGACATCCTCTATTTGGTCTAGACGACTCTAAATCCGGCTGATAACCGACTCCAAACATGTCTGCTTTTACCACGATGTCAATGATCCTCCCCCAGCCTTGGGCCTCTTTGTTCTTCACCACTTCCAGAGCTTGTTTATAAGAAGAAATGGACAGCTTCTTCTTTTTCCCAGCGACAAAGGCATTCTCCACCTGGACGGTTTCAACTGCCAGACGGGGTGCTCCACACCTTACATCGTCCATTTCTACTTCCTTCATCTTCTGGGTCGGGTCCTTCATCAATACACACCCTTCTGTGGTGATAGTCGCACAAGCATTATCAACAGCAGGGAAGGCTCCATCCCGTAGCAGAAGTTTTGGAACCATAGCCATTGGACCTTTTAGCTGACCCTCTTCAATCACTTCTATTCCTTTCTTGACCTTTTTCATCATCTTTACCTTTACTGGTCCCTGCCTGAGTACGGGGTTGACATCCTCATTCATTACCTGTGCCAAGCTGATAGCCTTGGAGTCCACCAGATCTTGGACAATATGCTTAAAAGCTCTGCAACCTTCAATGTTGTGTCCGGGTGCCTCAGAATGGAACTCGCACTTGGCACTCTCATCATAGTTTGCATGCCTCCGCTGCTGTTCTATCAGAATCAAAATCCTCGGTCGAACTAATCCCAGATCCCTCAACCTTTGGAAAAGAAGGGCATAAGTCACAGGTGGTTCCTCAAACTGACGATCCCCATTCTTCTTCCTCACCCGGCTCTTAGCTCCCGGTGTCTTCTGTTGAGATGGCAGTTGTTGCTGTTGAGCAGGTGGATTGCTGACAGGAGTGGTTACAGTGGCAGCATAAGGATGATAACGATCTTTACTACGTTCTTTCTTTGCAGGCACACCAACTGGCTCAACTTCCCTCTTGAATGGACCACTGTCGGAGGATTTCCTTGCTACAGTACCAGAAGGTTTGTTCACTTCGGAGGACGGAGCCTTCCCCTGGACTTTCTCCACTATCAGCCATTTCTCAATCTTCTCCAATCTCTCAGACATGGCTTTCTGTCCCAAGGCAAGTCCTTGCACAACACTGAACAACTCCCTCATCATCTCTTTCAGTTCAAGGATATCGGCGTTGGGAAGATCCATCAGCTTGGATTTGTTGACCCCCAGCAGGTTATCTGAACAGATGAGCTATGCGCACCGGTTGAATACTGAAACCTACAAAACAGCAAGTGGGTTAGTATGACTCACACATGCAATGTCTGTCCGTACTAGGAATATTCAGTCCTGTTTTTTTTTTTTTGGTTTCATTGAGACAGATAAAATTTCATCAACAATATTTTAACATCTGGATGTCTCTCAACCTGAGTCTTAGTTTAAAAAAATAATGGACCCTGAGTGCGGACAGACATGAGTTGAATGCAGATGAATGCGAGATGATATGATGCAAATGCATGAATGCAGGCCCTTGTGCCACCAAGTCAACTGTAGACCCTCTGCTTTTCTGAACCAGTCAATTTGCGGGACCAAGTCACCATAAATCCAACTTGGGGAGTTCCGAAATAAACGGAACCGGAGATTACATCACTAACTTCACAGGAACAACCACTGAACGGATGGCAAACAGGTCCTCTGAACAAGTACTCTCAACTCAGCCCGGGGATCCGAAATAAACGGAACTCGCTGATGAACCACGGACGGAACTCTGGCGTCCCAGAAATAAATGCCCCATACTTCTTAGTCGCCATCAGTACCAAGAGTTATCAACAAATCACCAACCAATCAGCAACTGTACGTGTAATGATCAAACCCTCCCCACTCACGGGTGTTATCTAGGCCAGGGTAAGGTCGAAAGAAATGCAGCATAAATAACCTTTCGCAGAATACCATCATATACACACCTGAAGTATGTAACGACAATATCCCACCAGGGTCTGAACTGCTCGTGATATCAATGTTCCGCTAAGTGGCGCAATACCACCCGCTTCCCATGAATCACTCTATTCCTAAGTATCCTAGATCTCACTCATAGCCTGGGTATTGGGCCTTTTACCTCGAGTAATCCCCACCCCAACAGAGAGACACAGCACAACCAACAGATGAATATGAATGCAAACATTAATGCAAACAATAAATGCAAACAGTAAATGCAAATATATACAAATGAATTCAATAAATACAACAGCAATTAGCAACCAAAACCCTAACCTAGAGAGCGCTAGGAGAGACTCGCTTAGGGAAGATGGACCAGCACAGGTCAACTTCTCTATATCCCCAGCAGAGTCGCCAGCTGTCGCATCACGCGAAAAACCGGCGGGAAAACAAGAACAACAGAGCCGCCACCGTGCGTTATTTATCCCAAAAGAGGGAAAGGAAACGCTCAGAGTAAACCTGGAAAGAACATGGTCTCGCGACCAAAGAGAAAGGGTTCGGGAGTCGGTTATGCGAAGGGAAGGTATTAGCACCCCTACGCATCCGTCGTACTCGACGGGATCCACGCACAATAGAAAGGAAAATGGTTGCTAAAACACTGCTCAAACTCACACACACTGGCTGAAAGAGACACAAGAAACTGACTGAAACTGACTCGGCAGGATACCGCATCCTGGGCCTACATAGTCTATCAGGCATAGACATCAGAGTCGAAGTAGTTCGGACTGGGGAAACGACACATGCTCGCTAGGATATCGCATCCTATGCATACGTATCTTCTCGGACGAGAGAAGAATCAGAGCATTCGTAGCTCGGCTGACGCGCACACAAACAAACATAGGCAAAGGCAAACGTGGAGCCCGAATGCCAATTACTGGACTTACATCAGCATCCGAACCAAACACACGCACACTGGAACCTAAATGCCACTCGATGGACTTACATCAACTTCCAAGCACACAACAAGACAACAAGTTGATAGGGAGTCGGGGACTCGAGCCTATAACTGTCAAACAACACACACAAAAGAAAAGAAAAGGCGCCCGGAGAGATCAGCTCAATCTCCTGCCTACGTACCTCATCCGGTATGAGGATCAGGGCGACGTAGTTCCCCTACAGAGGGATAAAGGACTAGCCTAACCAGATAACAGAGGGAGACACAACTAGGGAGACTACGACTCGAGCCTAGATGTTATCATGCAAAATCATCCCTAAGTTAAGGTTTCTAGCTAACTGGCACAGGGAGCCAGCCTATCCTAATCATGACTTGCACAGGAAGCAAGCCACACACACACTTAACTTGCACAGGAAGCAAGCCAAGCAAAACCTAACTTGCACAGGAAGCAAGTCTAAACTAACCCTAACTTGCACAGGAAGCAAGTCAAACAAACATACAAGCACAGATAGCACCCACTATACACAAGCAAGTGGCTCAAACAAGGGTTAGGTTTTAGTCGAGGGGTCATATCAACCTCAACAAACAAACCTCTGGAACTGGGTAGATGTTGCTCTTAACCTTGCCATTGAGGGGCTAAGGTGAAGCAGATGAAAGGTGAGTGAAGATAAGACTTCACAGCTCTTATCCCTGGCCTGGGAGAGCTTAAGACAAGAATGTGTGGGTTCAGAAAGTGGGAACCCTTCTACACATTTGAAACTGACTCAACTGTACAATTGTACAAGATCTTGGGTTTATATCTGCAATGCATCAACACAGTGGTGTGAGCAAAGCAGAAGACACACAGAATAGCAGGGGATAGGTTGCTTATCCCTTAGGTTCTGCCAATTGCCTCTTCGCTTAGGAGGACTTTGACTCTGTACAAGGACAAAATTAAACAATCACAAACATTGCCTCTTAAGGAGGACTTCAGACAGTTGCCTGGCCAAGTAACAGGCCAGGTCTTCCAGACTACATGGAGATGAGAAATATACCTCAATGCAAATTGCTTATACAAGCAAAGCAAAGCAAAAGTTCACAAGGAACTAGGCAACTAAAAGCACCTGAAACAGTCAAGCAGACATTAGTATACAACCTCAAACAAAGCAAAAGGAAACAGAAGTCAACAGTCAGTCAGAAGCAAATGAATGTGCAAGGCACAAGGCTTGAGGCACGTGAGCCAAGCCACCTACAAAACAATCAAGTTAGACAATGATATTCAAGCAATCTCAATCAAAAAGAATTGGTCTCATTGGTCATTTGTTGGTCAACCTGAAAACACAAGCTCAAAAGTGAGTAACAGGACCACTAGGACAAGCCTAGGGTCAAAGGAGAATGAAAAAGTCAAAACAGCAAGCAATGCCCAATCAAAATCAAGTTCAAACATTCAAGAAACAAACCCAATTGGGTTCACACTCATATCAATCACTATCATCATTTCATGAACAAATTAGGTCAAGGTATAGCAAACAGAAGCTCATAGAAGTCAACAGAAAGACTTGCATCAAAACCAATCTCAAACATTTCCAAAAATCACCAAATAAATCATGATCAATCACAACCTACAGCAAAGTAAGCATGTCAAATTTCATCTCATTTGGACAAGTGGAAGGCAGTCAATGAAAATCAGAAAGTCAAAGCAATTTTGAACATGCTCAAAGAAGTCAACCAAACATGCATCAACTTAGAAAAATCATAAGTCAGAGATGGTGTATGATAAATGAATGGGACTAAAACCATGGCAAAGATGAGGATGTCTAGTTATCTCATGTAAAATTTCATGTCCATCTAATAAAGTATGAGAATTTCACAAATGAAATGGGAACAAGTGTCACAAGAAGTCAACATGTGACCAAGCAGGGGAGAAAATCTCAAACAATTAGGAAATGCCACAAATAATTCCAAGAAAATTCACATGTAAACTAGACATACAAGAGTAGGTTCATGCAAAAAATCAGATCAATTGGAGGTCAAGAAGCATGGTATCAAAAATCATCAAGTTGGACATCAATGGTGTGACACAAATTGTCACACCCTAATTCAAAAAATCATATCTCACAAACCAGCAATGATAAATTCACAAACTCTACACCAAAATCACCATGAGTGTGTCTAGTTTAAGCACAAAAAATTTGGGAGCCATTGGATAAAGTATCATCATTTCACAAATGTTTTGGCAAAGTGTACAAAATGTGCATACATGTCACAAACCCTCATACAAATTAAAAACCAACCATCCAAAACTTCTGGAAAAAAAGTGATAAAAAAGTAGAGATCATGATGAACACAACACAAAAAATCCCATTGAATTTGGATTAAAAATGAACAAGTTATGGATTTTACAAGATTGGTGTACAAAAGTGAAATTAAAAATACAAAACAACATAATCTAATGGTTTAATTAGGGCACGGTGGCAAACTTGTAAATAAGTCCACCACTAAACAAAACGCAGCGTTTTGGCTGCTGAAACGAAATAATTTTATTGGTTGAGGCCATGCTACAGTAAAAACGCGCGCAGAAGCAAAACAGCAACAGCCAAACACACAGTTTCTGGGCAAGCTAGGGTTTTCAACGGTACTGTTCATCATCAATGATGAACAAAAATCCCAGAAATGGGAATCAACTATACCATCATGATCAGAACACAACACACAGTCCAAATCCATCCATGGTTTTCATTAAATCGAGCTGGACAATAAGAAACAAGCAAAAAAAGTTTGAACCATCCATCTTCATTTCAACATAACTCGACCATTACTCAACCATTTTTAAAAACACAAAGTGCAGTGTGATCAGGGAAAGGTGATCTACAAAGTGTGTATCATGGTTTTGCAAATGAAGAAGTTCGAAATTTTACCAAATTGGATGCACAGTGATGATTCCCATGTTGTTTGGCTTCCTTTGCTCGAAACAGCTGCTCCCTAAGGTCCCAAATGATGAATGATGAAGAAGGCTTGGCTTGGAAAGGCTTGAAATGGCTTCACACCTGGACTGCCATGGGAGGGTGGCTGCTGAAAACAGTTGGGAAAACCTCCTTCCAGTTGGAGAGAAATGGTTGTAATGTGCTCACAAGGTTGTTTGAATGATGTTTTAGGCAATGCGAAGCTCAGTTCTTTGGGAGTTTTGGACAGAAAGTTGAAAAATGCAAAAATGAAGTTTTAGAGAAATGAGTGATTTTCTGTTGTGTTTTCTGTGTTTGATGGCTGCTAGTTGTGTTTACAATGGCAGAAAATCATGTTTTGATATGCTGTTTGATGTTGCTTTAGGCAAGGCCATGTCAAAACTCTTTGGAAGTTTTGGACAACTTTTGAGAAAATGGCCAAAATGTGATTTTGAGAGAATGAGTGAGCCAAGGTTTTTTTGCTGTCAAAAATGTGGCTGCTACTAGGGTTTGTTCTTGCAGAAAATCATCTCCAAAATCTCTGTTTGATAGTACCAAGTATGGTCCATGAAATGGTGGGATAGAGTTGTTGCAAAATTGTACTTTTTTCCAAGTTTCAAGCAAGTTGGCATGGGCTACATGTACTGCATAATTTTGACTTTGTAACATGACCAAAACCATATTTCTGAACATATTTGGTTAGTAAGAATGGTGGGAAATGATTAATTTGAAAAGTCAAAATTCCACTCACTTGAATTTAATTCATGCAAGTCAAAAAATGCCATTTTGATTGGTGAAGTTTTGGTACATGAAAGTTACATTTTTGGAAAGAGGGGATCAAATGCGACTTGTAGGAAAAAACCCCACCCAAATTGACCAAATGGTTTGAGAGATATGGCCTTTTGAAGTTCAAGAATTTCTGAAATCGATTCGATCATAACTTGCCAACCACACATGGGAATTGAGAGTTCTTGGACTTTTTGGAAATGGGAGAACAAGATCTTCAACTTTCATGTTGGGCCAAAATTCATTTGAAGCTTGTATCATGATGTAAGTTTGAGGATCAAGACTTTCCATTTTTGGTAAGTTTCAGTTACAGGTCCAGTTTCCATTTTTGGAAATTTCTGATCTGGCTTCAAATTCTTCCATGATGGTGTTTGACATGATATATGAAGACTATTTGGACATGAATAAGCTCTCTCAAACCAAATCCAACCATCAAAACCATAAAATCAACTACAGTTGACCAAGTTTGACTTTTTAGGGTTTCTGACTGATTGTGCATTGACTGATGACTTCTGAACATCCAATCCTTGACCAAAACACTTCAAATGGATCCCCAAGTCATGTGAACATGTTGGACCAACCCTAGGGCTTTGGCTCAATGGAATTTGTACTTGCTTGCTTGCTTGACTGACTGATCTCCTGATCAGTTTGACCTAATTCCTTGATTGGCTTGCACTTGAGGCAAATGGGACAATGCAATGCTATGCAGTGGACCATGTTATGCTATGACCTAATATTAAAATGTATGTATAATGATAGGTGCAAATTTGAGGTGCTACACTAATCATACAAGAGATGAAGGAAAAGAAGTAAGACCACAAATGGAGTTCCCTTCTTGAGATCATATTGATGATCCAAGTAGCTCCCATCCTTTGAAATAAGCAAGCAAATAAGTTTATACTCAAGCAATCAATCAAGCAAGCAAGCTCTTTAGGAATCCTCCAATGGCTCTTATATCTCTCTCTTTGGAAGCTCATGACAATTGTTCTTCACTTAGGCTCAATTTGGAATCCCTAGCACAAGAACACACACATCAAAAATTTCTATAAAGCAAACAAAGAATGGACAAGAAGGAGTTTAGAGAATAAGTCCTTTCAATTCCTCTTCAACATAAATCATTCTAAAGGCAGGAGGCCTAGTTGCTCTTTGACTTTGATAGCACTCTAAAGGCATGAGGCTTTGTTGCTATTTGACTCCATTTTTGCATAGGGAATGTCCTAAAGTCTAAGTCCTTTTGTCCATTTTGCAATTTGTTCACAACAATCAAAACAAAACACAAGCACAATAGTATATACACAATTATGTGCTCAAGTGAGCAAAAGGTAAATTGCATTAACATAAACATGTGCTCAAATGAGCAAAGGGAAAAAGCAAATGAATAATATGTACAAGAATAGTAAATTTCATAAATGTAAATTGCAAGAATTAAATGTTAATGGTTAATGGTTAGTATTAGTGTGCCATAAGGCAATTTAGCGCTATGTTAAGCAATCGTAAGTGGACTAATGTAGTAGTCACACCTATCTGAGGCTGGTCAATAAAAATATAGGCAACAAACACAAGTTAGGAAGCAACCTATCCTTAATGAAAAGCCATTTACTTGATCCATGATCAAGTTGATTTAGATTTGAATCAAGGAAGGTTAAACCTGCCATACACCAAGGCTAACCACCAATCCTTAACTCATTGATCAAAAAAGAAAAATAAGAAGAGAAAGAAGATGAATAATAAAGTGCATTGATGGAAATGAAATGAGGTAATCAACAAGAATTGACCAAAGATAGATGAAATCAAGGTCAAACATTAGTAAACAAAAGCAAGATGAAGATTAGAAGTCAAGAAACAAATAAAATATTTTTGGTATTTTTCAAAATTAAAATAATACTTGAATTAAAATAATATAGAAGGGTCAAACTTCAAATTCACTTCAAATCAACTTTCAAAAGTCCAAGTGAATTATCCTAAGTTCAACAAGGTCAAAGAAAGTTTGACAAAAAGTTTCAGCATTTTTAGAAGTCAGAAACTATTTTTAATCAATTAAAATGCATAAAAAATAACCTAATTGAACTAAAATCTCAAATAAATCTCAAATCAATTAATAAATTGATGAGAATATTTTTCATAGATCTATCATCATTCAAAGAGGTTGGAAAAAATATTTTTGTATTTTTTGAATATCAAAAAACTTTTTAAAATGATATAAAAATAACCAGAAAAGAGAAAATTCATAAAAAATATCAAATGACAAAATCAAAAATATAAAAAATCATTTTTAGAAACTAGAAATTAAAAGAAGAAAAATGAAATTGATCTCACATGTTTTTGGACCAATAATGAAGGAGATATGATTTTTCGAAATGAAATGGAATTAAAGAAATAAAATTAAAATTGAATTCATAAATTAAAATGCAAAAACAACAAGAAGCGTTGGATTGAGCTCATTAAATGAGCTGGCAAATCACACGGATCACATACGCGCATCCATCATACACCCAAGTCAATGCAAAACACGTTGCCTTTAATTAAGTCATAACATGGAACGGTTTAGATCTAATCTGGAAACAAGACTGCACGGTCCAGATTTGATCTGGAGTTGGGACGGTGGTGTACACCACCGTCTTCTCCGACAAGACCTCTGGCGCCGGCCAAAAGTTGCAGAGATCAAAACTTCACCATATGAGGCGATCCATATATCAAATGAAAGTTGGGGGTGATGTGCATCACCCCTGTGCCAACCTATTCTACTCTAGGCTTCCATGGAGAGAGGAATCAAAGCTTGAATTTTATGGTGTTCAACTGAAACTTGATGTAATTTAAAAATTCAAAGCACAAAATAATTACCTCTATTTAGAGGACTTTAGACAACCTAGTAAATGCAAGAAATGAGCTATATACAAAGAGATTCGAAGAAAATAAGTTTGGATGTAAACCTCTGAAATGAAGAGCTTGTGAGCATGATTCTTGGATGCCTTTGCTTGCAGTGTAGTCTCAGGATCAAGGTGAGCAAGGTTTAGGAACTATAGATCTAGAAATCAATCAAGGAAATTGAAATTTAGATCTGAATTTTTTGAAAGAAAGAGAAAGTTCCCTTGAGTATGGTTATGGTGAGATTCTTGAAGCATAACAGGTGCCCTTAAGTTATGTAAATGTGAAGCATTGAGTCCTTATTTATAGCAAATGATGGCTGAATACATGAGCAATGCATCTGCATGGATGGAAAGGGCCTCCATGCATGGGCCTGTACAGGCGCATGGAGGGCCCAATTCCAATTGGAAATGAATGCTTATCATCAACAAATGTGTTTTGGTCGTGCAGAACTGATGTACTTAGCTCATGCAATGTATTTTCAATGTGTTTCCAAAAATGCACCAAATATTCATCCCTTCGAAAATGGCATTTCCAAAAATAAAACAAAGCCTTATGGGTAATGGTTGGAGAGCTCTTGGCATGAGGATCAATTGTCATGTTAACCAAAACTTCATTTGAAACTTGGAAATCGGTGAAAATTGATCATGAAGTGTAAGGTGCAAAACATGTGTATGTGAAAATTTCAAAAATGACCAAACTTCAAGCCTTTCTGTTTCAATGATGAAAGCTCCAAATGACAAAATCGTCAACATCGAAGTTGTAAATATTTTCAATGCAATCAATTTGGACTTATATTTTACATCATTTAGATTTTTGATGAGGAAGTTATGGGCAGTTGAAGTTGAACTTTTTCACATTTCAATGCCTTTGGTACAAAGTGACCTATAATGTTTTGCATTATCACATCTATTTATTTTAGGATTTTGAAAATTTGTTCAATATAACAATTGAATTATACATTTTAAACTTTCCAATGCATTTGATCCCACCTCAAAGTCATGAAAATAAGTTAGTTATTTCCTTGGGAAGTTGACCCAAAATTAGGGTTTCAGTCAAAATGACCTATAATGTCTTGAAATGGATGATGACCTTCCAAGCATCAAATCAATTTTTTATGAACATGAAAGTTGTTCATATGGTTCCTAAGAACATTCTTTCTCTTGGGATCATCTCCATTTGACAAACACATTAAAAGTTAGGTCTCAGTGTACTTCAAAATAGTCAGATGAGTTGACTGATCAACTTCTCAAGTCCATGCCTCAAATCTTGATGAATAGATGATTGAGGACACTCAAATAAGCTCAAATATGCATGAAATTATGAATGGAAGAACTTACCTTGATTGTATTTGATGATAGGTTGAGGTTGCTTCATGAGCAATGCCTAGTTGATGCATAGATGAATTAGGGTTTCCTTGGGAAACAAGCCTCAAACCCTTTGGTTTGCTTTGATCAAAATGATGAATTGAGATACTTGGGAGGCATATTTGATGGATGAGAGCTTTGGGAACCATTGCCATGCTTGCTTTCATCTTCATCTAGACATGTCAATGAGCATAGGGGCTTCTATGAGCCTTGAATCTTGTGATTGCTCAAGCTACAAACAAAAGATGTTAGTGACATACTTTTGTGCTTTTGGCTAGTAAACAAAAGAAGAAAAACAATAATATACAATTCAAGCATGCTTGGTAATCTCAAACCAACTCACAAGTGTTCCCACCCAAAGGTAAGGAGCCAAGATGCTATGATCCTTGAGACAAATGCAAATGCAATGTTATGATGCCATGAGGGATCTTAGGGTTAAAATTGGGGTTTTACAGACTTAAACTTTCAAAAAGCCAAAAAAGAACTAACTCATTCAAACCATATTTGGGCTTTTGTGCCTTTCAAACTAAATTTTTGTTAAAAACAATTTACTCACTTTGAAATTTGTATCACGAACTACGAGGTTTTGATCCCTCATTTTTATGTTGGTACGTAGGCACAAGTCCGAAGGTCTTGTCAAACACAAAAATATAATTAATGAATTTTTATCTCATCCCCCCATTCTATTTGTTTGTAAACATCATTTTGTAGAAAACACATATGCACACAAAAAAGGGCTCCCTAAGAGTACCTAGGACACTTTGGGTGCTAACACCTTCCCTTTGTGTAACCAACCCCCTTACGTGTAATCTCTGACATTTTATTAGTTTTGATTTGAAAACTTCTTACTTTTGGGTTTTATTCGTACTTTTCCATTTTTCCTTGGAAACAATAAAAGCGCGGTGGCGACTCTTGTTATTTGATGTCTAGCTTATCCATAGCTTGATGATCATGAATTTACCGCTACATATATGATATGAATGCTAAAAATAAACTCTCTGTGGGGAAATATTTCCACAAAGGGAAAAGAATTTAGAGAGACCGAAAGTCCGCAGGAGCGTAATTCAATTTCGTAAGGAAAACTCACTAGAGAGACAAAGACTCTAGGGGATAAAGGGTTGTGCATAGGCCATGCTATGACTTAAAAACTGCTGGGGGACACAAGGAATTCCATGAAAATAGAAAGACTCAGCCGGGGAGAAAAGGAATATCTGCATGGGAAAAGGATAAATTAGAATAAAACTAAAATATTCGAACCAAGCAGGAATGGCGATTTCACTAAGGAAATACGCACTCAACCCAACTAGGGAAGAAATAATCTTCAACACAAGAGGAGCAGAAATATATTATCCACTACCAGTTACTGGGTACGGAGATAATAAAATCTAACAGGGAGGATATCCATTACCGGTTAAGGTAAATATATAAAGGATGACATGCTGAGGGCCGCTAAGAGGTGTATTCATTATCGGCTATGGGGTAAGAATAAACTTGCTGGTGAAAAGCTGAAAATAGGATTTACAACTACCGGTTACTGGGCAGAAGACCAAAAAGGAGAGAATATATGTCACTATTTAAAGTGAAAATATCAAGGATAGACTCAGCGGAAAGAAAAACCGTCATCGGCTAAGATGAACATATCAAGGATAAACTTGCCTGGGGATGTTAAGGAGCATATTCGTCATCGGTTAGGATGAACATATCAAGGATAAACCTCCTGAACAAAAAAAGTAGGAATTACATCTATCGAATGCTGGATAGAATACCATCAAAGATAATATCCGTCATCGGTTAGGATGAACATATCGAGGATTACATTTATCAGTTACTGGATAGAAAATCGCAAAGTAAATATTCGTCACCGGTTAAAGTGAACATATCAAGGATAAACTCTACAAGGGGAGCAAAAGCAGGATTTACAACTACCAGCTACTGGGTAGAAGACCGCAAAGAGAAGGAAACCCGTCATCGATTAGGATGAACATATCAAGGATTAACTCTCTAGAAAACAAATAGGGATTGCAACTACCTTTTTATTGGGTAGAATACCAAAAGGAGAATATTTGTCACCGGTTAAGATGAACATATCAAGGATAAACTCAAAGCAGGGGAAAAAAATATTCATCACCGGTTAGGATGAACATATCAAGGATATACTTCCTAGGGATGTTAAAACGTATCCGTTGGGGAAAAAATGGGGTTACTTTTGTCGGGTATTGGGCAAGAAGTAACAAACTGCAAACCAAGAAGAATATTACTAGTTACTAGGTAATAGACTCTTAGGGGACCAGAAATATCTATCTAGGTAAGATCTAGAAAGAAACGGTCAATCAAGACTCAACCCAATAAGGATATAACTCAAGGGGAGTGGTTCCATCCAGATAATCAACTCGGGAGGAAGCTAAAATGATAATCATCCATAAGGAAATAACTCAGTGGGGAAAGGAGAAAGGTTAAAGTCTTTCTACTTAAGGGGCTGACACTTTACAATTCAAGGAGGACAGACACACCAACTGGGATGGGGAAAAAGTACCACCATAATAGAGAATAAAAATCACAAGAATGCATCTCAAACTTTAAGGATGCAATAGAGGGAGTTATATGAGTGTACATGAATATGTATATATATATATATATATATATATATATATATATATATATATATATATATATATATATATATATATATATATATATATATATATATATATATATATATATATATATATATATATATATATGATCATGCTGACAAAATGATCACAAAGGATACAAAATGTCTCTGATCTGAATCACTGATACAATTCTCAGCCAATCCACTAAAGAGGAAAACAACTGCTGGAGGCGGTCTGCCGAGGAAACTGCTACCAATTCTATGGGGAATTTTAGTTCAACACCATATCAAACACAAATAGATACTCAAAAACCAAGTGGAAACTCTGACTATGAGCAAATCTGATGGCGACTTGTGTGGAATCAAAGTTCTGCTGAAACCGATGCAAACTGCTACAATGAAATGTCTACACTCAGCTAGAGAACAAACACAAACTCAGCTGGGGAGAACGGCGAATTAACAATTGGGGAAATCAACAAACACTGGGTGCTAATCATGTTGTCGGGGATGAAAGAGGAATCTCACCTACTGCTTGGGGAGAACCAATAATGTTCCACACTTAGGGCTTATTGCTTTTAAAGCACTGTTGATATTCCTTTTAATGAAATCAATTACTTAAAATTAATGCTTTTATATGTTTAAGAAAATATTATTTTAATTAAAGTTTTAATTTAAAAAATGGTCATAATAAAATTTAAAACTATTTGGCTGAATTAAATAAGAGTAGAAACAATTGGATAAAAGCTCAACTTTACTTAATAAAATGGTAGTCTGTAAATGACAAGACTCCACAGATCTTTTACAAAAGCTGAAAAATGGTAATTTACATGGAAAATGGATACATTGAATATAATGATCACTAATCCTTCTACAAATACTTGATATCCATTGTGCTCTTGGCCGCTACCGGGGATCAGAATCCGACGATGTGCTCAAGAAAGTCTTCAAAATTGAAGATCAGTTGGATGCAGTTACTTTCCATAATACCTATTTTTTTCATAAATTGCCCCAAGGTGGAGTACTCAATTTATCGGGATAATTCTTTCTATTTTATGTCTCTAACTTTTTCCTAGATCGCCCTTTCGGGTTTTCAATCCACCGAGACGCTCATTTTCCCCTAAGCCTCCGTTTCGGGTTTTCAACTTAGCGAGTTGTTCTTTTCTTTTTTTAAGCGAAGTATTTCTTGACTGCATCTGCTTTCACAGGACGAGTGAACTCTTCACCATCCATAGTTGTAAGAATCAAAGCATCGCCTGAAAAGGCTCTCTTCATAATTAGGAGTCCATTTTCCCCTAGAATCTGGTTTGAACTAGCGGATCTTCTTGAGCACAAGGTCACCTTCTATAAATACTCGAGGCCTGACCTTCTTATCAAAAGATTTCTTCATCCTCTACTGATGTAACTGACCATGACACATGCCAGTTAACCTTTTATCTTCAATCAAATTCAGTTAATCATACCTGGTCTGATACCATTCAGCCTCAGTCAACTTGGCTTCCATCAATACACATAGTGATAGGTGTAAGACCCCAATTTTGACCCAAAGATCCCTCATGCAATTTCATCATATGCACTGGGATCATACCTTGGCATCCTCCTTACCCCTCTTTCATTGGGTTTGTTTTGGGAGAGATCACCAAGCACCATTTTAATTGTATCATACTTGTATATTATTATTTTACTAACCAAAATACAAAAATATGTCTTTGCATTTTCCTAACTCTTTTGTAGGTAGGGCATGATCACCATTGAGTCATCAAGTTCATATCTAGGGTTTGAGACCCTCAGGACAAAGAGCACAACCATGAATTGATCCAAGAATGGTTATGAGCATCATATATGAGTTCCATTGATTCCTACATGATATATTGATCAAGTGTTCTTCAAGAATTTGGAAGTGATTTACCTTGGAATCCCTAGTTTGACTGGGTATCTTAAGTAACTTCTCCAACAAGCTATCTCACCAATTGATCAAATTTCTCAACGTACACTTCAAAATTCATCATCTTATGCATATATGATATATCGTGAGCCAAGAAAGTCAAAAGAATTGAAGGCTAGCAAGTTGGTTGATGGTGGTTGGCCAGATGAATTCATCTGCTCAAAACTGGGTTTCCCTAGACCCTATCTCCTACAACTTTTAGGTTGATACCTAGAGCTAGTTTTTCTTGGAAAATCATTTTCTATGTTGAAACATTATAGGTCATTTTGTCTAAACCCTAATTTGAGAGTCAACTTCCCAAGGCCATAACTTGGTCAATTTTGTATGAGATGAAAGATTTCCAAGTTTCACAATCAAATTCAAGATATCTACTTCAATTTTGATGTTTGGAGTGAGGGCTGATTCAACTTTTATGAGCATGTGATATGAGGTTACATTATATGTCATTTTTTACCTATACCATTGAGCATGTGATTTTTCCAAACTTCAAAATGCATAACTCTATCATTTCAAATCTAAATGACATGAAATTGGAGACCCTTTTGAATGTCTTTGAAAGATATACAACTTTGATGAAGACAAGTTTCTCATTTGAAGCTCACATAAAAAGTGAATCAAGGTAGAATATTGAGATTAATGGCTTGACACTTAGAAAAAATTTCAACATGTTGAAATATCCAAACTTCCACCTCATAATTCTCCATGTGACAAGCTCCAAATGAAAACATGTTGAACATGAAAGTTGTTCCTCTTGATCTAACCTTTCTAAAAAGTCCAATTTTATCCATTTTGGAGAAGATTTACTAGGGCTACGCATGACTTGAACATTGCATCATCATTTGGCAAAAGTCAAGCTTCAAGCTTCCATGTACAATTGCCTAGCACTCCAATTTGATTTCAGACTTGTTCACACTCAATTATGGATCAAATGGAATGATCTCATAGGCATGTACACGCCCATGCACACATGCATCACTCATTGCCAATTTTGGAAACTCAATTGTAAGGTGCAAATATCATGTGATTCAGCTATAAATAGAGCACCATATGCTCAAAATTGGGGACTCCTTCGCGCCAGCTTTGATCCCAAACACCAAACCCTTCCATTTGAGAGGATAATCCTGAGAATTTCCTTTGGACATTGAGTTTGAATCTCACTGTTTTGAGATTTAAAACTGCAGGGATCCAAGAACTTTTGTGCATTCTAATCTACTTCTGCAAGCATCCTGAGCAAGATCAAGCATGAGCCAAAGCAAGAACAAGTGAATACAGACATGCATTGAAGGTATTTTCCAGAAAAATTCATCTCTTCGATTCTCTCTCAATTCCACTCAATTCTCATGGATATTTGGTTGTCTGAATTCCTACCAATGTAGGCAAGAAGATTGAGTTGCTTAGAGGTCGAATCGAAGCAACTCAGTTCACACACTTCAAAATTCAACTCCTCATATCTTTCTATATATGTGGAGTTAGTTAAAATTGAGGTCAGATTCGTTGTCTACGCCATTTTTTTCTTTCAGATCATGTCCTCGTTTTTCATTTTCTTAATGGTGATGAGTGAACCAGTCCAGCCAGGGTCATCGGAGATGATGACCGACCTTTGGACTCCGGCGATGCGCTGGAAGTGTTCAGAGTCATTGATCTGTTTCAAATTGTTTTAATCTCACGCGTTGATTTTGATTACCATCCATGTGGTGCATTGACTTAAGTCCACGATGGAAAGCGCGTTGAGGACTACTTGATCTTTCACCTCAATTAATGAGGGAGATCAAGTGGTCCATGTTTTTTTGTTATTTTCTGATTTTCTTTTATTCCTTTTATTTTCATTAATTCATATTAATTTTATTATTGATCCAAAAAATATGAGAGTTTCACCAAAGAAATTCAAATAATTTCCTCTTTCATATTCTGAATAATTTTTTTTTGGATCATTATTAATATTTTTCGTGATTTAATTGATTTTGTGTTTCTTTTTAATTGTTTAAAATACCTTTAAATCTTTAAAAATTTAGAAAACTTTTCTACAATGTCCTTTGACCTTGTTTGACCTATGATAAATCTCATGGCCTTTTATTTGGTGTTTTGATGAGGTTTTAGGAATTTGATAAACCATATTTAATTTAAATGCCTTATTTTAGTATTTTTTTAATTTTAATAAATGCCAAATAATTTTGTTGACCAATTGTGATGACTTGTTTGTATTTGACTCTTGTTGTTTGACCTTGGTCAAGGTTGATTTGACTTTGTTAAGTTAATATCATCGGATTTAGGGGATTGGTGGAATGTACATTCCATCTTCCAAAATGAATGGATGATAATAATTTGGCAAAAGTCCTCCTTTGATCAATTTAAGTTTTGATCCATTCCTCTCCCTCTTCATCTCATTCCCCTTCTTTATGCATTCATCTCATTTGGTCTATGATATCTCAAAGTCCTAAAGCTAGTTGATTGAAAAATTAACATGAGTATGGGTGAGATTATGCCACCTCTTTTGCATATCTTTTTTTATGTGTGGTATGTTTCATGAGCATAGTCCATTATACTATGTCCCAAACATGCATTAACACTAAAATTCTATTGTCTGACCTCAAATAGTTGTGACTTCTACGTAAGTCCAATTACGATTGCTTAACATAATGCTAAATTTGTGACACAAAAGGCATAGCATTCTAGTCAGTGAGATTGTAAGTCTCCCCTCTTTCATGGTATTGTGTGGAAACGTGGCCTTTTTTCCTTCCTTTGGAAGATGTCTTGGCTCAAGGATCCATGCTTGTGATAAATGGGTTGAATGTTCTTCAAAGAATGTCTTAAAATGAAAAGCAAAAGCAAAACAATACTAACTTCTAACTCATTAATAACTAACTTTTAATTCCAAGCCATTTACTTTAATGTCATTTAATTCTAGCCTTTATTCATTTTCCATTGTTCATATCATTCTAATTGTTTATGTTAATGCAATTTTCACTTTGTCCACTTGGACCATATTGTGTGATATATCTTGTTTGTGTGTACTTTGCTTGTTTGTGTGGTCTTTGACCATTAATGTACATAATGACAACAAAAACCCTAAAAAACTTTTTTGTGGACTATTGGTTTGATCTTGGACAAATGGACTTAGAACTTAGGCAACATTCATATGCTAAAGGACTTGGCAAATGCCAACATATGTGGAATCAAGTGCTTGTAATTTGAAACCTCATCTGATACATCATTCAAGATCCCTCTAAGTTCATCTGCAACATGATCATTGTGTAGCTATTATTCTGAACCTGTGACTTGTAGAATTCATATACTACATGGGCTAATTTTGAGGAAGAGCATGGAGTGGCTAAAGCTTGGATGTGGCTATCTTTATTTGATTCCTTTGCTCTTTAAGATAATATAATTATGAATTTGTGTGTTGCCTGATTCTAGATGGTCAGATCTTTTCAACTCTTAACTTTTAATTTTGGGCATAGGATTAGTCCCTTCATCTTCTCCCCATTTCTTTAATTTCAAAATCTCTCCCTCCCTTTTGAAAATCTTCTTTGATTGAACTTAATTTTTTCAAAACTTTGACCATTTTGCCAAAACGGATAGAAACTTTGGCCTTATGCCATTGTATTTTCAAACTTCTTTTCTTAAATCAAATTTGTAAATAAACTTAATTATACTTGACTTAAACTTTCAAAAAGTCAAAAAGAACTAACTCATCCAAACCATTTTTAGGTCTTTGTGCCTTTCAAACTTAATTTTTGTTAAAAGCAATGCATCCACTTTGAAATTTGTATCACGATCTACGAGGTTTTGATCCCTCATTTTCATATTGGTACGTAGGCACGAGTCCGAAGGACTTATCAAACACAAAAATATAATTAATGAATTCTTTTCTCACCCCCCTATTCTATTTGTTTGTAAACCTCACTTTTGTACCAAATACATATGCACACAAAAAGGGATCCCTAGGAGTACCTAAGACACTTTGGGAGCTAACACCTTCCCTCAGTGTAACCAACCCCCTTATCTGTAATATCTGACATTTTATTAGTTTTGATTTGAAAACTTCTTACTTTTGGGTTTTGTTCGTATTTTTTCCCTGATCTCTAGCTTATCCGTAGCTTGATGATCATGAATTTACCACTACAATGGGATCTCAACCTCTACGGGGTGCACAACTTCCATTCCATATACAAGAGAGAAAGGGGTTGCCCTTGTTGAAGTGTAGATGGATGTACGATACCCGTGCAAAGCAAAAGGGATCATCTCATGCCAATCCTTATATGTTACAACCATCTTCTGAATAATCTTCTTGATGTTCTTGTTTGCAGCTTCAACAACCCCATTCATCTTAGCTCTGTAGGGGGAGGAATTATGGTGTCCAAGCTTGAAGTCTTTGCAAAGGGCTTCCACCATATTGTTATTCAAGTTCGATACATTATCAATAATGATTTACTTTGCACACCATAACGGCATATACTATGATTCTTGCTAAACCTCAAAATAACTTGTTTGGTTACATTTGTGTACGATGCCGCTTCAACCCACTTTGTGAAGTAGTCAATAGCCACCAGAATGAAACGATGTCCATTCGAAGCTTTGGGCTCAATCATGCCAATCATATCAATTCCCCACAAGGAGAAGGGCCATGGGGAGGAAATGACGTTCAATAGTGTTGGAGGAACATGAATTTTAACTGCATATATTTGACACTTATGGCATTTCTTCACAAACTTGCAACATTCAGATTCCATTATCAGCCAATAGTAACATGCTCCTAACATCTTCTTTGCCATTGTATGTCCATTGGAATAAGTACCAAAGGAACCTTCATGCACTTCGGTCATCAAGAAGTCTGCTTCGTGTTTATCCATGCATCTAAGAAAAACCATGTCGAAGTTTCTCTTATAGAGTACATCACCATTCAAGTAGAAATTACTGGCTAATCTTCTCAAAGTATTCTTATCTTTCAATGATGCCCCAGACGGGTAAATCTGACTTTGGAGGAAACATTTGATGTCATAATACCACGGCTTCTCGTCTTTGATCTCTTCAGCAGCAAACACATGAGCTGGCCTATCAAGACGCATTCCAGAAAAATTGGGAACCTCATTCCAATACTTCACTACAATCATTGATGTCAACGTTGCAAGAGCATCTGCCATTTGGTTCTCATCTCGAGGGATATGATGAAACTCAACCTTTCTAAAGAAAGTGGAAATCCTCCTCGCATAATCTCTGTATGGTATTAAACTGAGTTGATTCGTCTCCCATTCACCTTTGATCTGATTCACAACCAAAGTTGAATCTCCAAAGACATTTAAATACTTGATTCTGAGATTCATGGCCTCTTCATGCCCCATAATGCAAGCTTCATATTCTGCCATGTTATTCGTACACTTGAAAGTCAATCTAGCTGTAAATGGTAGATGTGTGCCTTAAGGAGTAATGATTACTACCCCAATACCATTTCCATATTGATTAATAACTCCATCAAATACCATTCCCCAACGGGAACCAGGTTCTGTCCCTTCTTAAAGCAATTGTTAATCACAATCTTCCATTTTCATGTACAAAATCTCTTCATCAGGAAAATCATATTGTACTGCATGGTAATCTTCAATTGGTTGGTGAGCCAAATGGTCAGCCAAGATACTACCTTTGATCGCTTTCTGAGATTGGTATTCGATATCATACTCTGATAACAACATCTTCCAACGGGTAATCCTCCCAGTTAATGGAGGCTTTTAAAATATATACTTGATCAGATCCATTTTGGATATCAGCCAAGTGGTATGATTCAACATATACTGATGCAGACGCTTAGCAACCCAAGCAAAGTTGACCAACTCAATCTGCTCTTCGAATGACTGAATGGTCTTTTCATCTTGCTCAAGAAGACGAGATAATTTATCACTCATTTCTACATCACTTTCCTCCTCGGTTTCAAACACATGGAAATCCAAATTTGGAGAAGGAGAAGGATCATTGTATTCAATGGGGTTAGGAACCAACCTGCATAATGATTTAATATTTTGATTATAGACAAGTGGATTTGTGACCAAATATTATGCAGATGGACAATTATATAGTTTATTTATGTTTTTTGTGATTACCATTTTCATAATAAAGCAAAAAGTAAAAATAAAACATCGTAAATATGGATGAATAGAATTAATTTTATTAATGATCAATTTGAAAATGCCCAAACAATGTTC
The DNA here is from genome assembly GCF_024323335.1 of Lathyrus oleraceus. Taxonomy (NCBI): domain Eukaryota; kingdom Viridiplantae; phylum Streptophyta; class Magnoliopsida; order Fabales; family Fabaceae; genus Lathyrus; species Lathyrus oleraceus. The sequence continues at coordinate 365,568,062 of NC_066580.1, forward strand.
GCTTCTCACATAGGCATATGAGAAGGATTTTGAAAACATATAAAAGCAATTACTTAGATTGATGCAAAATAACAGGAATATCAACAGCAGTCCAATTGTTGCAAGCCTTTCCATGCGTCACAAAATTGGTGCAGTCTTCCCCTTCGTCATCCTCTAGCACAGCAGCTAAGACTTGTTCATTACCATGAATGAACCCTCTTCTACGGAAGCTAAGTTGCATATCTTCAGTCCTTGCAGTTGATAAACCTTTCTGGAATCCTAAACCGGTTTTGCCTTTGTTGTCGGAGACCTCTACCATGCGCCCCCACTGATCAACATTGCCTACTTCAACAATATTCTTAGCATCTTTCAATGAGGACATAGGTTCCCCAACTCTCTTTTCAGCAGCAATAGATAAGGCTTGGAACAAAGTTCTAACGTCATCCTCAGCTTCAACATAAGATAAAGACGACATGTGGCTAACCAACAGTGCTTTCTCCCCACCAACGATCACAAGCTTTCCATTCTTCACAAATTTGAGTTTCTGGTGCAAAGTGGAGGTAACAGCTCCTGCCTCATGGATCCATGGCCTTCCCAACAGGAAATTGTAGGCTGGGTGGATATCCATTACGTGAAAAGGAATCTGGAAGTCACTCGGACCTATCTTAACTGGAAGGTTCACTTCACCAATAACCGTTTTGCGTGAACCGTCAAAAGCTTTGACGATTACACCACTATACCTTATAGGTGCTCCTTGGTATGATAACTTTAACAGAGTTGACTTCGGTAGTACATTCAGTGACGACCCGATGTCAACAAGCACATTTGACAAAGCATCCTCTTTGCAATTCATAGAATTTGCAAAGCCAAGTTATAATTTCTTCCCTCCTCGGGGAGTTCTTCATCACAGAAGCTAAGATTATTACAAGAAGTGATGTTATCCACGATATTGTTGAATTGATCCACTGTAACACCATGTTCTCCAAAATCTTGTTCAAGAACTCTCTGCAATGCTTCTCTGTGCGCTTCAGAATTCATGAGCAGAGACAACACTGAGATTTTTGAGGGGGTTTGGAGTAGCTGCTCCACCATATTGAACTCATTCCTTTTGATCAATCGAAGTACCTCATCATCATTGTTAGCTTTCAGATTGCTGGATTCATCAGACTTACCCTTTGAAACACCAATTGGATCTACAACAGGCACTTCCACCTTCTTTCCAATTGATTCCTCTTTATCCTTTGGGAATACCAACCGAAACACACGACCACTGCGTGTCACCTTGTAACATCAGCAATGCTCACTACAGAGTTAGTCGTAGGTAACGGGACCTCTTGACCACCTTCTATCATTGTAGCATTATACTGATATGGCACAGTTTTATCAGATGAATACGGGAATGGGCCCGCTAACCGTATTACCAACGATGATACTGATATATTGTTGACATTGTTACTGTTGCTGCTGTCATACTGGATTATCAATCTCTCTGGTTGCTTGAAAATGGGCACTATGACATTTACATCGTCATCTATATGACGGGATCGAAAAATTTCAATCATGCCTTCATCCATCAGTCACTGGATGTCCCCTTTCACAACTTCACAACCCCTCGGGTTAATATTGCGGATAACACAACCTTCATGGTCATGTTCACAATCACTCACCAAATAAATGTCCTTATGCATCTGCACCAAGGACCTCCAGATAAAGCGCACATCAAAAACCTTAAACTCATTAGGACAACCATCCACCATATTCACAAAAGAGTTCCCATGAGCGGGTAATGGATTTTCTTTCACATTCGACGCATGGTCCTCGAAGGACACCATTCCATTCTTCATCAGCTTTTGAACCTCATACTTGGGCGGATAATAGTTCTCTATATCATGTTCGGGTGCTCCCTTATGAAAAGCACAACGGAGTTCAGGCTTGTACCACCATGGAAGTTGTTCTGGAATTTGCGGCAGGTTTCTTGGTTGGATTAGGTTCTTGAGAACTAGAGATGGGTACAATTCTGCATAAGACATAGGAATTAGGTCGAAAGAGACCTTCTTCCTCTCAAAGTTTTATTGATGATGATTGTTGTTGGTATTGTTGTTGTTGTAGGTGTTTTCTCATTGTTGCGGTTGTTGTTGTTGACGTTGTTGTTGTTGACGTTATGGTTGTTGAATCGGTGTTGATTATTGATTAGAAGACACAGGGGTAACTGAAGATACTTGATGATGATGTTGACGGGATGGGGGATTCCTTCTGATTTGAGGCCTCCTCTGCCTCCCACTGCTTATTGCATTCTCTTCATTGTCCTTTTTCTTCACAAAATTGCTACCATGTCTCTTACTCGACGCTGCTTCATCTTTCGACAAACGTCCCTCTCGGACACCTTCCTCAAGCCTCATCCCCATATTTACCATTTCGGTAAAGTCACTGGGGGCACTAGCAATCATTCGTTCATTATAAAATGAACTCAGGGTTTTTAGAAAGATTTTTGTCATCTCTTTTTCCTTCAAGGGAGGAGTGATCTGAGCAGCCAATTCCCTTCATCTCTGCACATACTCTTTAAACGTCTCCTTATCCTTCGGAGACATAGACCTCAGCTGGTCTCTATCAGGCGCCATGTCCATGTTGTACTTATATTTCTTGACAAAAGCTTCTCCCAAGTCGTTGAAAGTACGAACGCTTGCACTGTCCAACCCCATATACCATCTGAGCGCAGCACCGGTCAGATTGTCTTGGAAGTAGTGAACCAACACATGGTCGTTATCAGTCTGGGTAGACATCTTGCGATCATACATCACTAGATGAGTGAGTGGACAAGTGTTCCCTTTATACTTTTCAAAGTCAGGCACATTGAACTTTACTAGGATCTTGACTTTGGGCACCAAACATAACTCAACAACACTCTTTCCAAACAAGTCCTTACCCCTTAGCGTCTTCAATTCCGTACGAAGCTCAAGAAACGTAACTTTGATTTTTTCCATTTTCTCGTATACATCCGGACCCTCAGACGGCTCAGAGTGATAAATGGTGTCCTTTACACGAGGTAAGGTATGCACAACGAGAGGTGGCATAGACATGACCAGGCTAGATGCCGGCATGGAAGCAAAAGTAGGCAAAAAGCCTTCAGGCATAAAGTTGGACGGCATTCCCAACGGGAATCCGGCAGGCATAGTGGGCGCAAATTGAGTGGTAGCAGCAGGAATGGTAGAGGTAGCCACCTCTGAAATAACAGTCCTCTGAGGATGAGGAGTTGCAAGCGTTGGATAAGCTTGGCTCTGAGCAGCAAAAACTGACTCCATCATGGCAGTCAGGCGGGCGATCCCGTCCTTCAGCTCTCTATTCTCTTGCTCTAGATGTTCCATAATTTTGAGATGATTGGCGCGGGTGTTGTATCGATGAGTCAGCTTGGCTAGAGCACAGAAGAAACACCAATGAGACATCTGGAGAAAGCGAAACCTGCTTATGCACATGATGCATGAAATGTAATGTTTGATTATTTTATTTTGGTTTTCAAGGAATTTACTATGTCATTTGCAAATATATGTATATATCAACAATTGGGATAATTTTTATATGACCAAAAATCTCTTTTCACTTATACAATTGGAAGGATTACACTGAGTACAATTTTAGAAACCAAAATAAAAATACAAGAGAAAAGGAGACTAATCATCCTAAGGATTCCTAACAACAGTGTCAAAAGACCTAGATGAAGGCGCGTACTTCCTTCGAATACGACATATCTTGGTCTCAAAAACAGCTTTCATCTAAGTCTTCTCAAGGATAAGCTGATCAACAATCCTCTTCCAAGCAACAGAAGGCTGGGGCATGCTAGAAGATGAAACCTCTGTCTCTCTCTGTCTCTTTGCCACTCGGTCTTCAAGTAGCTCAATCAGTGCATCTTTGTCCTTAGACTACAACTGCAACTCTTCATGTTTTTTTACTCAAAGTGCAGAAACTCTCTTCCCACATATCCTTCTCTTGCATCATCTTGGCGAGCGCGTCTTCCAACTTCTCTACATCTTGGTTAGGGAGAGTTGATGACTCAACCACAACCATAGATATAGATCTTTCACAAGGACAAGGCATCTTCAACTCCAAAGCTCTCTTCTTCATCCAAAGAGTGTAAGCTTCCAAAGCTACACAATTGCGCGGACCAAGCTCGGATCTTCCTTTCCTATGCACGTTATGCCAAGCATGCCCAATCTTCTACTTCAAATGTTAGGGATGCTTACCCTCTTGATAGAAAAGACCTTCTAACTTAGTGTTATTAGGTTTGTCTTTCAAGGGCAACCCAAGTTGACGACGAGCCAAAGCAGGGTTGTATCACACATATAGATATACAAACATCACATATATACAAATATATACACACAAAAAGTAGGCTAAACCCACTCGAGACTACTCCCCAGCAGAGTCGCCACTTAATTTCTGTAGCGATAAATTCATGATTATCAAGCTATGGATAAGCTAGACATCAAATAACAAGAGTCGCCACCGCACTTTTATTGTTTTGAAGGGAAATGGGAAAAAGTACGAACAAAACCCAAAAGTAAAAAGTTTTCAAATCAAAACTAATAAAATGTCAGAGATTACAGGTAAGGGGGTTGGTTATACATAGGGAAGGTGTTAGCACCCAAAGTGTCCTAGGTACTCCTAGGGAGCCCTTTTGTGTACATATGTATTTGGTACAAAAATGATGTTTACAAACAAAATAGAATGGGGGATAAGAAAAGAATTTATTAATTATATTTTTGTGTTTGACAAGACCTTCGGACTTGTGCCTACGTACCAACATAAAAATGAGGGATCAAAACCTCGTAGTTCGTGATACAAATTTCAAAGTGGATGCATTGCTTTTAACAAAATTATGTTTGAAAGGCACAAAGGCCTAAAAATGATTTGAATGAGTTAGTTATTTTTGACTTTTCTGAAAGTGTAAGTCAAGTATAGTTAAGTTTATTTACAAATTTGATTTAAGAAAAGAAGTTTGAAAATGCAATGGCATAAGGCCAAAGTTTTTATCTTTTTACAAAGTGGTCAAAGTTTAGAACAAAATAAGTTCAAACAAAGAAGATTTTTTAAAGGGGGGGGGGGAGATTATGAAATTAAAGAAATGTGGAGAAGATGAAGAGACTAATCCTATGCATCAAATTAAAAGTTAAGGGTTGAAAAGATCTGGCCAATGGGCAGTAGTCCAATAGACAAGAATGTCAATAGAAACCCAGATTCCCTTGGACATTTAGAAGCAAACAACACGCAAATGCACAATCATTATCTTGAAGAGCAAGGCATCGAATAAAGATAGCCACATCCAAGCTTAGCCACTCCATGATCTTCTTCAAATTAACCCATGCAACAAATGAATTTCACAAATCACAGGTTCAAAATAACAACTTCATAATGATCATGTTGTAGATGAACTCAAAGGGATATTGAATGATGTATCAGATGGAGTTTCAAATTGCAGGCACTTGGTTTCACAGAAAGTTGTCATTGGCTAAGTGCTTTAGCATAGGAGTGTTGCCTAAGTTCTAAGTCCATTTGTCCAAGATCAAGCCAACGGTCCACACAAAAGTTTTTTTAGGGTTTTTCTTGTTATTATGTACATTAATGGTCAAAGACCACACAAACAAGCAATTAGAATGGACAAAATGAAAATTGCATTGGCATAAATCAATTAGAATGGTATGAATAATGGCAAATGAATAAAGACTAAAATTAAATTACATTACAGTAAATGGCTTGAAATGAAAAGTTAGTTGTTAATTAGTTAGAAGTTAGTATTGTTTTGATTTTGCTTTTCAATTTAAGTCATTATTTGGAGAATACTAAACCCACTTATCACAAGCATGTATCCTTGAGCCAAGATATCTTCTAAAGGAAGGAAAAAAGGCCAAGTTTCCATACAATGCCATGAAAGAGGAGAGACTTACAATCTCACTAACTAGAACGTTATTCCTTTTGTGTCACAAATTTAGCGCTATGTTAAGCAATCGTAATTAGACTTAGGTAGAAGTCACAAAGATTTGAGGTCGGGCAATAGAATTTTGGTGTTAATGCATGTTAGAGACATAGTATAATGGACTATGCTCATGAAACATACCACACACAAAAATAATATGCAAAAGAGGTGGCCTAATCTCATCCATACTTATGTTGATTTTTCGATCAACTAGCCTTAGGACTTTAAGATATCATAGGCCAAATCAGATGAATGTATAAAGAAGGGTAATGAGATGAAGAGGGAGGGGAATGGATCAAAACTCAAATTGGTCAAAGGAGGACTTTTACCAAATTAATATCATCCCTTCTTTTTGGGAGATGGAAGGTACATTTCATCAATCCCCTAAATCCAATGATATTAACTTGACAAAGTCAAACCAACCTTGATCAAGGCCCAACAACAAGAGTCAAACTCAAACAAGTCATCGCAATTGGTCAACACAATGATTCGGCATTTATTCAAATTAAAAATACTAAAATAAGGCATTTAAATTAAATATGGTTTGCCAAATTCCTAAAACCTCATCAAAACACCAAAGAAATGGCCATTAGATTTATCATAGGTCAAACAAGGTCAAAGGACCTTGGAGAAAATTTTCAGAATTATTAAAGACTTAAAAGTATTTTTAAACAATTAAAAATAATTACAAAATCACTTAAATCATGAAAAATATTAATAATGATCCAAAAAATAATTTTAATTCAGAATATGAAAGAGGAAATTATTTGAAAATTTTTGGTGAAACTCTAATATTTTTTGGATCAATATTAAAATTAATATGAATTAATGAAAATAAAAGGATTAAAATAAAAGTCAGAAAATAGCAAAAAACGTGGACCACTTGATCTCCCTCATTAATTGAGGTGGCAGATCAAGTGGTCCTCTACGCGAGTTCCACAATGGACATTAGTCAATGCATTGCATGGATGGTATTCAGAACCAACGTGTGAGATTAAAACATATCAACTGGATCCTATGGCTGGGAGAGATGCCAACACATCGCCGGATCTGTAACTCCAGTCTTCTTCTCCGGTGGACCTCACCGGACTGGTCCACCTTCAACCATCACCAAAATAAAAAAGGAGGACATGATCTGAAAGAAAAAATGGCGTAGAGCACGAATCTGACCTCAATTTCAAGTAACTCCAAATATATAAAAATATATAAGGAGTTGAATTTTGAGGTGTGTCAACTGAGTTGCTTTGATTTGACCTCTAAGTAACTCAATCTTCTTGCCTACATTGGTAGGACTTCAGTCAACCAAAGATCCAAGAGAATTGAGTAGAATTGAGTGAGAATCGAAGAGATGAAGTTTTCTTAAAATTACCTTCAATGTTATGCAGTTCTTGATGTTACTTGCTCCAAACACTATCTGATCACACTTGAGAAGCTTGAAGGAAGTGATTAGAGAGGTTGCAAGGCTTTGGATCCTGGAGTTCTTGAATCTCCAACAGTTGAGATTCAAACTCGAATTTCAAATTGAAATTTCTCCGGTTTTCCTTTAGAGTGAGAGGGTTTCAATGGGGGGAAAAGTTGTCGCGCAAAGTGTTCTTCAAATGAGCTCAGAATCCTTCTATTTATAGCCAAATGAAATGATATTTGCACACTTCAAAATCTGTCCAAAATTGGAAATATGGATGGTATGAGTGCATGGGCATGTACAGGCCCATGATGCAATGCAATAAGGTCCAAAATGATTCCAATTGAGGTCTGAATGATGGTTGAATGGAAAGGCATTATGAACTGAAGTTTGTGCAATTGATTCTTTCCAATGATGCATCCGTGTTAAAGCCATGCGCAGACCTAGCAATCTTTGTCCAAAATGCATGAACTTGAGTTCTTTTGAAAGCTTGGATCAAGGAGAACAAGTTTGATGTTGAACACTTTTTCATTTGTAGCTTGGAACATAGAGAATTTTGAGGTGGATGTTTGGAAATGTCAACATGTTGAAATATTTTCTAAGTGTCAAGCCATATACTTCAACATTCCACCTTGCTTAACTTTTTATGTGAGCTTCAAATGAAAAAAATGTCTTCATCAAAGTTGTAGCTCTTTCAAAGTTATTAAAAGTGGTCACCAATTCCATGTCATTTGGATTTATAATGATAAAGTTATGCATTTCTGAAGTTTGGAAAAATCACTTGTTCAATGGTATAGGTTAAAAATGACCTATAATGTAACCTCATATCACATGCACAAAAAAGTTGAATTAGCTATCACTCCAAACATAAAGGTTGAAGTATACATCTTGAATTTTATTTTTCAACTTGTAAATATTTCATATCATTAAAATTGAGCAAGTTATGGCCTTGGGAAGTTGACTTTCAAATTAGGGTTTAGACAAAATGACCTATAATGTTTCAACATAAAAAATGATTTTCCAAGCAAAACTATCTCTAGGTCTCAACATGAAAGTTGTTTGTAATGTCATTTAGAGTAAAGTTTCTCGTGGAATCATTTTAATATGGTGAAAATTGTAGGAGATAGGGTCATGGTAGATCATATATGCATAATATGAAGAAATTTGAAGTGTCCCTTGAGAAATTTGATCAATTGGTGAGATGGCTTATTGAAAAAGTTACTCAAGATACCCAGTCAAACTAGGGTTTCCAAGGCAAATCACCTCCAAACTCTTGAAGAAAGCATGATAAATATAACATGTAGGAATCAATGGAACTCATATATGATGCTCATAACCATTATTGAATCAATTCATGGTTGTGTTCTTTGTCATGAGGGTCTCAAACCCTAGATATGAACTTGATAGATCAATGGAGATCATGCCCTACCTACAAAGGAGTCAGGCAAAATTCAAAGCCATATTTTTGGTATTTTGGTATTTTGGTTAGTAAAAAATAATATATAAGTATGATACAATCACATAGTGCTTGGTGATCTCTCCCAAAACAAACGCAATGAAAGAGGGGTAAGGAGGATGCCAAGGTATGATCCAAATGCTAATGCTTATGATGAAATTGCATGAGGGATCTTAGGGTCAAAATTGGGGTCTTACGATATTATTACTGTTGTTGCTATCATATTGAATCACTACTCTCTCGGTATTCTTAAACACGGGAACAATTACATTGACATCGTCATCTATGTGACGGGATTGAACAATTTGGGTCATGCCTTCATCCATCAACCGTTGGATGTACCTTTTCACAATCTCACAACCCCTAAGGTTGACACTGCAGATAGCACAACCATCATGGTCATGGTCACAATCGCTCACCAAGCAAATATCCTTGTGCATCCTCACCAAGAATTTTCGAATGAAACGGGCGTCAAACACTTTGAACTCCCCTGGACACCATTCCACTCTCCACTAGGTTTTGGACTTCATATTTGAGGGGGTAACAGTTCTCTATATCATGTCGGGGGGCTCCTTGATGAAAAGCACAATGGAGTTCCGGTTGGTACCACCAAGGAATTTGTTCGGGTCTCTGCAGAGGATTTCTCGGTTGTAGCGGGTTCTTGAGAACCAATGATGGGTATAGCTCTGCATATCTCATCGGAATCCGGTCGAAAGAGACCTTCTTCCTTTCAAAATTTTGTTGTTGATGATTGTTGGTATAGTGGTTGTTGTAGTTGTTTGTACGTTGCGGTGGTTGTTGTTTTTGACGTTGTTGTTATTGAATTGGTGTTGATTGGTTTGCTGAAAATACAGGAATTATGAAAGATACTTAATGATGATGTTGACGGGGTGGTTGACTTGTTATGATCTGAGGCCTCCTCTTCCTCCCACTAATAGTTGTGTTAGCTTCATTATACTTTTTCTTACCAAAACTGATGTCGTATCTCTTATTGGACGATACTTCCTCCTTAGACAACCGTCCTTCTCGGACACCTTCTTCTAGCCTCATCCCCATGTTTACCATTTTGGTAAAATCATTAAGGGTACTAGCAATCATCCTCTCATAATAAAATGAGCTAAGGGTCTTCAGAAAAATCTTGGTCATCTCCTTTTCCTCTAAAGGAGGGTTGATCTGAGCAGCGAGATCTCTCCACCTCTGCGCATATTCCTTAAACGTTTCCTTGTTCTTCTGAGACAGTGATCTTAACTGATCTCGGTCCGGAGCCATATTAACAAGCTATAGATCAAATAACAAGAGTCGCCACCGTGTTTTATTGTTTCCAAGGGAAAAGGGAAAAAGTACGAACAAAACCCAAAAAGTAAGAAGTTTTCAAATCAAAACTAATAAAAGTCAGAGATCACAGGTAAGGGGGTTGGTTACACGTAGGGAAGGTGTTAGCACCCAAAGTGTCCTAGGTACTCCTAGGGAGCCCTTTTTGTGCGTATATGTATTTTGTACAAAGTGATGCTTACAAACAAATAGAATGGGAGAATGAGAAAAGAATTCGTTAATTATATTTTTTTTGTTTACCAAGACCTCTGGTCTTGTACCTACGTGCCAACATAAAAATGAGGGATCAAAACCTCGTAGTTCGTGATACAAATTTCAAAATGGATGCATTGCTTTTAACAAAATTAAGTTTGAAAGGCACAAAGGCCTAAAATGGTAAGAATGAGTTAGTTCTTTTTGGCATTTTGTAAGTTTAGGTCAAGTATAGTTAAGTTTATTTACAAGTTTGATTTAAGAAAAGAAGTTTGAAAATGCAATGGCATAAGGCAAAAGTTTCTATCTTTTTGCAAAGTGGTCAAAGTTTAGAACAAAAGTAGTTCACACAAAGAAGATTTTGAAAAATGGAGGGAGAGGTTTTGAAATTAAAGAAATGGGGAGAATATTAAGAGACTATCCTTTGCACAAAATTAAAAGTTTAGAGTTGAAAAGATTTGACCGAATGTGTAGCAATCGAATAGACAAGAGTGTCAATAGAAACCCAGAATTCCCTTGGATTTTTAGAATCAAGCAATATACAAATGCAGAAATATATTATCTTGAAGAGCAAGGAATCAAATAAAGATGGCCTCATCCAAGCCTATCCATTCCATGATCTTCTTCCAAAATAACCCATGTATCAGATGAGTTCCACAAGTCACAGGTTCAAATTAACAGCTTCAGAATGATCATGTTGCAGATGAACCTAGAGAGGTCTTCAAAGATGTATCAAATGAATTTCAAATTGCAAGCACTTTGTTCTTCAACAAGTTGGCATTGGCCAAGTCCATTAGCATAGGAAGGTTGCCTAGATTCTAAGTCTGTTTGTCCAAGATCAAGCCAACAGTCCACTCAAAAGTTTTTTAGGCTTTTTTTCGTTATTATGTACATTAATGGTCAAAGACCACACAAAAAAACAAAGTATACACAAAAAAATATATCGCACAATATGGTCCAAATGGACAAAGTGAAAATTGCATTAACATAAACAATTAGAATGATATAAACAATGGCGAATGAAATAGAGTGTTAAAAGTAAATTGCATTAAAGTAAAAGCTTGAAATTAAAAGTTAGTAGTTAGTAAGTTAGGAGTTAGTATTGTTTTACTTTTACTTTTCAAGACATTCTTTGGAGAACACTGAACCCACTTATCACAAGCATGAATCCTTGAGCCAAAATATCTTCCAAAGGAAGGAAAGAAGGCCAAGTTTCCACATAATACCATGAAAGAGGGGAGACTTACAATCTCACTAACTAGAATGCTTATGCCTTTTATGTCACAAATTTAGCGCTATGTTAAGCAATCGTAATTGGACTTATGTAGAAGTCACAACTATTTGAGATCGGGCAATAGAATTTTGGTGTTAATGCATGTTAGAGACATAGTATAATGTACTATGCTCATGAAACATACCACACACAAAAATAATATGCAAAAGGTGTGGCCTAATCTCATTCATACTCATGTTAATTTTTCAACCAACTAGCATTAGGACTTTGAGATATCATAGGCCAAATGAAGTGAGTGAATGAAGAAGGGGAATAAGATGAAGTGGGAGGGGGATGAATGAAATCACAAATTGTTCAAAGGAGGAATTTTACCAAATTAATATCATTCATTCATTTTGTGAGATGGAATGTACATTCCATCAATCGCCTAAATCCAATGATATTAATTTCACAAAGTCAAATCAACCTTGACCAAGGCCCAACAACAAGAGTCAAACATAAACAAAGTCATCACAATTGGTCAACAAGTTTAATTGGAATTTATTCAATTAAAAATAATAAAATAGGGCATTTAAATTAAATATGGCTTGTTCAATTCCTAAAATCTCAATAAAATACCAAAGAAATGGCCATGAGATTTATCATAAGTCAAACAAGGTCAAAAGACCTTGGAGAAAAAAAATCATAATTTTTGAACATTTAAAGATATTTTTAAACAATTAAAAATAAATGCAAAATCAATTAATTCATGAAAAATATTAAGAATGATCCAAAAAATAATTTTAACTCAGAATGTGAAAGAGAAAAATATTTGAAAATATTTACTGAAAGTCCCATATTTTTTGGATCAATATTGAATTTAATCTGAATTATGGAAAATAAAGCAAATAAAATGAAAATTAAAATATCAGAAAAAACGTGACCCACTTGATCTCCCTCATTAATTGAGGTGGCAGATTAAGTGGCTAGGAGCGCGCTATCTACCGTAGTCCTTAGTCAGCGAGTGGCAACTTTGGTAATCAAAACCAACGCCCAGGATTAAAACAAAATGAATGGATCATGTGGTTCAGAGACTTGCCAACGCATCGCCGGAGCTAGAGCTCCGGTCTTCTTCTCCGGTGGACCTCACCGGACTGGTCCACCATCAACCATCACCAAAATGAAATATAAGGACATGATTTTAAAGTAAAAATGGCACTGAGCTCGAATCTGGCCTCAATTCACTCTAACTCCAAGTATATTGAGAGATACATGGAGTTGAAATTTGAGATACATGAATTGAGTTGCTTCGATTTGGCCTAAAAGCAACTCAATCTTCTTGCCTATATTTGTAGAATTTCAGACAACCAAAGAATCAATAGAATTGAGCAAGAATTTGAGAGAATCGAAGAGTTCAATTTTTTTGGAAAATACCTTCAATGGAGGTCTGGCTTCAACTCATCTTGATCTTGCTTGTGCTTGATCTCACTCCACTTGCTTGTAGAAGAAGGATTATATGCTTGAAAGGCTATGGATTCTTGGAGATTTGAATTTCAAAACAGTGGAAATTCAACCTCAAATTCAAGAGAATTTCTCAGGCTTATCCTTTGCAAAGTGAGGGTTTGAGATGGGGGTTCAAAGTTGGCGCGAATGTGTGTTTATTTATAAGCAATTGAAGCTCTATTTATAGCCAAAACAGTTGATAGTTGCACACTTCAAATCACTTTCCAATTTTGGCAAATGGTGAGGCAAGGGTGCATGGGCGCGCACAGGCCCATGAAATCATTGCTTGAGGTCCATAAATGAATATTGAATGGTCTGGATAGAGCTTGGATTGCAAGCCAAGTGTGCATTGATGTTTGAAGTTTGATCCTTGCCAAGTGAATGGTCTGGATTAAGCTTGGATTGCAAGGCAAGTGTGCATTGATGTTTGAAGTTTGATCCTTGCCAAGTGATGTCAACTTGTTTATGCCATGCGCAACCTATGCATTTCTTGTCCAAAATGAATGAATTTGAGCTCTTCGGAAATGTGAGATCAAGAGGAACAACTTTTATGTTTAACACTTTTTCATTTGGAGTTTGGAACTTGGAGAAATTTGAGGTGGAAACTTGGAAATTTTTGACATATCAAAAATTTTCTAAGTGTCAAGCCATATGTCTCAATATTCCACCTTGCTTAACGTTTTATGTGAGCTTCAAATGAGAAAAGTGTCTTCATCAAAGTTGTATCTCTCTCAAATACCTTAAAAATGGTCACCAATTTCATGTCATTTGGATTTTAAATGATAGAGTTATGCATTTTAGAAGTTTGGAAAAATCACTTGATGAATGGTATAGGTCAAAAGTGACCTATAATGTAACCTCATATCACATGCTCAAAAAAGTTGAATTAGCTCCCACTCTAAACATCAAGGTTGAAGTAGATACATTGAATTTGATTGTTCAAATTCGAAATATTTCATCTCATAAAAATTGAGCAAGTTATGGCCTTGGGAAGTTGACTTTCAAATTAGGGTTTAGACAAAATGACCTATAATGTTTCAACACAAAAAATGATTTTCCAAGAACAACTAGCTCTAGGTATCAACATGAAAGTTGTTTTTAATGTCATTTAGAGTATGTTTTCTCTTAGAATCATTTTCATTTGGGGATAATTGTAGGAGATAGGGTCTAGGGAGACCTTGTTTTGATCAGATGAATCCATATGGCCAACCACAATCAACCAACTTGCCAACTTCCAATTCTCTTGACTTTATTAGCTCATGGTAGATAATATATGAAAAAGATGATTAATTTTGAAGTGTCCCTTGATAAATTTGATCAATTGGTGAGATAGCTTGTTGGAGATGTTACTCAAGTTACCCAGTCGAACTAGGGTTTCCAAGGCAAATAACCCTTAAACTCTTGAAGAAAACTTGATCAAAATAACATGTAAATATCATTGGGACTCATATATGATGTTCATAACCATTCTTGAATCAATTCATGGTTGTTTTCTTTGTTCATGAGGGTCTCAAACTCTAGATGTGCACTTGATGAATCAATGAAATCATGCCCTTCCTACAGAAGAGTTAGACAAATGTAAAGATATATTTTTGGTATTTTAGTTAGTAAAATGATAATATACAAGTATGATATAATCAAAAAAATACTTGGTGATCTCTCCCAAAATGAACCCAATGAAAGAGGGGTAAGGAGGATGCCAAGGTATGATCCCAATGCTAATGCTTCTGATGAAATTGCATACGGGATCTTAGAGTCAAAATTGGGGTCTTACAATCTTCAACTTGTTGCAAAGCTCAAGAAATTGATCTTTCATTTCATCCATTTTCTCATACACATCCGGGCCCTCAGATGGCTCGGAATGAATAATGGTGTCCTCCACCCGAGGTAAGGTATGCACGATAGGCAGTGGTACAGACATGACCGGGCTAGATGCCGACATAGAAGCAAAGGTAGGCGCAAAGCCTTCAAGCACAAAGTTTGGCGGCATTCCCCACGGGAATCCGGCAGGCATGTTGGGTGCAAAATGAGAAGCAGTTACGGGAACAGGAGAGGTAGCCACCTCTGAAATAATGGTCCTCTGAGGAGGAGGAGTTGCAGGTGTGGGAGAAGACTGGCTCTGTGCAGCTTGAACTGACTCCATCACGGAAGTCAGGCGGGCGATATCCTATTTCAAATCTCTATTCTCTTGCTTAATATGTTCCATGATTTTGGAGTGATTGACGTGAGTATTGTACCGATGAGTCAGCTTGGCTGAAGCACAGAAGAAACACGAATGATACATCTGGCGAAAGAGAAACTTGCTATGAAAATGATGCATGAAATGCAATGCTTACTTGTTTTTATTTTTAAGGAACTTACTATATTATTTGCAAATATATTTATATATAACAACAATTGCAACAATTTGATATGACCATAAAATCTCTTTTATTTATATAATTGGAAGGATTACACTGAGTACAATTTCAGAAACCAAATGAAAAATACAAGAGAAAAGGAGACTAGTCATCCTAAGGATCCCTAACAACCATGTCAGCAGATCTGGCTGTAGGCGCGTACTTCCTTCGAATGTGTCGAATCTTGGTCTCAAAAGAAGCTTTCATCTCAGTCTTCTCGAGGACAAGCTGATCAACAATCATCTTCCAAGCAACGGAAGGATGAGGCATACTAGAGGAAGATGAAACCTCTGGCTCTCTCTGTCTCTTGGTCACTCGGTCTTCAAGTAGCTCAATAAGTGCATCTTTGTCCTTAGACTCAAGTTGTAACTCCTCATGCTTCTTGCTCAAAGCATGGAAACTCTCTTCCCACAAATCTTTCTCTCGCTTTATCTTGGCGAGTGCATCTTCCAACTCCTCTACATCTTGGTTAGGGAGAGTTAATGGCTCCGTCACAACCA
Organism: Lathyrus oleraceus; assembly: GCF_024323335.1. NCBI lineage: Eukaryota > Viridiplantae > Streptophyta > Magnoliopsida > Fabales > Fabaceae > Lathyrus > Lathyrus oleraceus. The sequence continues at coordinate 365,584,003 of NC_066580.1, forward strand.
TAGACATAGGTCTTTCACAAGGATAGGGAATCTTCAACTCCAAAGCTCTCTTCTTCACCCAAAGAGTGTAAGCTTCCAAAGCTACACAATTGCACGGACCAAGCTCAGATCTTCCCTTCCGATGCAAATTATGCCAAGCATGAACAATCTTCTACTTAAAATGTTGGGGATCTTTACCCTCTTGATAGAAAAGACCTTCTAACAAAGTGTTATTAGGTTTGTCTCTCAAGGGGAACCCAAGTTAACGACGAGCCAAAGCAGGGTTGTAGGTAATTCCTCCTTGTGTACCAATGAGGGGCATATTAGAGAATTCACCATAACTATCAATAATCTCCAAACTGCCCAAAGAAGGATCATACCAAACAGTACCATCATTAGTGAGAGACATAGGTCTCTGAGACCACCGTAGACATTGTTTGTTCTCCATAAAAGCAGGTGTCTGAGGCAAGTGCAAAATAAACCACTTGTACAGAAGAGGAATGCAACACACAATCGTTCCACCACCCTTATAATTCCTTAGATGCAAAGAGACGTACATATCACCCAACAAAGTAGGCACAAGATTCCCAATCAAAAAAATTTGAATGGTGTTAACATCAACAAAATCGTCAATGTTAGGGAATAAAGTTAATCCATAAATGAGCAACACAAAGATAGCTTCAAAAGCGTCCACACTATCGGCTTGAGCAAAGGCAGTAGCTTCCTTGATAAGGAAATCATATGGCAACCCAAACAATCCTCCTTTCTTCACCCAATGAGCCTCTATCTCCTGCTTCTTCGAGTGAAGAGCTTCAGCAATAAGATGTGATATGGGAATATCTTCCAATCTATTAAAAGGCACTTTATCATAAACGGGCATTCCTAAGAAATAGGGATACTCCTCCAACGTAGGCACAAGCTGATAATCCGGAAAAGTGAAGCAACGGTAGAGAGGATCAAAGAACTGAACCAACACACTCAAGAGTCCTTAAACCACATTAGTAGACAAGATAGACAGAAGCTTCCCATGACGTTGTTTGATGTCCAAGGGATCTAATACAAAATATGCTAGCTGTAAGACCCCAATTTTGTCCCTAAGATCCCTCATGGCATTATATTATATCATATCATTGCCTCAAGGATCATTGTGCACCTTGCCTTCCTCCTTGTGGGTGGGTTATCTTGTGAGTGTGGTTCTTGATCACCAAGCATGTTTTGCATATGTATATCATTGCTTTTCATTTGTTTATTAACCCAAAAGTACAAAAATATTGTCATCTAACCTTGTTACTTGCAGATGAAGCAATTAGGTCAAATCAGTTAAAATCAGCCATTGAGCAATGGATGGTGGCCATTCTTGAAGAATTTGGGCACCATGATCATTCATAAGAGATTCATATGAGTTGTGACATCATTTTGAATCAAGATCTCAAGTGGTAGAGGCTTGAAAGTCATCAAAGCATGACTCAGTCAACCAAAACCCTAGCAAAGTCAACTGTGGTCAACTGTGCATAAAATCAGGAATTTGATGGTTGGAGAGACCTTATTCATTTCCATACAAGCCTCATATAACATGTCAAACACCATCATTGGGGAATTGGAGGTCAAACAAAAAGTTTCCAAAAATAGTAAGTGACCTGTAATTTCAAACTGCCAAAAATGGAAAGGTCTTCTCCTCAACTTTACATCATCAAGCAAGCTTCAAATCAAATTTTGTCCAACATGAGAGTTGAATGTCTTGCTCTTGCCTTTCCAAAAAGTCCAAGAACATCCATTTCTCATGTGTGGTTGGCAAGTTATGATCAAATCATTTTCAAGGAAAGTTGAACTTCAAGGAGGCATAACTCTTGAACCAAAAGGCCAATTCATGTGATTCTTTTTTGAGCAAATCCCATTTGACATGAGCTATCATAATCCATCATCACATTTCATCAAAAATCATCACATAAAAAGTGCATTTTTCAAGTGAATCATTTTGAATTTTGGTGGGAAAATTTGAATTTGAAAATTAGACATTTTTTCCATTTCAAATCAATTCCAATTGCATCAAAACATATTTTGCAATGCATTTCAAGCTGATTTCGCACTGTTCCATTGCATGGCGTGCATGAGGGTAATTTTGGCATTTTGGCATAACATGCTTATTTCACCTAATCCAATTCATTTTGCCTAATCATGTTTAACTAGCTGGATTAACAGGAACTACAAAGCACTAATTGTAACAGAATTTTGGGGGAACACTTCACAATCTGAGATCCAAACTCAAAATCTCTCAAATTCTCTCAAATTTCCTCAAACTTTTTTCAACTTTTCCATCGAAATTCTTGATTCTTTTTGCTTTTGCTTGTGTTGATCATCATCTACAGGTGTTGTTGGAGATCTGTTGAAGAAGAATCGTGGAAAATTCTTGAAGATTGCAACTGTTGAAGCTTGAGCATGTTCATGGCATTTTGAGATTTCTTCGAGTTTAAGCACTGTTGAGCTGAAGCCTTGCTTTCATTCATCTTCTGCATCATCATAGATCATCTGTTTTTACCATTGGAGCCTTGAAACACACGAATCTAGATCTGCACCTTCAAAGAGGTAAGAACTCGACCACTCCAATTCTCATAATTATCATGTGGTTTTGGTAGATCTCAGCATGTAGATCATTTTTGCAACTTGAATCGTGCATTTTCATTAGATATTAAGGAAGTTGTGTGGATTTGAAATCTGGATTGTGAAACTTGTTTTGATCGATTCTTTTGCTATGAGTGAAATTAATTGAAATTGAAGCTGGATTAGTGTTGTGCATGATGAGATGATTCGAGTGATATAATTTTTATGCATTTCTGGGATGTTTTGTTCTTGATGATTATGAACAGTATGGAGATGATGATGAACTTCATGTTTTCGTTTCCAGAACTTCGTTAGATCTTGCCTTGCCCTGGTTTTGCATGGATTTCGTGTTTTTCCGCCATGAGCCAATCATAACACGCCACACACTTAAGTGAAACGCAGCGTTTCACTTAAGTGGCGCTCCTTTTTGAATTGACCAGGGGATCGATTCCCCGCTCCCACAAAATCCTTTTGGCTTGTTGCATTTTTCCATATATGCTTATCACATATTCACATGCTTCCATTTCATATTTTTTAATTTTTCTTCCACATGAAAAATCCATAACTCTCTCAATATAAATCCAATAAACATGAGATTTTTTCCACCATGATCCTTGCAATGTCCTTTATTTTTTGATGATTTTTAATAAATTTGTGCACGGCTGGAAAAAATAATTGCCTAGGGTTTGTTTTCACATGTCACTTCTTGCACCTTGCCTACCATTTTGTTCATGAAATCATAATGGTTGATCCAAAATTCTTGAAATTTTACATGCATAATATAGACTCATTCCTGGTCATTTTGGTATATGGTTTGTGATTTTTGCATTTCTGGATTGTGAGATATGATGTGATCTTTGAAGGTGTGACAATGTATGTCACACCATTCCTTGTTCATTTTGTGGAATTTCTTTACCATGCTTATGCTATGCCAATTGTTCTGAATTTGTGCATGTTGATACTTATGGATGTTAAGTTTGTTTGTGATTTTTCCTGGAATTTTTGAGTGCATTTTCTATTTGTTTGAGAATTTTCTCTCTGTTTGACCAATTGTGAACATTTTGTGAGTCATGATTTCATATGTTTTGTGAAATTCTTGGTGTTTATTGGATGGACCTGAAATTTGGCATGTGTATTATAGACATCTTGAAGTTTGCCATGGCTTTGGTTTCATTCATTTATCATGTTTGGTTCCTGTTTTATGCTTGCTTGAAGTTGATGCATGATTTGGTGCCTTGTATGAGCTTGCTTGAACATGCTTTAACTTGTTGATTTTAATTGGCATACTTCCACTTATCCAATTGCAATGAACTTTGGTGTGTTGCTCATTCAATATGTTCTGTTTAGACAGGATTTTTCTTGGAATTTATTGAGCCATGTTTGATTTGATTTGAAGTAGATCATTCTGTTTGCTCCAATGTGTTTCAATTTGCATAGTTTGACATGTTTTGCTTATAAAATGGAATTGGTGCATAGTTTTGACATGAGACCAATTGGACTTTGTTCTTATTTGATTAATCTTGATTTTGGTTAATTTTCAGGTTCTGTTTTAAAATTTTTCCCTATCTTGGACCCTAGGCTTTGGCCTAAGGGTTTACCTCTCATGTTTGATGTTTTGTTTCAGGTTGCACATATAAGTTACACAATTGATGATGCCTCATCTTGAGAGCATTTGATATTTGCTTTTGATCACTAATGTGTGTTTTGTAGGTTGAAGTTGATTCAATTGGGATTGACTTGTGGCTTATGCCTTTGCCTATTTTGGTTGTCTGTTGCATTAACTGTTGGTTGATTGTCTGTATAGCATACTGATTTATTTGATGTTTCCACAGGTACATTTAGTTGCTATAGTTCATTGTGAACTTGCTATTGCTTTGCTTGATAGCATTAGCATTGAGGTATAACATCTCTTGTCTCCATGTAGTCTGGAAGACCTGGCTTGTTACTTAGCCAGGCACCTGTCTGAAGTCCTCCTTAAGAGGCAATGTTTGTGATTGTTTACTTTTGTCCCCAAGCAAGAAAAGACCTCATATGAGGCAATTGGTAGATAAAAGAGATATGTAGCCTATCTCCTACTATTCTGTGTGTCTTCCCTTTGCTCACATTACATGTTTGTAGCATTGTGGATCTTAACCCAAGATCTATCGAGTCATTAACTTGTGGAGAGAGTTCCAACTTTCTGAACTCCCATACCTTCTGATATTCAAAGCTCTCTCTGACCAGAGATAAGAGCAATGAGGCACACCCCTCATATCCTTTCATCTGCTTCACCTTGGCTCTGAATGTCAAGGTTAAGAGCACCACTTACCTCATTCCAGTTGACTTTAAAGTCCAACCCTTTGATTGAGCCTAATTGTTTGGTTATAGTGTGTGCTAAATGACTTTGTCTGATTGATTGTTTGTTTCATTTGTACATGCTTGTTTGCTTGCCTTTATGCATTTATCATCATTGATTGTTCATTATTGCATGATCATCATTTCATATCTTTGTGATCCATCTTTGGTTTACCCATTGAGGACAACTGTAAGTCCATCCATTGGCTATTGTTCCTATGATTTGGAAGGGATAAAGTGTAAGACCATTTCATTTGGCCACTCATGTCCATTGCCTAGTGCTTGTTTGTTTGTTGTATGTGAGGATGCAAGTGTAAGACCATGTTGTTGGCTTTTGTATTCCTATGATCATCTGTTGAAGATTAGAGTAAGTCCAGATAGATTGGCATCTGACATCCATGTCTTGTTTTGTTTAGGAGATTGGTATAAGTCCAGATAGATTGGCAACCAGTATCCACTCTTTTGTTTTGTTTTGTTTTAGGAGGTTGGAATAAGTCCATTTATTGGCATCCGACATCCCTGTTTGTTTTAAGAGACTGGTGTAAATCCATCTATTGGTATCCGGTATCCACCTTTGTTGTGAGATTGGTATAAGCCCAGCTATTGGCCTCCGGTATCATTTGTTTTGCTTATTTGTTATTGCTCATTTGCCTATTCCTAAGGACACACTTGAATCATCTTCTATATGATTTCAAGAGGTGAACCTTTCTAAGAAGTTTTACACTCTTTTGTCCACACCCTCTTTGTCCTAAACCTTTTCACACTTTGCTTTCAAAAACTTTGACTTGTTGTGCAAATATCTTCATGTCTTTTCAAATTTGAAACCTGGACCCTAAGTCCTTGACTTTTCAAACTCCATTTCATAACACTTCTTTGAATCAATCCTAATCATACCTTGACCATATTTTGTGAATACTCATAATCAATTAACTTTACCCACTCAATTATTTTGTGGCTTTGTCCATTGTTAAGATGTTTTCATACAGTAGCCACAGGTTTCAATTACCATAGCGGTTGATGTAAATCTTACCTTATCCTTAGTGAGTTGATTGTAAGTCTTCCATACTTATTATAGGGTTAACCCCTCACTAGTATGTTGAAGCCGTCCTCGCATGGTGGATTGTTGATTCAGGTTGAGTTTTCTCCCATTGGTAATGAAAAGCCTTAAGGCTCTTGTTTAAAATGAACCCACTGATATTTTGGAAATCTTTTAGCCGAACTACGGTGTTTTGATCCTTACCTTTGATGGAAGGTACGTAGGCAACGGGTTCATCCGTTCAAACACAAAAACAATAAAAATTGTATATTCTTTTCTCATCTTCCCATTCATGTTTGCGCAATATGTCATAAACAAATAAACATTTTTATACAACAAGTGTGAAAAGGGCTCCCTAGGAGTACCTAGGACGTTTTGGGTGCCTAACACCTTCCCATTGCGTAATTTACCCCTTACCCAGATTCTCTGATCTTTTTCATTAGTTTTCTACGTGTAAAACTTCTTAGGCTTTTGTTCGCTTTTTAGCCATTCCTTAGGATAAATAAAAGTGCGGTGGCGACTCGATTTCTTTGTATGCTTTGCTTATGGTTTAATCAATAAATCATATAGCGACGAATACACCGCTACAGAAAAGTGGCGACTCTGCTGGGGAACACATTAGACCTTCCCTGATGGTATTGCCTACTTTTCACCCTTGTTGTATGATATTTGTTTATGTGTTATGTGACATATTTTTGTACAATTTGGGATAACTGTATTGATTGTAATGTTTAAATTGCTTGATATACAATTACTGTTTGCTTTGGTGATCTCTGTGAGATGAGTTCTATACCCGAACTCGAGTGCACTCTAGGATAGGAGAATGGCATAGTCTTGTTGACTGGTGTGGAGTATTCCTTAGCCAGTTGACTTGCGAGTCCATTCACTTGGTGGAGGTCATGTTGGATTAATAATGTCACACAAGTTATTTGTGGTTAGGCATTATTCTTTCAATCATGTGCCTTAGAAGCCAAGGACCGTAGTTTACCAAACCCATCTTGGCCTATTTTTTAGGACGTAGTGCGGAGGTCGTTCAGATGTCAAATCTGATGTGATTGTTACGCGATGCTACACTCATAAGAGTCTCTCTTGAGAATATTTTTGGAATACGAGTATTCGTTCCTCCGATAATATCTGAAAGATGGGACGATGATTATGGGAACCTCTGATAGAACATGTCTGGCAGGTTTAAACCCTAGTACACTCCCTTTGGGTGGTTCTTAACCAAGACTCCATGCTCGTGACTCTCAACAAACCCGTGATTCATGGTTGAGTCGTTCAGACAACCTTAATATCAATGGAACTTGGGCGTCGATAAGGTGCAAACCATAATCCGCCAAAATGGATGATTGATATTAAGGATGTTCGAGCCGGTTCATGTACCGTTAATATCAATGGAACTTGGGTGTCGATAAGGTGAAAACCTAAATCCACCAAAATGGATGATTGATATTAGGGATACAATGAGCTTTCCCATGACCTTTGTTTGGTGTGACTTGCTTGATCCTTGAGTGTGATTGTTGCATTCATGCATTCATGCATTCATCTGCATTCATGTCATCAGAAAAAAGAAAATTTTCAAGGAACTTAAAGGGTTTATTTGCAAAATTTTCAGACATGGAAAGACCGAAAAGGCATACAAAGAAGTACAGCTTTAGACAGCCCGATGTGAAAGAGTTGAGGAATCTGACATCTTATGTATTAGATCCCTTGGGTTTCAAAGCTCGTTATGGGAAGCTTCTGCCTCTATTGACTACTCAGGTTGATGAGGGACTGATGAGTACTTTGGCTCAGTTTTATGATCCTCTGTATCACTGCTTCTCTTTCCCAGACTTCCAGTTGTTGCCTACTTTGGAGGAGTATTCTCATCTTATTGGGATTCCTATTCTGGATCAGGTGCCGTTCAGTGGCTTAGAGAGTATTCTGACTGCTCGAGAGATTGCAGAATTGTTGCACATAGATGAAGAGTTGATTAAAGCTAATCTGACTACCAAAGGTGGAATTCAGGGTTTTGCTTCCGAGTTCCTCATCGCTCAAGCTACCTTTTATGGGAAGGCCAGGAGTGAGGATGCCTTTGAGGCTTTATTCGTGCTACTCATCTATGGATTGGTGTTATTTCCCAACTTCGACAAATTCGTGGACATGAACGCCATTAGGATCTTCTCAGTTCTTAATCCCGTCCCAACCTTGTTGGGTGATGCCTATGTCTCTTTGCACCTGAGGAATGCAAAGGGTGGAGGAGTTATTGTCTGCTGTCTGCCTCTGCTGTACAAGTGGTTTATTTCGCACTTGCCGCAGACAGTTGCTTTCAAGGAGAACAAGGGATGTCTACGGTGGTCTCAGAGACTCATGTCTCTCACTAATGATGATATCTCTTGGTATGATCGTGTGTATGATACTATGCAGATCATTGACTATTGTGGTGAATTCCCTAATGTGCCTCTTCTTGGCACATGTGGTGGGATCAGCTACAATCCCATTCTCGCACGACGTCAGCTTGGGTTCCCCCTAAAGGATAAACCCCATAACATTCTGTTAGAAGGCGTATTCTTTCAGGAGGGTAAAGATCCCCAAGGCCTGAAAGCCAGATTTGCCCGCGCTTGGCGCAAGATCTGCAAGAAGAGTAGGAATGAATTGGGTCCGAAGAATTGCATTGCTTTGGAGCCCTATACCTCTTGTGTTAGACAGAGAGCTGCCGTATACTTGATGCCTTATGATCATCCGAGACCTACACCGTTGGATGTGGTTGGGCCTTCAACCCTCCCTACCCAACGTGTAGAGGAGTTGAGAGAAGAAGACCTTTCACGTGCTTGGATCCGTGAAAGAGAGGAATTGCTTCAACAGATCAAAGAGAAGGACGCTCTGATCGAGTTTCTCGAGCATCGGGTGAGCGACGATCCAAACGATACCTGGACTTCTTTGCTTCCTCAGTCTTCCAAGTTCTGGAAGAGGAAGTATGATCGACTTGCTAAGGAGAAAGCAGATATGGAAGCTGCCTATGAGAGAGAGATCAAGAAGCTGTGTGTATCTCGTCTTCCAGCGTCCCGAGCTCCTAGGGATCCATAGGATGCTATTTTCCTTTTCTCTTTGTCATTTGATCAAAAAAGCTGTACTTATTTGTCTTGGATATATATTGAATGAGATATTTCCCATAATGATAATAAATGCTTTAAAAATTCAAAATTGCAAATAATACCCTAAGGGTTCCTTGAAAATAAAACAAAGCATATGCACGAACATTTCATGCATCATTTCGCATAAGCAGGTACCTTGTTTCTGGTCTTCTTGTCCTAACTCTGTGCTCTTCATTTATTTTGAAGACAAGCTGACTCACCGGTACTATACTCGAGCCAATTCTGCAAGAGTTATGGATCAGCTAGAACAAGAGAACCGTGAATTGAAAGAAGAGGTCACCAGACTTGGCGCTTTGATGGAGCAACTCCTTGCTGCTCAGAATCAACCTGCTCAACCACCTGCAACTCCGGTCCAGAGGACTGTTATTTCAGAGGTCGCTGTTCCGACTTTGCCAGCCGCCAGTGCTCATTTCGCGTCTCATGCTATGCCAGCCGGGTTCCCTTGGGGTATGCCTCCAGGTTTCATGCCGGATATCCCTGCTCCAACCTTTGCTCATATGCCGACATCTAGCCCGGTCCCTGTTGCTGCTCCTCCTGTCGTGCATACCATGCCTAGGGTAGACGACACCATCTATCATTTCGAGCCGTCTGAGGGCCCGGATGTTAATGAGAAGATGGAGGCTATGAATGATCAATTCCTCGAGTTGAGGAAGGAATTGAAGACCCTCGGAGGGAAGGATTTATTTGGCAAGTCTGCTGCCGAGTTGTGCCTCGTTCCCGGTGTGAAGATACCGATCAAGTTCAAAGTGCCTGACTTTGAAAAATATAAAGGGAACACCTGCCCTCTTGCTCACCTGGTGATGTACGCCAGGAAAATGTCTACCCAAACTGATAATGATCAGCTTTTGATCCATTATTTTCAAGACAGTCTGTCCGGTGCTGCACTCAGATGGTACATGAGTTTGGACAATGCTAATATTCGATCCTTCAATGATCTTGGCGAAGCCTTCGTCAAGCAGTACAAGTATAACGTTGATATGGCTCCTGACCGTGATCAGCTCAGGGCCATGTCTCAGAAGGATAAAGAGACATTCAAGGAGTATGCCCAGAGATGGCGAGAGTTAGCTGCTCAAATTACTCCACCGCTAGAAGAGAAAGAAATGACTAAGATCTTCTTGAAGACTCTTAGCTCATTCTATTATGAGCGGATGGTAGCAAGTGCTCCCTCTGATTTCACCGAGATGGTGAACATGGGGATGCGACTTGAAGAAGGTGTCCGTGAAGGACGATTGGCAAAAGATAAGAGCTCTTCTTCTAAACGATATGGGGCGTTTAAGAAGAAGGATGGGGAGGCACATGTTGTGCAATCCCATGCCAAGCCTAGAAGACCCTCTGTTCAGAGGAAGCCAGCACGGCGTAACAATAATCAGCACCAGGTGGCTCATATAGCACCTGTCTTCAAAGACAATTCTCAACAATATCAGCAGCCTCAGTATCAGCAACAGCAGCGTCCATAGCAACAGGCTTACCAGCCTCGTGGCAGTACTACCAATCAAGCTACCATGAGTTATGATAGGAAAAAGATCAGCTTCGATCCAATTCCTATGTCATATGTAGAGCTTTATCCTTCCTTGTTGGAAAGGAAGTTGGTTACACCCAGGGATCCTCCTGTTATTCTTGCAAACCCTCAATGGTGGTATAAACCAGACCAACACTGCGTTTATCATTCCGGTGCTCTGGGTCATAACATTGAAAATTGCTACCCACTGAAGACTAAGGTTCAAGACCTTATGAGATGTGGGATTCTGAGCTTTGAAGATTCAGGCCCGAATGTTACCAAGAACCCATTGCCCGCGCATGGGAAATCTGTTAATATGGTCCAGGGGTGCCCTGGGAAGTACAAAGTCAAATATGTAAGCCATATTCGACAGTCGTTGGTCGAATTACATCGGTTGCTATGTCAATATAGCCACATGGAGCATGACCACAACAAGTGCCGCATTTGTTCAGTTAACCGTCTGGGTTGCAACCAGGTACGCAGAGAGCTTCAAGAGTTGCTGGACGAGGGTACCATTGAGATTCTGCAGAATCGCAATGTTGATGAGGATGAGCCGGAGGTGAATGTGATATCACCGGTGTTCAAGCTTCCTGAGCCCGTTGTTATTCGTTATGATAGCAGCAAGCCGAAGGTCTCTCCTTCTCTAACAATCAAGCCTGCAGGCCCTGTGCCTTATTCTTCGGACAAAGCTGTGCCGTTCAGATATAACCCTGTTTTTGTAGAAGATGGGGTAGAAGTGCCTTTGCCTTCAACGTCCGTGACAAACATTGCTGATGTGAGCGGGCTGACCCGTAGTGGTCGTGTGTTTTCTGCACCTCCCAAGGCTTCTGTTGCTTCTGATACTGCTGAGCATCCGGTTGGGACTGCTGTGAATATTCAGAATCCGGCACCCGGTGCCAAACCCTCCTCTGTACAAAAGACTCCTACTTCTTCAGTTGGCCCTAGCGGCGTTGTGAATGAAGAACCTGATGAGATGATGAGGCTCATCAAAAAGAGTGAGTACAATGTTGTAGACCAGCTTCTACAAACGCCATCCAAAATCTCCGTATTATCTCTGCTGTTGAATTCAGAACCCCATAGAGAGGCTCTGCAGAAGGTATTGGATCTGGCGTATGTTGATCATGATGTCACGATTGAACAATTTGATAGTATAGTTGCAAACATCACTGCTTGCAACACGTTGAGTTTCTGTGACGCTGATCTCCCTGAGGAGGGAAGAGACCACAACATGGCTTTACATATATCTCTGAATTGCAAATCTGATGCCATGTCCAATGTGTTGGTGGACACTGGATCATCCTTGAATGTATTGCCAAAATCCACACTCTCCAAGTTGTCATATCAAGGTCCTCCTATGAGGTAGAGTGGTGTTGTTGTGAAGGCATTTGATGGGTCACGCAAAACTGTGATTGGGGAAGTTGATCTCCCAATCAAAATTGGACCAAGTGATTTCCAGGTTACCTTCCAGGTAATGGATATCCACCCATCATACAGCTGTCTCCTTGGTAGACCATGGATTCACGAGGCTGGCGCCGTGACATCCACCCTACACCAGAAGCTGAAATTTGTCAAGAACAAGAAACTGGTTGTGGTAGGGGGAGAAAAGGCTCTCCTGGTTAGCCATTTGTCTTCTTTCTCGTATATTGATGCTGAGGATGAAGTTGGAACGCCATTCCAAGCTTTATCTATTGATGAACCAATTGAGAAGAAGTCTCCTTCATTTGCTTCCTACAAAGATGTGAAACTGGCCATTGAATGTGGTGCAGTTGCTGGATTAGGGAAGATGATTGAGCTTGAAGACAATAGATCCCGGGCTGGCATTGGCTACTGTTCTAGGGCATTTAATGAGCAAGGTTTGTTCAAGAGTGGAGGATTCATCCATGCTGATCAACCTGAAGAGGCTGCTGCTATCTTAGAAGAGGATGCAGAAGATCTGAACAACTTCGTTATTCCTGGTGGTGTCTGCCACAATTGGGTCGCTGTAGATGTTCCTACGGTCATCCATAGATCAGAGTAATTGTTCACTTTGCTTAAAACCCTTCTCCCATGCCAAAAGGAGAAGTGATGACATTGTTGGCAGCATTTAATACAATGATATTTCATTCAATTAATGCATTGTTAAACATTTGTTTTTCCATTTGTTTTCACTTTTTGCTTTTGCATGAAATCAGTGATCACAAAAAACCCATAAAAACAAGAATAAAAGCAAACATTTTTCATCTGCATAATGATTTGTTTGTTTAAATTCTGAAGTTTTTCATTAACCAAAATCATTATGCAGGTTGATTCTAAAACCCATTGAACATAATGATCCAACGCCATCTCCCAATTTGGAATTCCCTGTATTCGAGGCAGAGGAAGATGATGTTGAAGGAATTCCTGATGAGATTACCCGTCTCCTTGAGCACGAGAAGAAGATCATTCAGCCGCATCTCGAAGATCTGGAAACAGTCAACTTGGGGTCTGAGGATTGTGTTTGTATGGTGAAGATTAGGGCACTTCTTAAAGAGTCTGTCAAGAAGAGATTGATTGAGTTGCTACGAGAATATTCTGATATCTTTGCTTGGTCATATGAAGACATGCCGGGTCTAGATACAGATATTGTGCAACATTTCCTGCCTTTGAAGCCTGAGTGCGTGCCTGTGAAGCAGAAGCTCAGAAGAACTCACCCTGATATGGCAGTGAAGATCAAAGAGGAAGTTCAGAAGCAAATTGATGCGGGGTTTCTGGTGACTTCTACATATCCTCAATGGGTGGCCAATATTGTGCCTGTTCCTAGGAAGGACGGAAAAGTCCGTATGTGTGTTGATTATAGAGATTTGAATAAAGCTAGTCCGAAAGATGATTTCCCCCTACCACACATTGATATGTTGGTAGACAATACAGCTAAATTCAAAGTCTTTTCCTTTATGGACGGATTTTCCGGATATAATCAGATCAAGATGGCACCCGAAGATATGGAGAAGACAACATTCATCACACCTTGGGGAACATTCTGTTATCGAGTGATGCCCTTCGGTCTGAAGAACGCCGGAGCCACGTATCAACGAGTTATGACTACCTTGTTTCATGATATGATGCACAAGGAGATAGAGGTCTATGTTGATGATATGATTGCTAAGTCCCGAACGGAAGTTGAACATGTTGAGCATTTGTTGAAGCTTTTTCAGCGTCTGAGGAAGTTCATACTTCGTTTGAATCTGAACAAATGTACATTTGGAGTCCGTTCCGGCAAGTTGTTGGGTTTTGTTGTCAGCGAAAGAGGTATTGAGGTTGATCCTGCAAAGGTCAAAGCAATACAAGAGATGCCTGCACCCAAAACGGAGAAGCAAGTCCGAGGTTTTCTTGGCCGCTTGAACTATATTTCCAGATTTATATCCCACATGACTGCCACATGTGCGCCGATATTCAAGCTTCTTCGGAAAGATCAGTCTCATGATTGGACCGAGGATTGCCAGAAAGCTTTCGACAGTATCAAAGAGTATCTGTCTGAACCTCCAATCTTGTCTCCGCCTGTGGAAGGAAGACCTCTGATCATGTATTTGACTGTGCTTGAAGACTCGATGGGCTGTGTACTCGGTCAGCAAGATGAATCAGGGAAGAAAGAATCTGCTATCTACTACCTCAGTAAGAAGTTTACTGATTGTGAGTCTCGGTACTCTATGCTTGAGAAGACGTGCTGTGCTTTGGCTTGGGCTGCTAAGCGTTTGCGCCAGTACATGATAAATCATACAACTTGGTTGATATCCAGAATGGATCCAATCAAGTATATCTTCGAGAAGCCTGCTTTAACTGGGAGGATTGCCCGTTGGCAGATGTTGTTGTCTGAGTATGATATCGAGTATCGAGCTCAGAAAGCTATCAAAGGTAGTATCTTGGCTGACCATTTAGCACACCAGCCGATTGAAGATCATCAGTCAGTTCAGTACGACTTCCCAGATGAGGAGATTCTGTATTTGAAAATGAAAGATTGTGATGAGCCTACACTTGATGAAGGTCCAGAACCTGGTTCCAGATGGACGATGGTGTTTGATGGCGCTGTAAATCAGTACGGAAATGGTATTGGGGCGGTAATCATTACTCCTCATAGCACGCATATTCCGCTTACAGCAAGGCTAACTTTCAAATGCACGAATAATATGGCTGAGTATGAGGCCTGTATTATGGGACTAGAAGAATGTATTGATTTGAGAATCAAGCATCTTGAGGTATATGGTGATTCGACCCTGGTTGTCAATCAGATCAAGGGTGAATGGGAGACGAATCAGCCAAGTCTCATTCCATACAGAGATTATGCAAGAAGAATTTCAACGTTCTTTACAGAAGTTGATTTTCATCATATTCCTCGAGAGGATAATCGGATGGCAGATGCTCTTGCTACGCTTGCTTCAATGATTGTGGTCAAGTATTGGAATGAAGTTCCCAATATTGTCGTGATGCGCTTGGATAGACCAGCTCACGTATTTGCAGTAGAAGAAGTGAATGATGACAAGCCTTGGTATTTTGATATCAAGAATTTCCTCCAGAACCAGGTCTACCCGCCTGGGGCATCTGTGAAAGATAGGAAAACTTTGAGAAGGTTGTCAGGCAGTTTTTTACCTCAGTGGTGAAGTGCTGTACAAAAGAAATTTTGACATGGTTTTGCTCAGATGCGTGGATAGACACGAAGCAAACCTGTTAATGACTGAGGTCCATGAGGGTTCATTTGGTACTCATTCCAATGGACATGCCATGGCAAGAAAGATACTGAGAGCAGGCTACTATTGGCTGACAATGGAGTCTGACTGCTGCAAATATGTGAAGAAATGCCAAAAGTGTCAGATTTATGCGGATAAGATTCATATTCCTCCGACACTTCTGAATGTGATTTCATCACCATGGCCTTTCTCTATGTGAGGAATTGACATGATCGGCATGATTGAGCCGAAAGCGTCTAACGGACACAGGTTTATTCTCGTAGCAATTGACTACTTCACCAAATGGGTTGAGGCCGCATCGTATGCGAGAAGGTGACCTCGTGTGTTCCGAGAAGGTGACCTCGTGCTCAAGAAAGTCTTGTCTTTCGTGCCCGATTCCAGGGGCAAGTGGACTCCAAACTATGAGGGTCCATATGTTGTTAAGAGAGCCTTTTCAGGCGGTGCTTTGATGCTTACAACAATGGATGGGGAGGATTTCACTCGTCCTGTGAATTCAGATGCAGTCAAGAAATACTTTGCCTAAAAAAAGTATATGCAAATGAAAAACAGAATAGCTCGCTAAGTTGAAAACCCGAAAGGGCGGCTTAGGCAAAAATGAGCGTCTCGGTAGAGAACCCGCAAGGGTGATCCAGGCAAAAATTAGAGACATGAAAAAAAAAGTATATTTGCATCCCGCTAGATTGAGTACCTCACCCTGGGGCAATCTAGGCAAAAATTAGGGATTTTGGCAAGTAACTGCATCCTGACAAGACTTTCTGTTCCGCAGCTGTCTGTTCGTCAGAGATTCTCGATTCGTTGTCAACTGAAGCTTCGCATACATCGAGATTCGAATTGGTAGAGAAAGGATCATTATGTTCAATGTAGCCCTCTTCCAATATATATCACTGATTTCAAATTTGTACAGATCTATGGAGTCTTGCCATTTGCAGGCTACCATTCCATCAAATCAATTTGAGCTTTTTACCCAATTACTTGCATTCTTATTTGTTTCAATTCAACAAATGTTTTGCATGTTTTAATTGATAAAATGTCATTGTTAAACAAATAAATTTTTTCAAAAGTTGTTGTTTTAAACAAAGTGAACATTCACAACGACGAAAGGATACTTAAGAATCTCTCAGTGCTCTCCCGAGGGTGGCATGATTTCCAACAGGTAAGACATTTGTTCATATTCTTGGCATTGGTTGTATCCTCTTTCTCCTGCTTTGTTGTTAGGGGTTGTTCCCCAAGCAGAGCTTTTGTTAGGGTTGTTCCCTAAGTAGAGTATTGTTGAAGACTTCGTTTTCTTCTCCAGCAGTATTCTCCCCCAGCATGGGTGTTTTCCATTTGGAAGTTTCGGTAGTTGGTGGTTTGAGACCCCGGTACCCTATCACTCTCCCCAGGGCAATCGCCAGTGGAGTTGTGGTCTTTCACCTCAGCATGGATGCTTTCCCTTTGAAGATTCAATGGTTGGTGGATTGATATCCCGGTACTTTACCGCTTTCCCCAGCATTATCGTAAGCAGAGTTGTTGCTTCTCTTCCTCAGCGCAGTCGCTAGTGGGATTTGTGATATATCCCCAGAGTAGAGCGCTTGTGGAAGACGTCGTTTGCTCCAGTAGTACTCTCTTCCCCGGCTAAGTTGCCAGCAAGAGTTTCTATCTCCCTATCAGAGTGCTTATTCCTTCAGCAGGGCAGTGATTGTGTTCCTCCTCAGCAGTTGTGGATTTTCTCCTCAAAAGAGTGTAGCATTTAATGGTTGATCCCCAGCTCTCTTCCGTATCCCTCAGTGGATTCCTCAGCGGATCTCCCCAGGAGACGTCAGTAAATTTGTGGTTTGGTGGATCATGTATATGCAAAATCCCCAATGGAATGGGTATTCCTCAACAGAGTCAGGGTTGCATCTGAGTATTCCCCTCCGAATCTCCGCCAGAGTTGAAACCTCTGTTCCCCCAGTAGGACCGATTGGTGATCCATCATACATAGATTTGGTTGATCTCTTGTCGCTTTTGATCCCCAGTAGAGTGGCTTGTTGTAGAATCTACTTGTGTGATCTTTTCTTCCTCCTCAGTGGGTTGTTCCCCAATGGAATGGATATTTGTGTTCTCCCCAGGTAGAGTTGCTTGTGCAGCCAGATTCTACGTGGATGATCTGTTCTCCCTCAGTGGGTTGTTCCCCAGTGGAGTTATGTAGAGTTGCTTTCATAGCAGTGAGCTCTTGTTCCCCTGCAGATATTTTGGGATCTATCTCATTCCCCAACAGATTTGTCTTTGTGGTCGTTGTTGCCTGTTGTGACTTTCTGTACTCCAGTTGGGTTGATTGTTGATCCATCGCTCAGAGATCTTGTGATATCTCCGATCTTTTGCCTCCCCGCAGATCTTTGCTTTTCAGCTTGAAGATCTCCTGCAGATTGGCTTTCCAGTTGGTTGTTCCCCTGGAAGTATAGTATCGGATGTTTGATTCCTGGGCTTGTTTGTGTTAGAAATGTCTGTTTTGTCAGCATTCATCAAACATAAATCACGCATATTCATGCATAATCATAAAACATTCAGATATTCATGTTGCATTTTTGCCATATATCTTTTGTTTGTTGTCTCCTGCTTTTGGGTGATATAAATCTCTTTATAGATCTTCCCAAGCAGATGTCGGGTGTCTAAATCTCTCCATATAGAGTCAGCCCATAGGCAGAAAATGTCTGTCTTTTCCTTCTGCAGTTCCCCACTGAGATTATCCTCGTGGATGACGGTTTCTTCCGTTCCCTCCCAACAAATATATTGGGACGGATTTTCCTATTGAGTTATATCCTCAATAGGACGAGTCTTGATTCAGTCTGTCTTTTCGGATCAATCCCGAATCGGCGTTTTGTCACCTGTTCTTATGCTTCCTTGTGGAATAAATGAATGAACTGCCCAGTAACCGGCAATAATTCTTTTATCCCCAGCGGAACCTTTTTGGGCCTCTACCCAGTAACCGGTAGTTGTAAGTCCTATGTTTCTTGCCCTTTTGACGGAATTTATGGTTATATACCTTTTATTCCTCGGCAAGAGTCGTTGGTTTTCTACCCAGTAGTCGGTAGTCGTAAATCCTAGTTTTTCTGCTCTCCAGCAGTTTGTGGTTTGTTACAAACCCTATTTTTTGGTTCCCGTGCGGAATTGTGATTCCCCACGTGGAGTTGTTGGTTTTCTACCCAGTATTCGGTAGATGTAAACCCTAATTCGTGTGTTTACCCACCAGAGTATGGCTACTACCCCGTATTCGGTAGTTGTAAGTCCTATTTCTTTTCCCCTAGCAGCGGTAACCCTTGTGGTTCGGTCTGGTTGATGGTGGATTTTTGTGCTGTTGTGGTTTCATCCCCAATAGAGTTGGAGTCTCCCTGTGGAATAAGTTGAATAATTGCTCAGTATGTGGCAGTCATTCACCATATCCTCAGTTGAGTCTGTGGTCTTCTACCCCGTATTCGGTAGTTGTAAATCCCATGTTGTGATTTTTCTCCCTAGCGGAGTTTGTACCTTGTGGTACAGTTGGATAATTGCCGGATGCTAGCAATTTTATCCCAGCTGAGTTTTTGGTTTTCTACCTGGTAGTTGGTAATGTTAAACCTCTTGTTTCCTCAGCCCCAGATTTTTGGTATTCTACCCCGTATTCGGTAGTTGTAAACCCTAATTTCTCCCCTTTGCAGAGTTAACCTTGTTGTTCATCCTAACCGATGATGGTTACTCTTTGTGGTTATCTTCATTTGTTATTCGATGTCGATATTCCTTTTGCTTGTGGTCAATTGCCGTATGCTCGCAATTGTATACCCAGCAAGTCTTCAAGATAATTGTCGTATGCTCGCAATTTTATCCTTTGAAGTCGCCAGTGGGTCCTTTCACCGTTTGCTAGTGATTTGTTCCCCAGATTATTGATTGATTATCAATATATCCCCAGCTAGTCTTTGTGGATCATTGTTGTTTATGCAATTCATCCCCGGATCATTGATTTTTGTACCAATGCATCCTCAGCAGATCGCCTTTCATTTACCCGTTTGCTTGGTAATGATTGTTGCTCCTTTGATTGGTCATCTTTATATACCTAGTTTTGGTATCCCGATGCCTTTATTTTCGGTCGATTTATCCTTTGTTAACCCAGTAACCCGTTGTGGATAATCTTCCATGCGAGTATGTTATCCACGTTCTGACGGTAATGGATAGTATATCTCATGCACTCTTCAGTCGAAGCCTTTTGTGTTTCCCTAGTCGAGTAAGATTCGTTATTCCCCTTTTGCGGAGTCGAATATTTGTTGTCGGATAATTGCCGGATGCTTGCAATTTATCCTTTGAGTTGTCTTTCGTTTACCCGGACGCTTGGTACCGATTGTCTCTCTTTTTGGTTAGTCACCTATTATATACTTCGGTATCTCTGGTGTCTCTTCCTTTTCGAGTATATTATTCACGGCCTGCCGGTAATGAATAATATATCTCTTTCGCTCTTTGGTTGGAGTCTTTGTTGATCTTCCCCAGTAGAGTAAGATTCGTATTCTTTGTAGAATCGAATATCCATCCTTTAACCAGTTTGTGTTTTGGATGATGAGTGTTTTGGCACATGCGAGTATTCTATCTATGTTCTGACGGTAATAGATAATATATCTCATGCGAGTATTCTATCCACGTTCTGACGGTAATGGATATTATATCTCATACGCTCTTTGGGTTTGTGTCCCCAGTTGAGTAAGATTCGTCTTCCCGTTGTGGATTCGAATGTCCATCCTGTAAGTCGATTTGCTTTTTCAAGCCCTCCTTTCGGATGATAAGTGTTTTGGCATATATACCAATTCACGCTTCGGTCGGTCACCTATTATATACTTCGGTATCCCTGGTGTTCCCTCCTTTCTGCTCCCTATTATGACCTTGGTCCCCTATGGAGTCAGATTTTCCTGAGTTGATGTACCTTTTTTAGGTCTTTCTCAGATGTCTGGTTGATTGATATCTCTCACCCTTATACCGGTCTTAGATATTTATTCTTCCTGAGTTTGTTGCCCTTATACCGGTAACATCTCATTTTCTTGTTGCTTTTCCCCGTGAGAGTCTCTTTGTTAGACCTTCTCCAGTGGAGTTTCCTGTTGTGATTTTACCATTTGCTGTATTGGCGTTTTCCCCAATATATGCATTTTTCCGGCGGGGAGGTTCTTTGTGAATCTTTTCCTGGTCCGAGTCCGGATTTTTATCCGAAGTATCCTTTGTGGATAATCTGAGTCAGCTTGTGTCTTTCCAACGGATGTGTCTTCCTTTGGAAATTCGTCTGATCCCCAGTGTGAGTCCTTTACTTCCCCAGTAAAGTTTCCAGTCTGTTTTCTGTTTCCCCTAAATCAGAGTCGTGTCCTGCTCACGCATTCTTTTTCTTTTTTCTATCCCCAATAAGAATCCCCATGAGAGTCTTGTTAGAGTCTCTGTTCCTGGTGAGTGTATTACTCCGACGAATCGTCTTTTCTTCTGTGTGAACCATATCCCCACAGAGTTTGTGTCTTTTGCATGCATACATCTGCATCATGAGGTCTCTTAGGGACCAAAATTTGTCTCATTACTGTTATTTAAGCCCATTCTACTGCGTCGAGATGAAGATTTCTAAACTTCACTTCTCCGGCTAGAATGACCTTAAATAGGGGCATCTGTAAGACCCCAATTTTGTCCCTAAGATCCCTCATGGCATCATATTATATCATATCATTGCCTCAAGGATCATTGTGCACCTTGCCTTCCTCCTTGTGGGTGGGTTATCTTGTGAGTGTGGTTCTTGATCACCAAGCATGTTTTGCATATGTATATCATTGCTTTTCATTTGTTTATTAACCCAAAAGTACAAAAATATTGTCATCTAACCTTGTTACTTGCAGATGAAGCAATTAGGTCAAATCAGTCAAAATCAGCCATTGAGCAATGGATGGTGGCCATTCTTGAAGAATTTGGGCACCACGATCATTCATAAGAGATTCATATGAGTTGTGACATCATTTTGAATCAAGATCTCAAGTGGTAGAGGCTTGAAAGTCATCAAAGCATGGCTCAGTCAACCAAAACCCTAGCAAAGTCAATTGTGGTCAACTGTGCATAAAATCAGGAATTTGATGGTTGGAGAGACCTTATTCATGTCCATACAAGCCTCATATAACATGTCAAACACCATCATTGAGGAATTGGAGGTCAGACAAAAAGTTTCCAAAAATAGTAAGTGACCTGTAATTTCAAACTGCCAAAAATGGAAAGGTCTTCTCCTCAACTTTACATCATCAAGCAAGCTTTATATCAAATTTTGCCCAACATGAAAGTTGAATGTCTTGCTCTTGCCTTTCCAAAAAGTCCAAGAACATCCATTTCTCATGTGTGGTTGGCAAGTTATGATCAAATAATTTTCAAGGAAAGTGGAACTTCAAGGAGGCATAACTCTTGAACCAAAAGGCCAATTCATGTGATTCTTTTTTGAGCAAATCCCATTTGACATGAGCTATCATAATCCATCATCACATTTCATCAAAAATCATCATATAAAAAGTGCATTTTTCAAGTGAATCATTTTGAATTTTGGTGGGAAAATTTGAATTTGAAAATTAGACATTTTTTCCATTTCAAATCAATTCCAATTGCATCAAAACATATTTTGCAATGCATTTCAAGCTGATTTCGCATTGTTCCATTGCATGGTGTGCATGAGGGTAATTTTGGCATTTTGGCATTACATGCTTATTTCACCTAATCCAATTCATTTTGCCTAATCATGTTTAACTAGCTGGATTAACAGGAACTATAAAGCACTAATTGTAACAGAATTCTGGGGGAACACTTCACAATCTCAGATCCAAACTCAAAATCTCTCAAATTCTCTCAAATTTGCTCAAACTTTTTTCAACTTTTCCATCAAAATTCTTGATTCTTTTTGCTTTTGCTTGTGTTGATCATCATCTACAGCTGTTGTTGGAGATCTGTTGAAGAAGAATCGTGGAAAATTCTTGAAGATTGCAACTGTTGAAACTTGAGCATGTTCATGGCATTTTGAGATTTCTTCGAGTTTAAGCACTGTTGAGCTGAAGCCTTGCTTTCATTCATCTTCTGCATCATCATAGATCATCTGTTTTTACCATTGGAGCCTTGAAACACACGAATCAAGATCTGCACCTTCAAAGAGGTAAGAACTCGACCACTCCAATTCTCATAATTATCACGTGGCTTTGGTAGATCTCAGCATGTAGATCATTTTTGCAACTTGAATCGTGCATTTTCATTAGATATTAAGGAAGTTGTGTGGATTTGAAATCTGGATTGTGAAACTTGTTTTGATCGATTCTTTTGCTATGAGTGAAATTAATTGAAATTGAAGCTGGATTAGTGTTGTGCATGATGAGATGATTCGAGTGATATAATTTGTATGCATTTCTGGGATGTTTTGTTCTTGATGATTATGAACAGTATGAAGATGATGATGAACTTCATGTTTTCGTTTCCAGAACTTCGTTAGATCTTGCCTTGCCCTGGTTTTGCATGGATTTCGTGTTTTTCCGCCATGAGCCAATCATAACACGCCACGCACTTAAGTGAAACGCAGCGTTTCACTTAAGTGGCGCTCCTTTTTGAATTGACCAGGGGATCGATTCCCCGCTCCCACAAAATCCTTTTGGCTTGTTGCATTTTTCCATATATGCTTATCGCATATTCACATGCTTCCATTTCACATTTTTTAATTTTTCTTCCACATGAAAAATCCATAACTCTCTCAATATAAATCCAATAAACATGAGATTTTTTCCACCATGATCCTTGCAATGTCCTTTATTTTTTGATGATTTTTAGTAAATTTGTGCACGGCTGGAAAAAATAATTGCCTAGGGTTTGTTTTCACATGTCATTTCTTGCACCTTGCCTACCATTTTGTTCATGAAATCATGATGGTTGATCCAAAATTCTTGAAATTTTAAATGCATAATCTAGACTCATTCCTCGTCATTCTGGTATATGGTTTGTGATTTTTTCATTTCTGGATTGTGAGATATGATGTGATCTTTGAAGGTGTGACAATGTATGTCACACCATTCCTTGTTCATTTTGTGGAATTTCTTTACCATGCTTATGCTATGCCAATTGTTCTTAATTTTTGCATGTTGATACTTCTGGATGTTAAGTTTGTTTGTAATTTTTCCTGGAATTTTTGAGTGCATTTTCTATTTGTTTGAGAATTGTCTCTCTGTTTGACCAATTGTGAACATTTTGTGAGTCATGATCTCATATGTTTTGTGAAATTCTTGGTGTTTATTGGATGGACCTGAAATTTGGCATGTGTATTATAGACATCTTGGAGTTTGCCATGGCTTTGGTTTCATTCATTTATCATGTTTGGTTCCTGTTTTATGCTTGCTTGAAGTTGATGCATGATTTGGTGCCTTGTATGAGCTTGCTTGAACATGCTTTGACTTGTTGATTTTAATTGGCATACTTCCACTTATCCAATTGCAATGAATTTTGGTGTGTTGCTCATTCAATATGTTCTGTTTAGACAGGATTTTTCTTGGAATTTATTGAGCCATGTTTGATTTGATTTGAAGTAGATCATTCTGTTTGCTCCAATGTGTTTCAATTTGCATAGTTTGACATGTTTTGCTTATAAAATGGAATTGGTGCATAGTTTTGACATGAGACCAATTGGACTTTGTTCTTATTTGATTAATCTTGATTTTGGTTAATTTTCAGGTTCTGTTTTAAAATTTTTCCCTATCTTGGACCCTAGGCTTTGGCCTAAGGGTTTACCTCTCATGTTTGAAGTTTTGTTTCAGGTTGCACATACAAGTTACACAATTGATGATGCCTCATCTTGAGAGCATTTGATATTTGCTTTTGATCACTAATGTGTGTTTTGTAGGTTGAAGTTGATTCAATTGGGATTGACTTGTGGCTTATGCCTTTGCCTATTTTGGTTGTCTGTTGCATTAACTATTGGTTGATTGTCTATATAGCATATTGATTTGTTTGATGTTTCCACAGGTACATTTAGTTGCTATAGTTCATTGTGAACTTGCTATTGCTTTGCTTGATAGCATTAGCATTGAGGTATAACATCTCTTGTCTCCATGTAGTTTGGAAGACCTGGCTTGTTACTTAGCCAGTCACCTGTCTGAAGTCCTCCTTAAGAGGCAATGTTTGTGATTGTTTACTTTTGTCCCCAAGCAGGAAAAGACCTCATATGAGGCAATTGGTAGATAAAAGAGATATGTAGCCTATCTCCTACTATTCTGTGTGTCTTCCCTTTGCTTACATTACATGTTTGTAGCATTGTGGATCTTAACCCAAGATCTATCGAGTCATTAACTTGTGGAGAGAGTTCCAACTTTTTGAACTCCCACACCTTCTGATATTCAAAGCTCTCTCTGACCAGAGATAAGAGCAATGAGGCACACCCCTCATATCCTTTCATCTGCTTCACCTTGGCTCTCAATGTCAAGGTTAAGAGCACCACTTACCTCATTCCAGTTGACTTTAAAGTCCAACCGTTTGATTGAGCCTAATTGTTTGGTTATAGTGTGTGCTAAATGACTTTGTCTGATTGATTGTTTGTTTCATTTGTACATGCTTGTTTGCTTGCCTTTATGCATTTATCATCATTGATTATTCATTATTGCATGATCATCATTTCATATCTTTGTGATCCATCTTTGGTTTACCCATTGAGGACAACTGTAAGTCCATCCATTGGCTATTGTTCCTATGATTTGGAAGGGATAAAGTGTAAGACCATTTCATTTGGCCACTCATGTCCATTGCCTAGTGCTTGTTTGTTTGTTGTATGTGAGGATGCAAGTGTAAGACCATGTTGTTGGCTTTTGTATTCCTATGATCATCTGTTGGACATTAGAGTAAGTCCAGATAGATTGGCATCTGACATCCATGTCTTGTTTTGTTTAGGAGATTGGTGTAAGTCCAGATGGATTGGCAACCGGTATCCACTCTTTTGTTTTGTTTTGTTTTAGGAGGTTGGAATAAGTCCATTTATTGGCATCCGACATCCCTGTTTGTTTTAGGAGACTGGTGTAAATCCATCTATTGGTATCCGGTATCCACCTTTGTTGTGAGATTGGTATAAGCCCAGCTATTGGCCTCCGGTATCATTTGTTTTGCTTATTTGTTATTGCTCATTTGCCTATTCCTAAGGACACACTTGAATCATCTTCTATATGATTTCAAGAGGTGAACCTTTCTAAGAAGTTTTACACTCTTTTGTCCACACCCTCTTTGTCCTAAACCTTTTCACACTTTGGTTTCGAAAACTTTGACTTGTTGTGCAAATATCTTCATGTCTTTTCAAATTAGAAACCTGGACCCTAAGTCCTTGACTTTTCAAACTCCATTTCATAACACTTCTTTGAATCAATCCTAATCATACCTTGACCATATTTTGTGAATACTCATAATCAAATAACTTCACCCACTCAATTGTTTTGTGGCTTTGTCCATTGTTAATATGTTTTCATACAGTAGCCACAGGTTTCAATTACCATAGCGGTTGATGTAAATCTTACCTTATCCTTAGTGAGTTGATTGTAAGTCTTCCATACTTATTATAGGGTTAACCCCTCACTAGTATGTTGAAGCCGTCCTCGCATGGTGGATTGTTGATTCAGGTTGAGTTTTCTCCAATTGGTAATGAAAAGCCTTAAGGCTCTTGTTTAAAATGAACCCACTGATATTTTGGAAATCTTTTAGCCGAACTACGGCGTTTTGATCCTTACCTTTGATGGAAGGTACGTAGGCAACGGGTTCATCCGTTCAAACACAAAAACAATAAAAATTGTATATTCTTTTCTCATCTTCCCATTCATGTTTGCGCAATATGTCATAACCAAATAAACATTTTTATACAACAAGTGTGAAAAGGGCTCCCTAGGAGTACCTAGGACGTTTTGGGTGCCTAACACCTTCCCATTGCGTAATTTACCCCTTACCCAGATTCTCTGATCTTTTTCATTAGTTTTCTACGTGTAAAACTTCTTAGGCTTTTGTTCGCTTTTTAGCCATTCCTTAGGATAAATAAAAGTGCGGTGGCGACTCGATTTCTTTGTATGCTTTGCTTATGGTTTAATCAATAAATCATATAGCGACGAATACACCGCTACAGAAAAGTGGCGACTCTGATGGGGAACACATTAGACCTTCCCTGGTGGTATTGCCTACTTTTCACCCTTGTTGTATGATATTTGTTTATGTGTTATGTGACATATTTTTGTACAATTTGGGATAACTGTATTGATTGTAATGTTTGAATTGCTTGATATACAATTACTGTTTGCTTTGGTGATCTCTGTGAGATGAGTTCTATACCCGAACTCGAGTGCACTCTAGGATAGGAGAATGGCATAGTCTTGTTGACTGGTGCGGAGTATTCCTTAGCCAGTTGACTTGCGAGTCCATGCACTTGGTGGAGGTCATGTTGGATTAATAATGTCACACAAGTTATTTGTGGTTAGGCATTATTCTTTCAATCATGTGCCTTAGAAGCCAAGGACCGTAGTTTACCAAACCCATCTTGGCCTATTTTTTAGGACGTAGTGCGGAGGTCGTTCAGATGTCAAATCTGATGCGATTGTTACGCGATGCTACACTCATAAGAGTCTCTCTTGAGAATATTTTTGGAATACGAGTATTCGTTCCTCCGATAATATCCGAAAGATGGGACGATGATTATGGGAACCTCTGATAGAACATGTCTGGCAGGTTTAAACCCTAGTACACTCCCTTTGGGTGGTTCTTAACCAAGACTCCATGCTCGTGACTCTCAACAAACCCGTGATTCATGGTTGAGTCGTTCAGACAACCTTAATATCAATGGAACTTGGGCGTCGATAAGGACACATACTTGATCTTGCTTAAAAGCTTCAACCAAGTAAACAAATACACTCATACTTAAAAGCTTAGAGTGGACAAATTAGAACACAAAATTCAGTCCAATTCATACATCAATAAGATGAATGAATGGCTCATAATACACAAGCTCACACAAGACTAAAACCCTAAAACTCTCTCACTTTATCGTTCGTTTCTTGTGTGTCTAAAACAAGTTTCACATGGCCTTTAAATAGAAGCTTTTTGAATGGGCCTGGGCAGCATGAAACCCTAATTCTATTTTACTTGGGTATCTCCTAAGATACAGCAACTAATCATTCCTTTTTGTAAAATAGAACATTTTGGTTTTAAATATAATTACTCCTTGAATAGCGCATGCAATCTCCACATAAGCACACTAAGATTTGCATGAAAATGCAACAATAAAACACATAACATTCAGACTGAATGTTCTGTGTGCACATGTCTTAACATCGGGTCTCACATCTTGCCGAAATCCTGCACAACCATATTTAAACATCCTGCAAAAAGCTGATATCACATGTCAAGACAACCCATGTGACATCTTGTGATAAATATGTTTTACCAAAATTGATGCCAAGCTATGGATAAGCAAGACATCAAATAACAAGAATCGCCACCGGGATTTTATTGTTTCCAAGGGAAAAGGGAAAAGTACGAACAAAAACCCAAAGTAAGAAGTTTTCAAATCAAAACTAATAAAATGCCATAGATTATAGGTAAGGGGGTTGGTTAAATAGAGGGAAGGTGTTAGCACCCAAAGTGTCCTAGGTACTCCTAGGGAGCCCTTTTTTGTGTGCATATGTGTTTTTCTACAAATGATGTTAGCAAGCAAATAGAATGGGGGGATGGGAAAAGAATTCATTAATTATATTTTTTGTGTTTGACAAGACCTTCGGCCTTATGCCTACGTACCAACATAAAAATGAGGGATCAAAACCTCGTAGTTCGTCGTATAAATTTCAAAGTGGATGCATTATTTTTAACAAAAATTAGGTTTGAAAGGCACAAAGGCCTAAAAATGGTATCAATGAGTTAGTTCTTTTTTGTTTTTTGAAAATTTTATGTCAAGTATAATTAAGTATATTTACAAGTTTGATTAAGAAAATGAGTTTAAAAATGCAATGACATAAGGCCAAAGTTTCTAATTTGCAAAATGGTATAAGTTTAGAAAACAAGCACAACCAAAGAAGTTTTTAAAAGGAGGTAGTGATTTCGAAATTAAAGAAATGGGGAGGAGATGGAAAGACTAATCCTAAGCATAAATTTAAAATTTAAGATTTGAAAAGATCTGACCAATGGACTGCAATCCGATAGACAAGAATGTCATATAGAAACCCAAATTCCCTTGGACATTAGAATCAAGCAACAAACAATGCACAATATATCAACTTGAAGAGCAGGGCATAAAATAAAGATAGCCACATCCAAGCATAGAAACTCCATGATGTTTCTTCAAATTTGCCCATGTAGCAGATGAATTCCACAATGCCACAAGTCACAGGTTCAAAATAACAACTTTACAATGATTATGTTGCAGATGAACTCAAATGGATCTTCAATGATGTATCAGATGAAGTTTCAAATCACAAGCACTTTGTTACATGAAAAATTGGCATTGCCCAAGTCCTTTGCATAGGGAGTGTAGCCTATATTCTAAGTCCAATAGTCTCAGATCAAATCAACAGTCCAAACAAGATATTTTTTAGGGTTTTGGTTCTTATTATCTACATTAATGGTCAAAGATCACACAAAAAAACACAAACAAAATATACCACAAAATATGGTCCAAGTGGACAAAGTGAAATTGACATTAACATAAGCAATTAGAATGGTATGAATAATGGAAAATGAATAAAGCTTAAAAATAAAGGGCATTTAAGTAAATGACTTGAAATTAAATGTTAGTTGTTAATGAGTTAGAAGTTAGTATTGCTTTTGCTTTTGTTTTAAGTCATTCTTTGGAGAACACTCAACCCACTTATCACAAGCATGGATCCTTGAACCAAGACATCTTCTAAAGGAAGGAAAAAACGCCAAGTTTCCATACAATACCATGAAAGAGGGGAGACTTACAATCTCACTAACTAGAACGTTATGCCTTTTGTGTTAAAATTTACCGTTATGTTAAGCAATCATCATTAGACTTATGTATAAGTCACACCTATTTGAGGTCGGGCAATAGAATTTTGATGTTAATGCAAGTTAGAAACATAGTATAATGAACTATGCTAATGAAACGTACCACACACAAAAAGAATATGCAAAATTGGGGGCCTAATCCCATCCATACTTATGTTGATTTTGGAATCAACTAGCCTTAGGATATTGAGATATCATAGGTCCATGACATGAATGCATAGAGAAGGGGAATGAGATGAAGAGGGAGGGAAAATAGATCAAACTCAAATTGGACAAAGGAGGACTTTTATCAAATTAAGATCATTCATTCATTTTGGGAGATGAAATGTACACTCCATCAATCCCCTAAATCCAACGATCTTAACTTAACAAAGTCAAATCAACCTTGACAAAGGCCCAACAACACAAGTCAAACTTACAAAGTCAATCAAAATGGCTCTACACAATTAATTGGCATTTATTCAATTAAAATACTAAAAATAATGAATTGAATTAAATATGGTTGGTCAATTTCCTAAAAACTAATCAAAACACCAAAGAAAATGGCCATGAGATTTATCATAGGTTAAACAAGGTCAAAGGACCTTAGAGAAAAAAATTCAGAATTTTTGGAAACTTAAAAGTATTTTTAAACAATTAAAAATAATCATAATATTAATTAAATCATGAAAAATATTAATAATGATCCAAAAAATAATTTTAATTCAGAATGTGAAAGAGAATTTTTTTTAAAAAAAATTGGTGAAACTCTCATATTTTTTGAATCAATATTAAAATTAATATGAATTAATGAAAATCGAAGGAATAAAATAAAAATCAGAAATCACAAAAAAAATGTGGACCACTTGATCTCCCTCATTAATTGAGGTGGCAGATCAAGTGGCCACAAACGCGCGTTCCATGATGGAACTCAGTCAGCGCGCCACACAAGTGGTAATCAAAACCAACGCTTGTGATTAAAACAATTTGAAATGGATCAATGGTTCTGAACCGTGCCACCTCACTGTCGGAGCCAAAGGTCGGTCACCTTCTCAGGCGAACCTCGCCGGACTGGTTCAATCATCACCATGATTAAAATATAAAAAAAGGACATGATCTAAAAGAAAAAATGGCGTAGAGCATGAATCTGATCTCAATTTTAACTAACTCCAAATATATAGAAAGATTTGAGGAGTTGAATTTTGAGTTGTGTCAACTGAGTTGCTTCGATTTGACCTCAAAGCAACTCAATCTTCTTGTCTATATTGGTAGGACTTCAGACAACCAAAGATCCAAGAGAATTAATGAGAATTGAGTGAGAATCAAAGAGAAGAAAAAAATCTGGAAAATACATTCAATGTTGTGCAGAACTTGATCTCTCTTGCTTCAATTCACGTTTGATCTTGCTCCAATAGCTTGCAGAAGTGGATTAGGATTGGTACAAGGCTTTGGATCCTGGAGTTTTTGAATCTCCAAACAGTGAGATTCAAACTCAATTTTCAAGTGAAAATTATCAGGTTATCCTTTGAATTGTGAGGGTTTGAAGAGTGGGGGCAAAGCTGGTGCGTGTAGCGGTAAATTCATGATAACTAGGGCCGCCACCGCGCTTTTATTGTTTCCAAGGGAAATGGGAAAAAGTATGAACAAAACCCAAAAATAAGAAGTTTTCAAATCAAAACTAATAAAATGTCAGAGATTACAGGTAAGGGGGTTGGTTACACAGGGGGAAGTTGTTAGCACCCAAAGTGTCATAGGTACTCCTAGGGAGCCCTTTTTGTGTGCATATGTGTTTGATATATAGTTGTAGCGGTGTATTCGTCACTTTATGATTTATTGACTAAATCAAAAGCAAAGCATACAAAGATAGAGTCGCCACCGCACTTTTATTTATCCAAAGGAATGGCTAAAAAGCGAACAAAAGCCTAAGAAGTTTTACGCATAGAAAACTAATGAAAGGTCAGAGATCTGGGTAAGGGGGTAATTATGCAAAGGGAAGGTGTTAGGCACCCAATGCATCCTAGGTACTCCTAGGGAACCCTTTTCACAACTTGTTGCAAAAGATATTGTTTATGAAATATTTATTGTGCAAACATTGATTGGGAGGATGAGAAAAGAATATACAATTTTATTATTTTTGTGTTTGGATGGAAAGATCCATTGCCTACGTACCTTTACAGGATCAAAACCTCGTAGTTCGGCTAAAAGATTTCCAAAAAGTAAGTGGATTGATTTTAAACACAAGCCCTAAGGTCTTTCATTATCCATGGGAGAAAACTCAACCTATACAACCACAAGTCCACCATGTGAGAAAAGCATCAACTTGCTAGTGAGGAACCACCCTATAATAAGCAAGGAAGTCTTACAATTCAATCACTAAGGACAAAAGGTGAGATTCACATAAACCACTAAGATAATTGAGATCTATGACTAATGTATGAAAACTTATCAAGAAAGTGGAATTGAGCCACAAAAACAATTGAATGAGTGGAATTAGTCAATTAGAATTATTCACAAAAAGTGGTCAAAGTATGATTAGAATTCAATTAAAAAGAAGTATTATGAAAATATGAAGTTTGAAAATCAAAGGCTTAAGGCCTAGGTTTCTAGTTTGAAAAGAAATGAAAATGTTTGCACAATATTCTTCTGGTTTGAGTTAACATGCAAATGGAGGTTTAAAGAACAAAATGGGTGAGTGTTAAGGGATGCAAAACTTCTTAGATGTTCACCTCTTGAGATCATATGTAGATGATCCAAGTGATTCCTTTGGAAAAGGCAACAAGTGATAACAAATAAACAACACAAATGGATACTGGACGCCAATCAATGGACTTACACCAATCTCACAAACCAAAATGGATAGATATCGGATGCCAATCAATGGACTTACACCAATCTCACAAAAAACAAACAAAACATGGATACCAGATGCCAATCTATGGACTTACACTAGTCTCACAGGAATGATCATAGGAAACAACTGCCAATTAATGGACTTACAATTGACCCCTCACAAGAAACCAATAACAAATGCAATAAGCAAGAGGAAACAAGTTACCAATAAATGGTCATACACTCGACTCCAAGAAAATGGGATGCCAATCAATGGTCTTAGTCCCAGCTCCCACCATATCATAGGAAACAACTGCCAATAAATGGACTTACCATTGACTCCTCAATGGACAAAACAAAACGTCACAAAGCAATGAACAATGATCATGAAATGATATACAATTAATGAAAACAAATGCACAAAGGCACACACAAACAATTATGCAGATATGGGCAAACAAACAACAAGCAACCAATTAGCACACACTATACACAATCAATGGGCTCAAGCAAGGTTAGGCTTTAGAAACAAGCCAACTGGAATGGGGTGTTTTGAGCTCTTAACCCTAACATTGAGAGTTAGGGTGAAGCAGATGAAATGGAGATGAGTGGTGTGCGTCATAGCTCTTATCCCTGGCCTGGGAGAGCTTTAATCAATAGAAAGTGTGGGAGCTCAGAATGAGGGAACTCTTCTCCACAAATGATGGACTCTATAAGATCTTGGGTTCTTATTCACAATGCATCAACACATGGTGTGAGCAAAGTGAATGACACAACTGAATAGCAGGGGATGGATTACACATCCCTTGTATCTGCCAATTGCCTCTTAAGAGGACTTTACCTGCTTGGCACAAAATTAAACAAACAAAAACATGGCCTCTTAAGGAGGGCTTCAGACAGGTGCCTGCCAATAACAGCAGGTCTTCCAGACTACATGAAGATTAGTGATTATACCTAAGTGGTATGCCAACCACAAGCAAAAGCAAAGCAAAGTTCAAATGAACTTAAAGCAACTTAAGCACCTGTGGAAACAACTAAACAAATCAGTACAATACTCAGACAAACAGACAACAGTCAATAACAAACAGACAATCCCAATGTACAACACATAAGCTATAAGGCCAACTCAAATGACTTATCATCAACCTACAAAACGGCAAATGTTAGCAATCAAAAGCAAATATCAACATTCAAATGATGAAGCAACATTAACCATGGAATTTGGATGCTTGAACCTGAAATTCAAAGCTCACATGTAAGTACAAACCACTAGGTCAAAGCCTAGGGTCAAAGATGAAGAAAAAATTCAAAACAGGAGCTGAAATTCAACACAATGCAACTTCAAACACATATTAACATGTCCTAAAAAGGATCACCTCAAAATCACCAAGCAAAAGCATTTCATGATCAAAAGAAGTCAAAGGCAATTTTGAAGCTCATATTTGATCATCATGAATGAAAATTCCAAAACAAAACAGAAATGATTCAAATAATTCTGGAAAAAATTCATGAGCATCCAACATGATCATCATACAAAAAATCAGAAGCATCAAAGATCAATTGGCATGGAAATTAAATTGCACAAGCAAGACAATCAAATGTGTGACACAAATTGTCACATCATGCAAACATAGGCATAAAACAGAAATGGTAAATGGGAAAAATACCAAACCAAGCCTAAAACATCCATCAATGTGTCTAGAATCATCATGTAAAATTTCATGTCCATTGGGTTAAAATCAAGCATTTCACAATAGAAAGAGCAAGGCAAGGTCACAAATGTACACATGTTCACATATTCTAACACCAATCAAAATCCAGCCATGCACAACTTCAAAATTTAACATCATAAAAAACTAGACATCTTAAGGAACAAGTAGCAAAAAACCAGGCATTTTTTGGATCATTTTTCAATTTTATATGAATTTTTCCAAGTTGATGAAAAAAATAAAAATCAAAATGGACATGTACATGGAAAATAGGAGGGAAATGCATAAAACATGAGGCAATTTGAAAATGTGGATGCACCAAGGATCGAACAAGGTTGATATTTGAATTGTGAGCGCGCCACTACAAAACGGCATCGTTTTGCCTGAAAGCCCTAGCGCTGCCCAGATCCGTCGCTAATCACATGAATCCGACGCTAACACATGAATCTTCATCTTCTTCATGAGGAAGAAGATGAACAATAACATGAATTTCATACGCGTTTTCCAGAAATTTCCAGAAATTCCAAACAAATACATCAACATGAAGCATTTTCAATGGAGATCATAGATCAATAAACATCTAATCCTAATTCATCATAACAAGAGAGAATCGATGAGAAACATTTTTGGATGCAAAACTTTAATCACACAAATCTTGCTCAATAATACAACAATTCACACGATATTTAGCTCAGAATCATCAGGAAAACAAGATCTACCAGAATATGTACATGAATTTCAAAATTAAGAGGTTCGAAACTTGACCTCTTGAAGAGCAGAATCTTGGAAATGCACGATCCACAGCTTGTATTGATCCAAATCCAGTCCAGAATGCTTGTGATGATGTTTGATGAAGAAAAGAAAGCTTGAACACGTGTAGATCTAGCTTAATTCTGAATTTCCATCTTCAACTTCATGAGCTTCAACTGCTTGATTCTTGCACGAATTCAATAATTCAACACTTGATCTGCGCTCTAATCAACTCACGGCCGACCGAAAAGAGAAACAATCGTTACCAACGACAACAGGGTAGACGAAAGATAACTCATCATGGATAAATTGCAAGCATACGGAAATTATCCAGGAGACATATCACCGGTTACTGGGAGATACGCTCAACAAAAGGGGAAACAATGAACATTCGATTCTGCAAAAGGAAATACGAATCTTACTCGAGTGGGGAAACACAACAGGCTTCGACTGAAGAGTGCATGAGATATATCATCCATTACCGTCAGAACGTGGATAGTATACTCACATGGAAGATTATCCACAACCGGTTACTGGGTTAATAAAGGATAAATCGACCGAACAGAAAGGCATCGGGATACCAAAACTAGGTATATAATGATGACCAATCAAAGGGAGCAACAATCATTACCAATCAAAAGGGTAGATGAAAGAGGACTCACCGGGGATGCATTGATAAACAATCAATGATCCAGGGAACAAATCACTAGCAAACGGTGAAAGGACCCACTGAGGATAAAATTACTAGCATACGGCAATTATCCACAAAACATGTTGGGGATACAATTGCTTACTCAGAGCAATTACCCAGACAAGGGAATATCAACATTGAATACTGAATGAAGATAACCACAAAGAGTAACCATCATCGGTTAGGATGAACAACAAGGTTAACTCTGCAAAGGGGAGAACAAAGGATTTACAACTATCGAATACTGGGTAGAAGACCAAAGATTCTGGCTGAGGAAACAAGAGGTTTACTACTACCGACTACTGGGTAGAAAACCAAAGACTCAGTTGAGGATAAAATTGCTAGCATACGGCAACTATCCACAAGAAAGAACAAACTCCGATAGGGAGACAACAACAACATAGGATTTATAACTACCGAATACTGGGTAGAAGACCGCAAAAATCCACCAATCAACCAGAATGAACCACAAAGGTTACCTCTGCTAGGGGAAAAGAGGTAGGACTTACAACTACCGGATACTGGGTAGAGGGCCACAACTCTAATGAGAATACAAAAGAATTAGGGTTTACAACTACCGAATACTAGGCAGAATACCAAAACCTCTGCGTGGGGAGCGAAAGGATCACAACTCCGCGCGGGGAACAAAAATAGGGTTTATAACTACCAGTTACTGGGTATAAAACCACAAACACTGCTGAGGAGCAAGAAAATAGGGTTTACAACTACCGAATACTGGGCAGAATACCAACGACTCTTGCTGAGGAACAAAATGTTCACAACCACAGATTCCACAAAAGGGAAAAAAGGCATACAGGATTTACAACTACCGGTTACTGGGTAGAAAACCACAAAGGATAGGACTTATAACTACCGATTACTGGGTAGAAGGCCCCAAAGGATAGGACTTATAACTACCGGTTACTGGGTAGGAGGCCCAAAACTCCGCTGGGGATAAGATGAACTATTGCCGGTTACTGGGCAATTTATTCATTTATTCCACAGGGAAGCACAAGAGACAGTTGAAAAAAGGCCAATTTAGGATCAATCCAAAAAGGCAAACTGAATCAAGACTCTTCCTAATGAGGATATAACTCAATAGGGAAAACCCATCCCAATATGTATGTTGGGAGGAAACGGAAACAACCGTCATCCACGAGGATATATCTCAGTGGGGAACTGCAAAAGAAAAGACAGACACTCTCTGCTTATGGGGCTGACTCTATATTGAGAGATTAAACACCCGACATCTACTTGGAGAGATCTTCTGGAGAGATCTATATCACCAATAGCAGGAGACGACAAACAAAAAGATATGGCAAAAAATGCAACATAAATACCTGAATGTTGAGAGTATGCATGAATATGCGTGATTTATGTTTGATGAATGCTGACAAAACAGACATTTCTAACACAAACAGGTCCAGGAATCAAACGCCCGGTACTACACTTCCAGAGGAAAATCCAAGAAATCCAACTGGAAAGCCAATCTGCTGAAGATCTGAATGCTAAAAAGCAAAGATCTACTGGGAAAATCAGAGATATCAAAGAAATCACAAAATCTCTGAGTGATGGATCATCAATCAACCCAACTGGGGGACAGAAGTCCACAACAGGCAGCAACTGCCACAAAGACAAATTTGTTGGGGAGGCGGAGAAATCACGAGACTTCTGCAGGGGATCACCAGTATCAGCTGGGAAACAGGAGCTCACTACACAAGCGGAGACTGCTGAAGAGAACAGAACACACAAATAGAATCTGGCTGCACAAGCAACTCTACTGGGGATACTGTCAGCAACTCTGTTGGGGATAAATCCACTGAGGGAGAAAAGATCACACAAGTAGATTCTGCCACACAAGCAACTCTACTAGGGATCAAAAGCGTCAGGAAATCACCAAATCTCTGCAGGAGAGAAAATCATCACATGTACAATCCACCATACCACACATCTAGTGAGGATTTATCTGAGGCAGAGAAGGAGAACTGTGGATCAACCACCAAATTCCAAACCTTCCAAAAGGAAACCACAACTGCTGAGGAAGAAAGAATCACTGCTCTGCTGAAGAGATAAGAGGTAATAACCTCAACAAGCACTCTGATGGAGAGAAATAGCATAGATGAAATACATCATACCAACAGCTCCGTTGGCGACTACACTGAGGAGAGTGACGAGGTACCGGGAGGTCAACCCACTAACTACCGAATCTTCCAAAAAGGAAAGCACCCATCCTGGGGAGAGAATGCTGCTGGAGAGGAAAACTGAAGTTTCCGACAAGCACTCTGCTCTGGGAACGCAAAAATCTCAACAGAAGCTCTGCTTGGGGAGAAACCCCAACAACAATCTGGAGAAAAGAGGATACAACCATGCCAGGAATATGAACAAATATCTTACCCTGTTGGAAATCATGCCACCCTTGGGAGAGCACTGAGAAATTCTTGAGTATCCTTTTATCATTGTGAATGTTCACTTTGTTTAAAACAATTTTGAAAAATTATTTGTTTAAAACAATGACATTTTATCAATTAAAACAATGCAAAACATTTGTTGAATTGAAACAAATAAGAGTGCAAATAATTGGATAAAAGCTCAAATTTATTTGATGGAATGGTAGCCTGCAAATGGCAAGACTCCATAGATCTGTACAAATTTGAAATCGGTGATATATATTGGAAGAGGGCTACATTGAACATAATGACCTTTTCTCTACCAATTTGAATCTGATGTATTTGAAGCTTCAGCTAATGACGACTGAGCGAGAATCTCTGACGAAAAGACGGCTGTGAAACAAAAAGTCTTGTCAGAATGCAGTTACTTGCCAAATCCCTAATTTTTGCCTAGATTGCCCCAGGGTGAGGTACTCAATCTAGCGGGATGCAAATATACTTTTTTTCAAGTCTCTAATTTTTGCCTTGATCACCCTTTCGGGTTTTTAATCCACCGAGACGCTCATTTTAGCCTAAGCCACCCTTTCGGGTTTTCAACTTAGCGAGCTATTTTATTTTTTCTTTTTAGGCAAAGTATTTCTTGACTGCATTTGAATTCACAGGACGAGTCAAATCCTCCCCATCCATAGTTGTGAGCATCAGAGCACCGCCTGAAAAGGCTCTCTTGACAACATATGAACCTTCATAGTTTGGAGTCTACTTGCCCCTAGAATCGGGCGCGAAAGATAAGACTTTCTTGAGCACGAGGTCACCTTCTCGGAACACACGAGGCTTGACCTTCTTATCGAATGCTTTCTTCATTCTCTGCTGATATAACTGACCATGGCACATGGCAGTCAATCGCTTCTCTTCGATCAGATTCAGTTGGTCATAACGACTCTGAATCCATTCAGCATCAGTCAACTAGGGGTTTGAGGGTATACTTTTTCTTTTATTTGTTTTTTGAAAAAAAAATGATTTTTTGATTTTGTTTTTGATTCTTTTATTTTTTTCACCCTCTCTTCTTTTTTTTTTACATTACATTTGTAATGCCCCAGTCTGACTGTTTGCTGATTCTCAAGATACAACTGAATGATCTTCTTTTCGTACTCAAGAAGACGGGTAATCTCGTAAGGAATCCCCTTCAACATCATCTTCCTCTGTTTCGAATACAGGGAATTCAAAATTGGGAGATGGCGTTGGATCATTATGTTCAATGGGTTTTAGAATCAACCTGCATAATGATTTTGGATAATGAAAAACTTTAAAATTTAAACAAGCAAATCATTATGTAGATGAAAAGTTTGATTTTATGCTTTTTTTTCAGGGTTTTTTGTGATCACCAATTTCATGCAAAAAGCAAAAAGTGAAAACAATTGGAAAAACAAATGTTTTACATGAGTTTATTGAATGAAAACATCATTGTATATATGATGCCAACAATGTCATCACTTCTCCTTTTGGCATGGGAGAAGGGTTTTTAAACAAAGTGAACCATTACTCTAATCTATGAATGACTGTAGGAACATCTACAGCGACCCAATTGTGGCAGATCCCGCCAGGGATAACAAAGTTGTCAGAGTCCTCTGCATCCTCTTCCAAGATAGCAGCAGCTTCCTCAGCTTGAGCAGTGTGAATGAAACCTCCACTCTTGAACAACCCTTCTTTGTTGAAGACCCCTGAAGAATAGCCAATGCCAGCCCGAGACTTATTATCTTCAAGCTCAATCATCTTCCCTAAACCAGCAACTGCACCACATTCGATGGCCAGTTTTGCATCACGATAGGAAGCAAATGAAGGAGACTTCTTCTTAATCGGCTCAGCAATAGACAAAGCTTGGAAAGGCGTTCCAACTTCATCCTCAGCATCGATGTATGAGAAAGAAGATAAGTGGCTAACCAGGAATAAATCCATCAAAAGCACTTAGTCTGGCAAATTCCTCCTTGAGGTCACGGTTATCTTGCTCAAAATGATCCATCAATCTGGCAGTGATGACCCAGTGTAGTACCGGCGAGTCAGTGCATCTTCAAAATAAATGAAGAGCACGGGGATCAGACCACAGGACCAGAGGTTGAGAATGACACCCGCTTATGCAAATGATGCTTGTAATGCTTGTGCATATGCTTCGTTTTTACTTCAAAGGAACTCGAGGGTTTTATTTGCAAATTTTGAAATATTAAGCATTTTATCGCATATGGAAATCTCGTAAAATAATTCTTTGTCTTTCCATATCTGAATTTTTTTTTTGTTGCAAAGAAACCCCTTAAGTTCTTTGAAAAAAAATTCTCATTTTTTTTATGATATGGGTGCAGATGAATGCATGAATGCATGAATGCAACAATCACACTCAAGGATCAAGCAAAGCACACCAGACAAAGGTCATGGGATGGCTCGTATTATCCTTAATATCAATCATCCATTTTGGTGGATTATGGTCTTCACCTTATCAACACTCAAGTTCCATTGATATTAACGATATACAAACGATTCAACCATCCTTAATATCAATCATCCATTTTGGTGGATTATGGTCTTCACCTTATCAACCCCCAAGTTCCATTGATATTAATGATGGGTGAACGGATCAACCATGAATCACGGGTTTGTTGTGAGTCACGAGCATGGAGTCTCGGTTAAGAACCACCCAAAGGGAGTGTACTATGGTTTAAACCTGCCGAACATGTTCTACAAGAGGTTCCCATAGTCATCATCCCATCTTTCGAATATTGTCGGAGGAACGAATACTCGTATTCC
Source organism: Lathyrus oleraceus (assembly GCF_024323335.1). NCBI lineage: Eukaryota > Viridiplantae > Streptophyta > Magnoliopsida > Fabales > Fabaceae > Lathyrus > Lathyrus oleraceus. Next base: position 365,624,412 of record NC_066580.1, read on the forward strand.
AAAAATATTCTCAAGAGAGACTCTTATGAGTGTAGTATCGCGTAACAATCGCATCAGATCTTACATCTGAACGACCTCCGCACTACATCCTAAAAAAAGGCCAAGATGGGCTTGGTAAACTAAGGTCCTTGGCTTCTACGGCACATATTTAAAGAATGATGCCTAACCACAAATAACTTGTGTGACATCATTAATCCAACATGACCTCCACCAAGTGAATGGACTCGCAAGTCAACTTGCTAAGGAATAACTCCACACAAGTCGACGAGACTACGCCATTCTCCTATCATAGGGTGCACTCGAGTTCGGGTATAGAACTCATCTCACAGAGATCACCAATCAAGCAAGCAATTGATATATCAAGCAAATCAATCATTACAAACAATACAGTAATCCCAAATTGTACAAAAATATGTCATAAACAATATATCACAATAATTGTGAAAAGTTGGCAGACCCACTAGGAAAATGCTATGTCCCCAGCAGCGTCGCCACTTTTCTGTAGCGGTGTATTCGTCACTTTATGATTTATTGACTAAATCAAAAGCAAAGCATACAAAGATAGAGTCGCCACCACACTTTTATTTATCCAAAGGAATGGCTAAAAAGCGAACAAAAGCCTAAGAAGTTTTACGCATAGAAAACTAATGAAAGGTCAGAGATCTGGGTAAGGGGGTAATTATGCAAAGGGAAGGTGTTAGGCACACAATGCATCCTAGGTACTCCTAGGGAACCCTTTTCACAACTTGTTGCAAAAGATATTGTTTATGAAATATTTATTGTGCAAACATTGATTGGGAGGATGAGAAAAGAATATACAATTTTATTATTTTTGTGTTTGGATGGAAAGATCCATTGCCTACGTACCTTTACAGGATCAAAACCTCGTAGTTCGGCTAAAAGATTTCCAAAAAGTAAGTGGATTGATTTTAAACACAAGCCCTAAGGTCTTTCATTATCCATGGGAGAAAACTCAACCTATACAACCACAAGTCCATCATGTGAGAAAAGCTTCAACTTGCTAGTGAGGAACCACCCTATAATAAGCAAGGAAGTCTTACAATTCAATCACTAAGGATAAAAGGTGAGATTCACATCAACCACTAAGATAATTGAGATCTATGACTAATGTATGAAAACTTATCAAGAAAGTGGAATTGAGCCACAAAAACAATTGAATGAGTGGAATTAGTCAATTAGAATTATTCATAAAAAGTGGTCAAAGTATGATTAGAATTCAATTAAAAAGAAGTATGATGAAAATATGAAGTTTGAAAATCAAAGGCTTAAGGCCTAGATTTCTAGTTTGAAAAGAAATGAAAATGTTTGCACAATATTCTTCTGGTTTGAGTTAACATGCAAATGGAGGTTTAAAGAACAAAAAGGGTGAGTGTTAAGGGATGCAAAACTTCTTAGATGTTCACCTCTTGAGATCATATGTAGATGATCCAAGTGATTCCTTTGGAAAAGGCAACAAGTGATAACAAATAAACAACACAAATGGATATCGGACGCCAATCAATGGACTTACACCAATCTCACAAACCAAAATGGATAGATACCGGATGCCAATCAATGGACTTACACCAATCTCACAAAAAACAAACAAAACATGGATACCAGATGCCAATCTATGGACTTACACTAGTCTCACAGGAATGATCATAGGAAACAACTGCCAATTAATGGACTTACAATTGACCCCTCACAAGAAACCAATAACAAATGCAATAAGCAAGAAGAAACAAGTTTCCAATAAATGGTCTTACACTCGACTCCAAGGAAATGGGATGCCAATCATGGTCTTAGTCCCAACTCCCACCATATCATAGGAAACAACTGCCAATAAATGGACTTACCATTGACTCCTCAATGGACAAAACAAAACGTCACAAAGCAATGAACAATGATCATGAAATGATATACAATTAATGAAAACAAATGCACAAAGGCACACACAAACAATTATGCAGATATGGGCAAACAAACAACAAGCAACCAATTAGCACACACTATACACAATCAATGGGCTCAAGCAAGGTTAGGCTTTAGAAACAAGCCAACTGGAATGGGGTGTTTTGAGCTCTTAACCCTAACATTGAGAGTTAGGGTGAAGCAGATGAAATGGAGATGAGGGTTGTGCCTCATAGCTCTTATCCCTGGCCTGGGAGAGCTTTAATCAATAGAAAGTGTGGGAGTTCAGAATGAGGGAACTCTTCTCCACAAATGATGGACTCTATAAGATCTTGGGTTCTTATTCACAATGCATCAACACATGGTGTGAGCAAAGTGAATGACACAACTGAATAGCAGGGGATGGATTACACATCCCTTGTATCTGCCAATTGCCTCTTAAGAGGACTTTACCTGCTTGGCACAAAATTAAACAAACAAAAACATGGCCTCTTAAGGAGGGCTTCAGACAGGTGCCTGCCAATAACAGCAGGTCTTCCAGACTACATGAAGATTAGTGATTATACCTAAGTGGTATGCTAACCACAAGCAAAAGCAAAGCAAAGTTCAAATGAACTTAAAGCAACTTAAGCACCTGTGGAAACAACTAAACAAATCAGTACAATACTCAGACAAACAGACAACACTCAATAACAAACAGACAATCCCAATGTACAACACATAAGCTATAAGGCCAACTCAAATGACTTATCATCAACCTACAAAACGGAAAATGTTAGCAATCAAAAGCAAATATCAACATTCAAATGATGAAGCAACATTAACCATGGAATTTGGATGCTTGAACCTGAAATTCAAAGCTCACATGTAAGTACAAACCACTAGGTCAAAGCCTAGGGTCAAAGATGAAGAAAAAATTCAAAACAGGAGCTGAAATTCAACACAATGCAACTTCAAACACATATTAACATGTCCTAAAAAGGATCACCTCAAAATCATCAAGCAAAAGCATTTAATGATCAAAAGAAGTCAAAGGCAATTTTAAAGCTCATATTTGATCATCATGAATGAAAATTCCAAAACAAAACAGAAATGATTCAAATAATTCTGGAAAAAATTCATGAGCATCCAACATGATCATCATACAAAAAATCAGAAGCATCAAAGATCAATTGGCATGGAAATTAAATTGCACAAGCAAGACAATAAAATGTGTGACACAAATTGTCACATTATGCAAACATAGGCATAAAACAGAAATGGTAAATGGGAAAAATACCAAACCAAGCCTAAAACATCCATCAATGTGTCTAGAATCATCATATAAAATTTCATGTCCATTGGATCAAAATCAAGCATTTCACAATAGAAAGAGCAAGGCAAGGTCACAAATGTACACATGTTCACATATTCTAACACCAATCAAAATCCAGCCATGCACAACTTCAAAATTTAACATCATAAAAAACTAGACATCTTAAGGAACAAGTAGCAAAAAACCAAGCATTTTTTGGATCATTTTTCAATTTTATATGAATTTTTCCAAGTTGATGAAAAAAATAAAAATCAAAATGGACATGTACATGGAAAATAGGAGGGAAATGCATAAAACGTGAGGCAATTCAAAAGGATGCACCAAGGATCGAACTAGGTTGATATTTGAGTTGTGAGCGCGCCACTACAAAACGGCATCGTTTTGCCTGAAAGCCCTAGCGCTGCCTAGATCCGTCGCTAATCACATGAATCCGACGCTAACACATGAATCTTCATCTTCTTCATGAGGAAGAAGATGAACAGTAACATGAACTTCATACGCGTTTTCCAGAAATTTCCAGAAATTCCAAACAAATACATCAACATGAAGCATTTTCAATGGAGATCATAGATCAATAAACATCTAATCCTAATTCATCATAACAAGAGAGATTCGATGAGAAACATTTTTGGATGCAAAACTTTAATCACACAAATCTTGCTCAATAATGCACCAATTCACACGATTTTTAGCTCATAATCATCAGGAAAACAAGATCTACCAGAATATGTACATGAATTTCAAAATTAAGAGGTTCGAAACTTGACCTCTTGAAGAGCAGAATCTTGGAAATGCACGATCCACAGCTTGTATTGATCCAAATCCAGTCCAGAATGCTTGTGATGATGTTTGATGAAGAAAAGAAAGCTTGAACACGTGTAGATCTAGCTTAATTCTGAATTTCCATCTTCAACTTCATGAGCTTCAACTGCTTGATTCTGGCACGAATTCAACAATTCAACACTTGATCTGCGCTCTAATCAACTCACTGATCATCAATCTTTAACAAAAACCAGTTGCTATGTTCAAGAAATTTGAATTTTGATTTGAAGAAAATTTTGGAGGGAGATGAAAACTAGATCTAGAAATGGTGAATTGTGATTGACCTCTCCCAAATTCTGTTATGTTTAGGTATTTATATGCTTTCTTAATCACCTTGCTAATCCATAATTAACTTGGTTGATGAAAATACGGTGTTTTGCAAAAAATCAAAATTGCATGGTGCATGTAGTAAACCCACGTGAACAGTACCATTCCCTTCATCAAAGTCACTTAAAATGATCTTTTAAACATAATGGCAATGGTAGAAAGTCCATATAATGCACCATTTTTGAAATTTGCAATTTCCCTCCAAAAAGGGCATGGATTAACAAATGATTATGTGATGAGATTTTATGTAATGTGATGCATGATTTGGAAATTAGAGGTCAAGAGAAGAATATTTCAAAAAGAACCACCCAATTTGGAGCTATGAATCAAAAGATATGCTCATTTGAAGTTCCATGTATACTTGGCAATGATTTGATCATATCTCCTCAACTATTCATCAGATGCTCATGATCTTGGACTTTTTGGAAATGGGAGAGAGAGATCTTCAACTTTCATGTTGGAAAAAATTTCTTTTGAAGCTTCTTTGATGTTGGAAAGTTGAGTTGAAGTTGGATCAAAAACTTGCCTTTTTTGGAAAGTTGCAATTATAGGTCACTTTCCATTTTTGGAAACTTTTGACTTGACTTCAAATTCTTCAACCTTGATCTTTGATATGATGAATAAGCATGATTTGGACATGAATTGGATGAAGAAACTCAATTTCCACACTCAAAATCCACAGTTGACTTTTCAGCTGACTGCATAGGCCCTTAGATGACCTGAAAATGTCCTGATGAATTTGGGGCCTTTGTCACTTGGGGATTTGGTTCAAAATGAACCTATAGCTCACATAAGCTCCATATGATGATCACATGATCCATATCTCAATGGAAACTTCATCTCTTGCACACCATGAATTCACCTGATGCCTTGACTTGTTGACTGCTTAAACTGCAAGACAAATGTTAGATGACATATTTTTGTACATTTTTGTTAGTGATTAAAAGAAAAGCAATGATATACAAATGCAAGCAATGCTTGGTGATCAAGAACCACTCTCAAAGATATATCCCACCCACAAGGGAGGAAGCAAGGTGTCCAATGATCCTTGAGGAAATGCAATGATATGATATGATGCCATGAGGGATCTTAGGGACAAAATTGGGGTCTTACAATAGTGATGATTACAAAACAAATAAAATGGGGGGATGAGAAAAGAATTCATTAATTATATTTTTGTGTTTGGCAAGACCTTCGGTCTTGTGCCTACGTACCAACATAAAAATGAGGGATCAAAACCTCGTAGTTCGTGATACAAATTTCAAAGTGGATGCATTGCTTTTAACAAAGATTAGGTTTGAAAGGCACAAAGGCCTAAAAATGGTTTGAATGAGTTAGTTCTTTTTGGATTTTTGAAATATTAAGTCAAGTATAGTTAAGTTTATTTAGAAGTTTGATTTAAGAAAAGAAGTTTGAAAATGCAATGGCATAAGGCCAAAGTTTCTACCTTTTTTTGCAAAAGTGGTAAAAGTTTAGAACAAAATTAGTTCAATCAAGGAAGTTTTGAAAAGGGAGGGAGATGTTTTGAAATTAAAGAAATTAGGAGAAGATGAAGAGACTAATCCTATACACAAAAATTAAAAGTTTAGAGTTGAAAAGATCTGACCAAATGGGTAGCAATCCAATAGACAAGAATGTCAATAGAAACCCAGAATTCCCTTGGACTTTTAGAATCAAGCAACACACAAATGCACAATTATATTATCTTGAAGAGCAAGGCATCAAATAAAGATGGCCACATCCAAGCTTATCCCTTCCACGATCTTTTCCAAAATAGCCCATGTAACAGATGAATTCCACAAGTCATAGGTTCAAAAAAACAGCTTCATAATGATCATGTTGCAGATGAACTTAGAGATATCTTCAAAGATGTATCAGATGAAGTTTCAAATTGCAAGCACTTGGTTTCTCAACAAGTTGGCATAGGAATGTTGCCTAAGTTCTAAATCCATTTGTCCAAGATCAAGCCAACAGTCCACACAAAAGTTTTTAGGGTTTTTGTTTTTATTATGTACATTAATGGTCAAAAACCACACAAACAAGTAAAGTACAAACAAAATATATCACAATATGGTCCAAATGGACAAAGTGAAAATTGCATTAACATAAACAATTAGGATGATATCAACAAGGGCAAACATATAAAGGCTATAATTAAATGACATTAAAATAAATGGCTTGAAATTAAAAGTTAGTAGTTAATAGGTTAGAAGTTAGTATTGTTTTGCTTTTGCTTTTCATTCTTAGACATTCCTTGGATAACACTCAACCCACTTACCACAAGCATGGATCCTTGAACCAAGACATCTTCCAAAGGAAGGAAAAAAGGCCAAGTTTCCATACAATACCATGAAAGAGAGGAGACTTACAATCTCACTAACTAAAATGCTATGCCTCTTATGTCACAAGTTTAGCGCTATGTTAAGCAATCGTAATTGGACTTATGTAGAAGTCACAACTATTTAAGGTCGGGAAATAGAATTTTGGTGTTAATGCATGTTAGAGACATAGTATTATGAACTATGCTCATGAAACAGACCACACACAAAAAGAATATGCAAAAGGTGTGGCCTAATCTCATCCATACTCATTTTAATTTTTCAATCAACTAGCATTAGGACTTTGAGATATCATAGGCAAAATGAGATGAATGCATAAAGAAGAGGAATAAGATGAAGAGGGAGGGGAATAGATGAAATCTCAAATTGATCAAACGAGGAATTTTACCAAATTAATATCATTCATTCATTTTGGGAGATGGAATGTACATTCCATCAATCCCCTAAATCCAATGATATTAATTTGACAAAGTCAAATCAACTTTGATCAAGGCCCAACAACAAGAGTCAAACATAAAGAAGTCATCACAATTGGTCAACAAAATTATTTGGAATTTATTCCAATTAAAAATACTAAAATAATGCATTTAAATTAAGTATGGTTTGTCAAATTCCTAAAACCTCATCAAAACACCAAATAAATGGCCATGAGATTTATCATAGGTCAAACAAGGTCAAAGGACCTTGGAGAAAATTTTTTAGAATTTGAAAAGACTTAAAAGTATTTTTAATAAATTAAAAACAAATGAAAAATCAATTAAATCATGAAAAATATTAATAATGATCCAAAAAATAATTTTAATTCAGAATATGAAAGAGGAAAATATTTGAAAATTTTTGGTAAAACTCTCACATTTTTTGGATCAATATTAAAATTAATATGAATTCATGAAAATAAAAGGAATAAAAGAAAATCAGAAAATAATCAAAAAACGTGAGCCACTTGATCTCCCTCATTAATTGAGGTGGCAGATCAAATGGCCTAGAACACGCGTTCCATGATACACGCGAGTCAACGTGTCACATACTTGGTAATCACAATAGACGCGTGAGATTAGAACAAAATAACAAGATCATGTGGTTGGGAGACATGCCAGCGCATGGTCGGAGCTGTAGCTCCTGTCTTCTTCTCCGGTGGACCTCACCGGACTGGTCCACCCTCAACCATCACTAAAATAAAAAAGGAGGATATGATCTGAAAGAAAAAATGGCATAGAGCACGAATCTGACCTCAATTTTAAATAACTCCACATATATTGAAAGATATGAGGAGTTGAATTTTGAGGTGTGTCAACTGAGTTGCTTTGATTTGACCTCTAAGAAACTCAATCTTCTTGCCTACATTGGTAGGACTTCAGATAACCAAAGAATCAAGAGAATTGAGCAAGATTGAGAGAGAATTGAACAGATAAAAATTTATGGAAAATACCTTCAATGTAGGTCTGGATTCAACTGTTCTTGCTTTGGATTGTGCTTGATCTTACTCTGAATACTTGCAAAAGTAGAATGGAATACACAAAAGGTATTGGAACCCTGGAGTTTTGAATCTCAAAACAGTGAGAATTCAAACTCAATTTCAAATGAAATTCTCAGGATTATCCTTTCAAATGGAAGGGTTAGAGGTTTGGGATCAAAGCTGTCGCGAATGTATGTTCAATTCTAGGCATAAGGGGCTTTACTTATAGCTGAATCAAGTGATAATTGCACCTTCCAATTCACTTTCCAAAATTGGCAATTGAGGATGCATGGGTGCATGGGCGTGTACAGGCCCATGAGATCATTGCTTAAGGTCCACAAATGAATGTAAGAGAGTCTGAAATCAACTTGGATTGCATGGCAAGTGTGTGTGAAGATTTGAAGTTTGATATTTGCCAAATGATGACACCATGTTCATGCCATGTGAAGCCCTAGGAATTCTTGTCCAAAATGGATGAACTTGGACTTTTTGGAAATGTTAGATCAAGAGGAACAACTTTCATGTTCAATACTTTTCCTTTTGGAGCTTGTATCTTGATGAATTTTGAGGCGGAAGTTTGGAAATTTCAACATGTTGAAAATTTTTCTAAGTGTCAAGTCATATATCTCAATATTCCACCTTGCTTAACTTTTTATGTGACCTTTAAATAGCTACTAAAAAGAGCTTCAAAATGTTCACCATTTTCATGTCATTTGGATTTGAAATGATAGAGTTATTCATTTTTGAAGTTTGCAAAAATCACTTGTTCAATGGTATAGGTCAAAAGTGACATATAATGTAGCCTCATATCACATACTCATAAAAGTTGAATTAGCCCTCACTCCAAACATAAAAGTTGAAATATACATATTGATTTTGATTATGAAACTTGGAAATCTCTTATCTCATAAAAATTGAGCAAGTTATGGCCTTGGGAAGTTGACTTTTAAATTAGGGTTTAGACAAAATGACCTATAATGTTTCAACATAGAAAATGATTTTCCAAGCAAAAAAATCTCTAGGTCTAAACATGAAAGTTGTTTGGAATATCATATATAGTAAGTTTTCTCTTGGAATCATTTTCATATGGTGAAAATTGTAGGAGATAGGGTCTAGGGAGACCTAGTTTTGATCAGATGAGTTCATCTGGCCAACCACCATCAACCAACTTACTAACCTTTAATTCTCTTGACTTTCTAGGCTCATGGTAGATCATATCTGCATAGGATGGTGAAATTTGAAGTGTCCCTTGAGAAATTTGATCAATTGGTGAGATAGCTTGTTGGAGAAGTTACTCAAGATACCCAGTCAAACTAGGGTTTCCAAGGCAAATCACCCTCAAACTCTTGAAGAAAACTTGATCAATATAACATGTAGGAATCATTAGGACTAATATATGCTGCTTTGTCATGAGGGTCTCAAACCCTAGATATGAACTTGATAGATCAATGGAGATCATGCCTTATCTACAAAAGAGTTAGGCAAATGCAAAGACATATTTTTGGTGTTTTGGTTAGTAAAATGATAATATACAAGTATGATACAATCACAAAGTACTTGGTGATATCTCCCAAAACAAACCCAATGAAGGAGGGAATGGAGGATGCCAAGGTATGATCCTAATGCTAATGCTTGTGATGAAATTGCATGAGGGATCTTAGGGTCAAAATTGGGGTCTTACAGCTGCCCCTCTTTAAAGGACATTCTAACTGAGGAGGTGAAGATTAAAATCTTCATGTCGACTCAGTAGAATGGGCCTAAATAACAACATATAGAAATAAATTTTGGTCCCTAAGAGACCTCATGATGCATATGATATAAATGCAAAAGTAAATTCTTTGTGGGGAAATATTGCCACAAAGGAAAAGAAATCGGAGAGACCGAAACTGCGCAGGACTATAATACATTCCGTAAGGAAATCTCATTGGGGAGACCGAGACTCTGGGGGAAAAAGGAGTTATGTGTAGGCCAGGCTACGACTTAAAACTACTGGGGGACTCGAGGGATTCCATACAAACATGGAAAACACTCAGCCGGGGAACCAAAAACATCTGCAAGGGATACGAGTAAGTCAGGATAAAATTGAAATACTTGAATCATGCAAGGAAAATAGATTTCACTAAGGAAATGCGCACTCACCTCAACTGAGGAGAAATAAACTTCAATGCAGGAGGAGCAGAAATCTATTATGTACTACCTGTTACTAGGTAAGGAGATAATAAAGATCTGACAGAGAGGACATCTGTCACCGATTAGGATGAACATATCAAGGATGACTCGTTAGGAAACAATAGAAGGAAATTCATTACCGGTTACTGAGTAAGAATAGCCTTGTTGGGGAGAACTGCAGAGAATAGGATTTACAACTACCAGTTACTGGGCAGAAGACCAAGGGTGAGAATATCCGTCATCAGTTAGGATGAACATATCAAGGATAAACTCAATAGGGAAGAAAATATGTCATCGGTTAGGATGAACATATCAAGGATAGACTTGACTGGGATTGTCGAGGAGGATATTCGTCATCGGTTAAGATGAACATATAAAGGATAAACCAACTGAACAAAAAGTAGGAATTACATGAATGCTGGATAGAAGACCATCAAAGAGAAAATCCGTCACCGATTAAGATGAACATATCAAGGATAGACTCTATGAGGAGATAAAATAGGAATTACATCTATCAGTTACTGGATAGAATACCAAGAGAGAGATTCCGTCACTGATTAAAGTGAACATATCAAGGATAAACTCTACGGGGGAACAAAAGCAGGGTTTAAAACTACCGATTACTAGGTAGAAGACCGCAAAGAGAAGGAAACTCGTCATTGGTTAGGATGAACATATCAAGGATTAACTCTCTAGGAAACAAGAATAGGGATTACAACTACCTTTTTACTGGGTAGAATACCAAAAAGAGAATATTTGTCATCGGTTAGGATGAACATATCAAGGATAGACTCAAGCAGGGGAGGGAAAGATATTTGTCACCGGTTAGGGTGAACATATCAAGGATATACTTCCCGGGAAACCAGATCCACTGGGACTCTACTGTTCGGACACTTTTGTCGGGCATTAGGCAAGAAGTAACAAACTCCAAACTAAGAAGAATATTACCAGTTACTGGGTAATAGACTCTTAGGGAACTCAAAGTGTGTATCTAGGTAGAAGCTAGAAAGAAACAGTCAATCAAGACTCAACCCAATGAGGACATAACTCAAGTAGAGTGGTTCCATCCAGATAAACAACTAGGGAGGAAACTGAAGTAATAATCATCCACGAGGAAACCACTCAGTGGGGAATAGGAGAAAGGTTAAATATTTCTGCCTAAGGGACTGACACTCTCAATTGAGGGAAGACAGACACCGAAATTTGTATGGGGATAAAGTACCGCCATACAGGGAATGAAAATCTCAAACCAACAATTTAATTAGATATGCAAATATGCAAATATGAAATTATATGAATGTGTATGTATATATGATGATTATGCTGACAAAGATGATCACAAAGGATACAAAGGTGTCACAAATAAATTGAATCATCGGTACAATCCTTGGTCAATCCACAAAATATGGAGACAACTGCTGGAGAACAGAGAAATCAACTATCCAAGAAGGCTCAACCCTAACTGGGGAAGGAGGGGCTCTGCTAAGGAAAGAGATATATCACCAAACCTGTGGGGAATTTTAGGTCAGCACCATCAAAATGGGAGACAACCCTACAGGGAAAATAAATTTCTCAGGTGTAGCACCTCAAATTTGCACCTCCCATTTGTACATTCATTTCATTTTTAGGTCATTAACATTGCATATCACATTGCATTTCATCAGTCAAAACTGGTTAGGAGGATTCATCTGTGCAAGAGAGCAAGGGTTTTTCCATGAGATAAAGGCCCTATGGTTATTATAGAGAGCTTACATGACCCAAGGTTCATTTTGATGCAACTTGATCAGGTGTTAGAGGCTCAAAGGCCACAGTGCATGTCCAATTCATCTGAGGTGCAAAAAAGTCAACTGCAAGTCAACTGAGGGCTAGGAGATGGAGAAATGGTTTGAGACACTTCATTCATGTCCAAAAGAGGTTTATTCATCATGTTAAACATCTACATTGAAGATTTTGAAGCCAGATCAAAAGTTTCCAAAAATGGAAAGTGACCTGTAATTTGAAAGTTTCCAAAAATGGCAAGTTTTTGGACCAACTTCAACTCAACTTTCCAACATCAAATAAGCTTCAAATGAAATTTTTTCCAACATGAAAGTTGAATATATTTCTCTCTCATTTCCAAAAAGTCCAAGATCATGAGCATCTGATGAATGGTCAAAGAGTTATGATCAAATCATGGCAAAGTATGCTTGAAACTTCAAATGGCCATATCTTTTGAACCAAGACTCCAAATTTGGTGCCTCTTTTTGAATTTTTCTCCTCATGACATGAATTTTCCAAATACCTCATCACATTGCATGAAATGTTATCATATGATCATTTGCATATCCAAGTCAATTTTGGAGGGAAAATTGGAAATTTAAAATTGATGCATCATGAGAGCTTTCCACCATTGCCATTGTGTTTGAAAATTGATTTTGAGTGAAAATGATCAGCTACATGGCACTGTTCATGTGGAAAGAGCCATGCACCCCCCAATTTTCAAGTTTTGGTCATAATACCTTATCTTGTTTAATTTGAACTAAGCCATGCCTAATTTTGATTAGTATGTGATTAGTGAAGAGTATATATTGATAATCACAACATAATTGGTGAGAATTCTAGATCTAGATCTCACATTTTTCTCTCCCTCCAAAATTTTCTCATAATCAAATTTCAAAATTCTTCAACATAACACCTTGTTTTTATTGAAGATTCATGATCAGTGAGTGTAATTGAGTGTGAATCCATCAATTGTTTGAAGATTTGGAGCCATTTTCGAGCACTTGAAGTTCAAGAACCTTGCCATGGAGATTCTGATTTGAGCTGGATCTAACACCTTTCAAGCTTTCTTTTCTTCATCAATCATCATAACAAGTACTCTGGAGCTGACTTGGACCATTACAAGTGCTGAATCGCGTGAATCAAGAACATGCTCTTCAAGAGGTGAGTTTTTTGACCTTCATAATTCTCGAATCCATGTGTATATTCTTGTAGATCTCTCTTCACTGATAATTCTTGTAGAAATTTCATGAAAAATGATGCATTATTGAGTGAGATATGGTTGATTGAAGTTTTGAATGTTAAAATGATTTTGCTTCGTTTTGCATGATTGATGATGAATTAGCATGAAATATTATTTGATCTGCGATCCTCATGATGTAACCGTTCCAATGATGTAAAAAAATTTGAATTCTGGAAATTGCTAGAAAAATCTAGAAATTTGTGTATGAACATTCATCATCTTCATCTTCATCGTTAGCGACGGATCTTCATATTAGCATCCAAATTTGCCTGGCTAGGGTTTTCAGGAAAAACGGTGTCGTTTTGGCCTGGCGCGCACAATTCAAATTCCTACCAAGTTCGATTCCTGGCGAAGACTATTATTCAAATGTTCATCATTTTTATGCCTTTTCCCTCCATTTGCCATGCTTTGCTTATTTTTTATTTTCATTTTTTATGCCAACTTCTAAAATTCATAACTAATTGAAAAATGGCTCAAATCACTCCCAATTTTTTGCAAAATGATCCCCTGTTTGTCTAGTTTTTTATGATGATGAATTTTGAAGTTGTGCATGGCTGGAATTTTGTTTGCTTTAGGTTGATTGAACATATGTGCATGTGTGACCTTGCCTTGATCTTTCTTTCATGAAATGCTTGATATTGATCCAAATTGCTTGAAATTTTGCATGAGTGTTCTTGACATGTTAATGGATGTTTGAGGCTTGATTGTGTATTTTTCCCATTTACCATTTCTATTTTATGGATATGTTTGCATGGTGTGACAATTTGTGTCATACATTTGGTTGATCAACTTGTGCAATTCAATTTCCATATCAAATGACCTCTAATGCTTCTGATTTTTTGTGTGATGATCATGTTAGAGGTGTTGAATGTTCATGAATTGTTCCAGATTTAGTTGAATCATTTCTGTTTTGATTGGGAATTTTCATTCATAATGATCAAATGTATGCCTTGAATTGGTCTTTGACCTCTCTTGCTCACCAAATGAACTTGCTTATTGATTTTGATTTGGTCCTTTTTAGGACTTGTTCTTGATTGAATAAACATGCTTTGTGTTGAATATCAAGTTCTGTTTTGGCATTTTGATTCACTTTTGACTCTAGGCTTTGACCTAGTGGTTTGGACTTACCATTTGAGTTGTGAATTTCAGGTTCAAGCATGCATCTCCATTATTGATGTTGCTCCTTCATTTGAGCTTGATCACTTGTTATTGTTGGCTAACATTTGTTTGTTTTGTAGGCTTTGATGATGGTTCACTTGTGTTTATGGCTTATGTGTTGCATATTGGATTGTCTGTTGACTGTTGACTGTTGTCTGAATTTTGTACTGATTGGTTTAGTTGTTTCCACAGGTACCTAAGTTGCTTTAAGTTCATTTGAACTTTGCTTTGCTTTGCTTGTGGTTGGCATACCACTTAGGTATAATTCCTTGATCTTCATGTAGTCTGGAAGACCTGTCATGTTACTTTGGCAGGCACCTGTCTGAAGCCCTCCTTAAGAGGCAATGTTTGTGGTTGTTTAATTTTGTGCCAAGCAGGTTAAGTCCTCTTAAGAGGCAATTGGCAGATAAAAGGGATGTGCAATCCATCCCCTGCTATTCAGTTGTGTCATTCACTTTGCTCACACCATGTGTTGATGCACTTTGAATAAAAACCCAAAATCTTGTCCATAGAGTCAGTCATTTGTGGAGAAGAGTTCCTACATTCTGAACTCTCATATTTCATTGTTTGAAGCTCTCCCAGGCCAGGGATAAGAGCTATGAGGTCTTACCCTCACTTCCCATTTCATCTGCTTCACCCTAACTCTCAATGTTAGGGTTAAGAGCTAACAACACCCTTTTCCAGTTGGCTTGTTTGTCGAGGTTGATTTGACCCCTTGACTAAAGCCTAGCCTTGTATGAGCCACTTGTTTGCATATAGTGTGAGTGCTTGCTCTCTTGTGCTTGTGTTTGGTGATGTGCTGTTTAGGATAGCTTGCTTCCTGTACAAGTTAGGATAGAGACCTCAACATAGGGATCGTATGCATGACAACTTCTAGGCTCAAGTCGTAGTCTCCCTAGTAGTCTGTTATCTCCCTTGTCTCTGGTTAGGATAGAAGTTCTTTCCCTGTTAAGGGGAACTATGTCGCCCTGATCCTCATACCAGATAAGGTACGTAGGCAGGATATGAGCTGATCTCTCCGGGCGCCCTTTTTCTTTTTTAACCCTCTTGTTTGCTTGTTGGAGTCTGACGTAAGTCCAGCGATTGGCAGTCGGTTTCCTGTGTGTGTTTGTTTGTGCGGAGTCTGACGTAAGTCCAGCGATTGGCAGTCGGTTTCCTGTGTGTGTTTGTTTGTGCGGAGTCTGACGTAAGTCCAGCGATTGGCAGTCGGTTTCCTGTGTGTGTTTGTTTGTTTGGAGTCTGACATAAGTCCAGCGATTGGCAGTCAGTTTCCTGTTTGTGTTTTGTTTGGCGTGCGTTAGCTGAGCTACGAGTGCTCTGATTTTTTCTCCGGTTAGAGAAGATACGTATGCATAGGATGCGATGTCCTAGCGAGCACGTTTCCCATATCCCCGAACTACGTTGACTCTGATGTTTGTGTCTGACAAACTACGTAGGCCCAGGATGCGATATCCTGCCGAGTCCGCTTTCTCCGTCTTTCGTCTGTGTTTCAGTCCAGTTTTGTGCAGTTCTTGAGCAGTCTTTTTAGCAACCTTTCTTCTATTCTTTCTGAGCGTGGATCCCGTCGAGTACGACCAATGCGTAGGGGTGCTAATACCTTCCCTTCGCATAACCGACTCCCGTACCCATCCATCTCTGGTCGCGAGACCATATCCTTTCCAGGTTTACTTCGAGCGTTTCCTCTCCCGCCTTTGGGCTAAATAACGCACGGTGGCGGCTCTGTGTCTTTTCCCGCCGGTTTTTTCACGTAATGCAACAGCTGGCGACTCTGCTAGGGACTATCCCGAGAAGTTGACCTCTTGCTGGTCCATCTTCCCTAAGCGAGTCAATCCTAGCGCTCTTTAGGATAGGATTTGGTTGCTTTTACTGTTTTATTTATTGCATTTATGATTATGATGTGATTGTATATGTTGGCATTTATGTTTGCATTTATGTTTGCATGCATCATACTTTCATTATGCTGGCTGTGTGTCTGTCTCTCTGTGGGGTGGGAATCACAAGAGGTAAAAAGCCCAATACCCAGGCTATGAGTGAACTCTAGGATACCTAGGAATAGAGTGATTCATGGGAAGCGGGTGGTATAACGCCACTTAGCGGAACATGGTATCACGAGCAGTTCAGATCCTGATGAGGTATTATCGTTGCATACATCTGGTGTGTACATGATGATATTCTGGAAAGGGTTGTTTATCCTGCGTTTCTCTTCACCTTACCCTGGCCTAGATGACACCCGTGAGTGGGGAGGGAATGAATCGTTACAGGTACAGTTGGTGACTTGATCTATTGGTGACCGTGTTCTGTTGGTGACTCTTGGTTCCCGTTGGTGACTTGGTTCAGAAGTGTGGGTCTCAGATGACTTTGGGTCTCAGATAACTTTGATTGGTTCCGAATTCATGCCGAAGCTCTGATTCTGTGCGTTGAGATGCACAACCAGCCAGTCATGTTTGCATCATTTGCATCATAGCATGTTTATTTTCAGAAAAAAAATAATGCAATAAAAAAAAGAAATGAAAAAAGAAAAGAGAAAAAAAGAAGCTAATCTCCTCATGCATATCATTTCTCAGGTTCATTCAGGAGTCTGTTCACTGTGAGAGATGGCAGCCGTTCCAGAGTTGAAGAGGAAGACTTGCACCTACAGTTTTCCTCTTTGGTAGAGTTGAGCAATCTTGTGACCGGCGGTAATCAGAAGGTGTTTATTGATCAGTATGGAGATATGTTGACACTGTTGAAGATGGTGGTTGACCCAGTGCCTCTGCAGACTCTACTACAGTTTTATGATCCAGAGCTCCGCTGCTTTACCTTTCAGGATTATCAGTTAGCTCCCACTCTTGAAGAGTATTCTATCCTGATGAATGTCCCGATCAGATATCAGGTTCCCTTCTTAGATGTGCCAAAGGAGGTTGATTTCAGGGTTGTTGCTAGAGCTCTTTATTTGAGTATCAAGGAAGTGAGTGACAATTGGAAATCCAGTGGTGATGTTGTGGGTTTGCCTTTGAAGTTCTTGATGAGAATGGCTAAGGAAGAAGCAAAGAGAGGAAATTGGGAAGCTTTCAATGCTCAGTTGGCTATCATGATCTATGGAGTTGTGCTGTTCCCGAGTATGCCTAATTTTGTGGACCTTGATGCTATCACTATTTTCATTGGAGGAAATATGGTTCCTACCTTGTTAGCTGACACTTATTATGCTATACATAGCAGGCATGGTAAGGGTGGAGCTATCAGGTGTTGTCTCCCATTGCTGCTCAGATGGTTCTTGTCCTTCCTGCCAACCAGTGGACCTTTTGTGGATACTCAGAGCACTCATAAGTGGACTCAGAGGATTATGTCTCTCACTTCCTATGACATCAGGTGGCAAGCTTACAGGTTGAATGTGCGTAATGTCATTACGAGTTGTGGAGAGTTTCGTAATGTGCCACTCATAGGGACTAAGGGTTGCATCAATTACAACCCGGTTCTTTCTCTTCGTCAGTTGGGGTTTGTCATGAATGGAAGACCACTAGATGCTGAGATAGCTGAGAGTGTGTATTTTGAGAAGCGGAGTGACCCTGCTAGATTGGAGCAAATAGGAAGAGCTTGGAAGAACATTGGTGTCAAAGATGGATCTGTTCTAGGGAAGAAGTTTGTTATTGCTATGCCTGCTTACCTCGATTGGGTCAAGGAGAGAGTTGAGACTTTGTTGTTACCCTATGATAGGATGGAGCCATTGCAAGAACAACCACCTTTAATCCTTTCTGAGAATGTGCCTGCTGAGCATTACAAGCGAGCCTTAATGGAGAATCGTCGGTTGAAAGAGAAGGAACAAGATATCCAGATGGAGCTTTACAAAGCCAAAGCTGATAAGTTGAACTTGGCTCATCAACTCAAAGGCGTGCAAGGGGAAGATGCTAGCAGATTGAAGAGCAAGAAGAGGTCCTATGAGGAGATAGAGACATTGCTGAATGAAGTGTAAAGACAAAGTGTCATACAACATACGATATCAAGTTTCGATGATGACAAAAGACCATCATGCACGTCTACAAACAAATGCAACACATTACCCACCATATCCTTTTCTACGTTCCTCTAAATCTACTATAATCATTAAAAACATGTAGACAAAGTGTGATCATGACTAAATGCATGAAAATCACAAATCACAATTTTTTTGCAGATTTGAAAGCTTTGAGTCGACCATAGGGGTCAGCTCAAAGCTCACGGGTCAGCGCAAAGCTCAGCCCAAACTGGAGGATGGTCAGCGCAAAACTGCTTGCGTCGACCATAGGGTCGGCGCATAGCTCACGGGTCGGCGCATAAACCCCTTGAGTCGACCACACGTCAGCGCATGGCATAGTGATGCTATCCACGGGTCAGCGCATGAAATGTTTGAGTCGACCATAAGGGTCGGCGCATTCCCCACGGGTCAGCGCACGCCGACCTATGGTCGACCGTTCGCGCGCCAACTCAGTTTTCTGAGTTATTTCAACTGTTTAAAATTCTGTTATGTTTGTTTGGTTTTGTCTGTTACTATATATAGAAGTCAAAACACTTCTATTAACTAACATTTGTCAATTTGTATTCAAGTGTTCAAGGAAACAAGAAAGAGTGAAAAAGGTGTCAAAGATTCATCATCTTCATCTTCAACAGTTCATAATACATCAACTGCACACAATAACTTTTGATGTGATTCGTGATAGATTGAAGGTGATAAGGTTCGTAGCTGCGATTGGAGAATCGGGTTCGAGTTGAAGTCTTGGCAGGTTCTTTCTTGAATAAAACCATTAGGGTTTTATCCTCCAATACCGGTTTGTGTTTAGGGGTTTTTGGACGAATTGCTTCATTAACATTCAGCTGAGCGAAGGTGACTGATAAGAGAACGTCTTCATCAGTTTAGTAGCGGAGTCGGTGTTTGTGTAGTGAAGGATTCGGGTTTGATTCGTTCGTGTTCGTGATCAGCCGGGCCAAGGGGTTGAAGAACGGAAGGTTCCTCAACGAGTGGCAGGAAACGGAGGTCCAGCATCAATGATCAAAGGTCTTGATTCATCTTGAATCAAGGAGCAAGGATAAGAAGTATCATTCAACACATTGGAAGTTCTGTTGTTTACATACTTTGCAATCCTTGTAAAAACGATTAAATCTCACAGGTGATATCTAATTAATAATCTCAATTCTATTTTTAGAATTGAGGGCAGACATACCCCGAAGCGAGGACGGCGGGGGAACTGCCTCATCAAATCTGCGTCTTCTTTAATTTTCTGCATAATCTGTTTTTCAGCTTAAAATTTAAGTGATTTTAGTTTAAGCAATTTTTACCAAACGTTGATATAAGTTGAGTAAGAGATTAAAACTGCTGTTTGAATACTAAGTACAATAATACATTGTACTAGGCTAAATTGAATTACTTACTCAACTCAAATATCACTTGGAGTGTTTATGCACACCAAGTGTTTGTAAATTTGCTTAAGCCAAAGTTGTCTTAAGATTGCATCAGTTTAAATTTGGTGTTTTGATTCATTGGAACTAGGCTTGCTAGTAAGTGAATTATATCATTGATTGTGCAATTAGTGTAGTGACTTGTGTCTCAATTTATCACTTATCCATTAGCTTAACGCATATCCGGTTTTCCAATAACGGTTCGTTTTAGACTAAAATTTTCCTCGGCCGCTTCCGCATTTAAAACAACTTTTCAAAACCAATTTTCTTTCAAATTGGTAGCGCCGACTCAAGTTTTTAATTGGGATCTATTCAACCCCCCCTTCTAGATCCGTGCCATAGTCTAACATGAAGAACACTGTGAGTGCTTGAGGTTGCAGAAAGCTGAAGCTAATTACCAGAAGAAGATACGAGATTTGGAAAAGCAGCTTAGGGACAAAGATATTCAGTTGAAGAAGGAAGTAGACCTAAGACGTGCATTAGAGAGCCAGCTTGGAGGAGAAGTTGTGGAGCTCAGAAGACAACTGAAGGAGAAGCTCACTCCTCTGCCTGAGTGTTCAGAATGTGACCTGTTGATAGACCAGTGCCAGTATCTGAAGACTCTTATTCCTAGAGGACATTTTTCTTAGATTATGTTTGTTGTCTGTGTTGAGAATCACCCCCAGGATTGTTGGATGGGATTCATTGTTGTACTCTGATCATTTGGATCTTTGCTTGAATTATGTTGTATGACCCTTGTTGCTCATGTTTATAGATGAGATTGTTGATGTTTCACCTTGTGCTCATTATCCTGTGTAGGTTGTTTCTTTGTTGTTCATTGTTGCAGGTTGTCATTTTTCAAAGATGAATTAGGCTCTTGAATGCCTGAGGAATGAACATATCATATGCATCATACGCATGATAAGCATCATACACATATCATTTTGCATTACAGGTGTTCTTGAACGAGACTTCTCACTCTGGTTCCTGTTTTAGGCAGGATTGCTGATCAACGTCCGCACCGCTACGCTACCAGACTGAATCAACAGAGGAATATGGATCAAGTTCAAGGAGAGTTGGCTGAGATGAGGGCTAACATGGCCCAATTCATGACCATGATGCAAGGGGTCGTTCAAGGGCAAGAGGATCTGCGTGCCTTAGCCCAGAGACAGGAAGTTGTAATTCCACCTGCCAGCCGTGCTTCACCCGTGGGTGTCCCTGTTAATGACAATGCTGCTAGTGCTACTATTCCCGTCAATGACTACGTTGTGGGCGATGAGTTGAGGGGTATCCGAATTAATGGACAGCCTCTTGCTGCAGAGACTGTTAATGTCAGAGCAACCCGTGCTCCAGTGCGCCATCCTGCTCCGCTGGTTGACAGACAAGAGGATATGTTCACCCTTCTCAGTGATGAAGACGATGTGGGAAGAATTGAAGAGAGGGACAGAAAGGTTGATGCCCTAGATGAGAAGATCAGAGCCATGGAGTGTCAGAACTCTTTGGGGTTTGACGTGACGAATATGGGTTTGGTTGAAGGGCTGAGAATTCCTTACAAGTTTAAAGCGCCTTCCTTTGACAAATATAATGGTACTTCTTGTCCTCTCACCCACGTGCAGGCTTACTACAGAAAAATCTCCACATACACTGACGACGAGAAGATGTGGATGTACTTTTTCCAGGATAGCTTGTCTGGAGCTTCCTTGGACTGGTACATGGAGTTGAAGAGGGAATCCATTAGAAGCTGGAGGGATCTTAGTGAAGCCTTCTTGAGGCAATATAAGCATAATATGGATATGGCTCCGAGCCGAACGCAGTTACAGAGCTTGTGTCAGAAGTCTGGGGAAAGTTTCAAGGAGTACGCCCAGAGATGGCGTGAATTGGCTGCAAGGGTGAAACCTCCGATGCTGGAGAGGGAGTTGACCGATATGTTTATTGGAACGCTGCAGGGGGTGTTTATGGACCGTACGGGGAGCTGCCCGTTCGGTAGTTTCTCTGATGTAGTAATCTGTGGAGAGAGGACTGAGAGTCTCATTAAAGCGGGAAAGATTCAGGATGCTGGTTCTTCATCTTCAAAGAAGCCATTTTCTGGGGCACCCCGAAGGAGAGAGGGTGAGACTAATGCCGTACACAGTCGAAGAAGTATGAATAGAGGCCAGTATCGTCAGGTTGCTGCTGTGACTATTCCAGCACCTCAACATCAACCTCAGCAACAACAGAGACAACACCAACATCCACAACAATAACAACAGCAACGTCCATTTCAGCCCAGACAGAGAATGTCGGATCGTTGTTTCGACCCGTTACCTATGACATATGCTGAGTTGCTGCCCGAACTGCTCAGGTTGGGGTTTTTTAAATTGCGTACTATGGCTCCGTTGACGAAGATACCTGCTGGGTATGATGCCAACGTTCACTGTGACTTTCATTCCGGTGCACCGGGGCACCATATTGAGAACTGTCGGGCTTTCCATCATAAGGTCCAGGATCTGATTGACGCCAAAACAATCAACTTCGCTCCTGTTCCGAATGTCGTGAACAACCCTATGCCTCAGCATGGTAGGCCCAGGGTGAATAATGTGGAAGATGGAGAAGCTTTGGACTTGGTGGTGGATGTTGATGAGGTCCAGACATCATTGCTTATCGTGAAAGAGCGTCCGTTGAAAGGGGGAGTGTTCCCGGGCTGCGATGAGACTTGTCCTGATTGTGTTAATTCAGAGAATGGTTGTGACAAGTTGAGGAATGGTATCCAGGGATTGATTGACGAGGGTTGCCTGCAGTTTACTCGGGCTGAGAAAGAACGTGGGGTGGTGTCAACTGTCACCATTTATTTCAAGCCGTCTGAGGGTTCCAGACGTGTGCCAATAACTGCTAATGCACCAATAACTATCAATGCTCCTGTGACTATATCTGCACCAGTAACTGTCAGTGCTCCCACTACTATTGTTGCTTCTAGAAGAGGGTATATTGAGAATAGTAGGGTCGTTCCGTGGAAGTATGACAACGCTTATCGCAATAGCAGAAGGGCAGAAAGTCAGACCAGACCGGTAAATCAGACTTCTGTAACTATTGGTTTGCCAAGTAGAGCTCCAGTGACTGTTGGTCCTGCTGTGGACAATGTAGGGGGACCTTGAGGGTTTACAAGAAGCGGTCGTCTGTTTGCACCGCAGACTTTGAGAGATAGCAATGCTGAGGCTCTCGCCAAAGCAAAGGGTAAGCAAGTTGTGGTTGATGAAGAACATGTACAAAAGGAAGCGCCTGAGGGGTCTTTTGAGAAAGATGTGGAGGAGTTTATGAAGATTATTAAGAAGAGTGACTACAAGATTGTAGATCAGTTGAATCAAACTCCGTCCAAGATTTCTATCCTCTCATTGCTTTTGTGCTCTGAGGCACACCGTAATGCCTTGCTGAAGATGTTGAATCTGGCTTACGTGCCTCAGGAGATTTCTGTCAACCAGTTGGAGGGTGTTATTGCGAATGTGAGCACAAGGCACGTTGTGGGGTTCACAGACTTGGATCTAACGCCTGAAGGTCGTAACCATAACAAAGCTCTGCATATCACCATGGAGTGTAAAGGCACCGTGTTGTCACATGTGTTGGTGGATACTGGCTCCTCGTTGAATGTATTGCCCAAGAAGACTTTGAGCAAGATTGATGTTGAAGGGGTTGTCCTCACTCCAAGCGATCTTGTTATTCGTGCATTTGATGGATCCAAACGGTCTGTTTTTGGTGAAGTCACGTTGCCAGTGAAGATTGGCCCGGAGGTGTTCGATGTTATCTTCTATGTGATGGATATTCAGCCAGCATATAGTTGCTTATTGGGGCGTCCCTAGATACATGGGGCTGGAGCAGTGTCGTCAACTCTCCATCAGAAGCTGAAGTATGTATGGAATGGTCAGATAGTAATTGTGTGCGGCGAGGAGGACATTCTGGTGAGTCATTTATCCTCTTTCAAGTATGTGGAGGTGGATGGTGAGATCCATGAAACTCTGTGCCAGGCGTTTGACACCGTTGCTATTGAGAAGGTGGCTTTTGCTGAGTAGAAAAAGCCAGGTGCCTCAATTGCATCCTACAAGCAAGCTGTGGAGGTTGTTAAGTCTGGCAATGCAGAAGGCTGGGGCAAGATGGTTGACATGCCCATCAAAGAAGACAAATTCGGTATTGGTTATCAGCCTCTTCAAGCAGAGCAGGGTGATCAGAAAGGCCAGAGTACCTTCACCAGCGCTGGGCTGATGAATCATGGTGACATCTTTGCAGCCGGTAGTGAAGACGGAGACAGTGATTATGATATGGACAACCGGGTGCGTCCTTGTGCTCCAGGGGAGTCAATCAACAATTGGACAGCCGAAGAAGTGGTCCAAGTTACTCTTCAAACAAAGTAATTTTCTTTTGTTTTTCATTCTGCACAAAACCCTACGTTCTGCCAAAGGCGTAGTGGTTCATTGTAGGGCCTCATCATGTTTTTCAATGATATCATTAATAAAGGACGTTTTGCAAACAATTTTTGTGATCCCTGTCTTTCTGTTTTTATTTTTCACTTTTTCAAAACAATAAAAATGGCAATGTTTCTTGTTTTCGTGACTTTCTTGAACTCTTTTCTAAAATAAAGCATTAAACATGCAGAATCGATCTTACGGACTCCACTATAAACAGTTCTGTTATGGCTCAGTATGATTTCAATAATCCCATCTACCAAGCTGAAGAGGAGGGTGAGGAAGATTGTGAACTCCCAAAGAACTGGTCAGATTATTGAAGGAGGAGGAAAGGATCATCCAACCTCATCAGGAGGAGTTAGAGATTATTAACCTTGGTACTGAGGACGCCAGAAGAGAGATCAAGATCGGGGCTGCTTTGAAGGAAGATGTCAAGAGAGGGCTGATTGAGATGCTGAGAGAATATGTGGAGATATTCGCCTGGTCGTATCAAGATATGCCTCGGCTGGATACAGATATTGTGGTGCACAGGCTACCTCTCAGAGAAGATTGTCCTTCGGTAAAGCAGAAGCTGCGCAGAACTAGTTCTAATATGGTTGTCAAGATCAAGGAGGAGGTTCAGAAGCAGTTGGATGCGGGTTTTCTGGCAGTGACCAATTATCCCCCTTGGGTGGCCAACATCGTTCCCGTGCCGAAGAAGGACGGTAAAGTCAGGATGTGTGTCGATTACCGAGATCTAAACAGAGCCAGTCCGAAAGATGATTTCCCATTACCTCACATTGATGTATTGGTTGATAATACTGCTCAATCCTCGGTTTTCTCTTTCATGGATGGTTTCTCTGGCTATAATCAGATCAAGATGGCGCCAGAAGACATGGAAAAGACGACCTTCATTACACCTTGGGGCACGTTCTGCTATAAGGTGATGCCATTTGGGCTGAAGAATGCCGGTGCTACCTATCAGAGGGCTATGACGACTCTCTTTCATGACATGATGCACAAAGAGATTGAAGTGTACGTGGATGATATGATTGTGAAGTCTCAGACAGAGGAGGAGCACTTGGTAAACCTGCAGAAGTTGTTTGAAAGGCTGAGAAAGTTCAAACTGAGGCTGAATCCGAACAAGTGTACGTTTGGAGTGAGATCCGGTAAGTTGTTAGGCTTCATTGTTAGCGAGAAAGGAATTGAGGTTGATCCGGCGAAAGTCAAAGCTATTCAAGAAATGCTTGAACCGAGAACAGAAAAAGAGGTTTGTGGGTTTTTAGGGAGATTGAACTACATTGCACGGTTTGTATCTCACCTAACGGCCACGTGTGAACCGATATTCAAATTGCTAAGAAAGAATCAAGCAATCAGGTGGAATGATGACTGTCAAAAGGCTTTTGACAAAATAAAAGAGTATTTGCAGAAACCTCCAATCCTTATACCTCCAGTTCCTGGGAGGCCTCTGATAATGTACCTGTCAGTGACTGAGAATTTGATGGGGTGTGTATTGGGACAGCATGACGAGTCGGGTCGAAAAGAGCATGCCATATACTACCTTAGCAAAAAGTTTACCGACTGTGAAATAAAATATTCGCAGCTCGAGAAAACTTGTTGTGCTTTGGCCTGGGCTGCTCGCCAACTAAGACAGTATATGTTGAACCATACTACCTTATTGATTTCTAAGATGGATCCAGTGAAGTACATCTTTGAGAAGCCGGCTCTCACCGGACGTGTGGCTCGTTGGCAGATGATTTTAACAGAGTATGATATCCAGTACACGTCGCAGAAGGCCATCAAAGGTAGTATTCTGTCAGACTACCTTGCCGAGCAACCCATTGATGATTATCAGCCGATGATGTTTGAATTCCCTGATGAAGACATCATGTACCTAAAGATGAAAAATTGTGAAGAGCCTCTTGTCGAGGAAGGACCGGATCCTGATGACAAGTGGACATTGATGTTTGATGGGGCTGTGAATGTGAATGGCAACGGTGTCGGGGCAGTACTCATTAATCCCAAAGGTGCACACATACCTTTTTCTGCCAGGTTGACTTTTGACGTAACCAATAACGAGGCTGAGTATGAAGCTTATATCATGGGGATAGAAGAAGCCATCGATCTAAGGATCAAAACTCTGGACATCTATGGAGATTCCTCTCTAGTGATTAACCAAGTCAATGGAGATTGGAATACTCATCAGCCGCATTTGATTCCTTATCGAGATTACACCAGAAGGATCCTGACTTTCTTCAAAAAGGTGAAGCTCTATCATGTCCCTCGAGATGAAAATCAGATGGCTGATGCCTTGGCTACTTTGTCTTCTATGATCAAAGTCCATTGGTGGAATCATGTGCCACATGTTGCGGTGAATCGACTCGAGAGGCCTGCGTATGTGTTTGCAGCCGAGTCTGTGGCTGATGAGAAGCCTTGGTACTTTGACATTAAGAATTTCCTCAAGAGTCAGGAGTATCCTGAAGGAGCGTCAAAGAATGATAAGAAGACCCTGAGAAGGCTAGCTGGAAGCTTTTATTTGAATCAGGATGATGTGTTGTACAAGAGGAACTTTGACATGGTTCTGCTCAGATGCGTGGATAAACACGAAGCAGACCTGTTGATGCAGGAAGTGCACGAGGGATCTTTCGGTACCCATGTTGGTGGTCATGCAATGTCCAAAGAGTTGTTGAGAGCCGGTTATTACTGGATGATGATGGAATCCGATTGTTTCAGGTATGATCGGAAGTGCCATAAATGTCAGATCTATGCTGATAAGGTGCATGTACCACCAAGCCCTCTGAATGTCATGAATTCGCCTTGGCCATTCGCGATGTGGGGTATTGATATGATTTGGAAGATTGAACCTACTGCTTCTAATGGACATCGCTTCATCCTGGTTGCGATTGATTACTTCACCAAGTGGGTGGAAGCAGCTTCCTATGCCAATGTTACCAAACAGGTGGTTGCCCGGTTCATTAAAAAGGAGATTATCTGTCGTTATGGGGTTCTTGAGAGAATCATTACTGATAATGGTTCGAATCTCAATAACAAGATGATGAAGGAGCTTTGCAAAGATTTCAAGATTGAACATCACAATTCTTCTCCTTACAGACCAAAGATGAATGGTGCTGTAGAGGCGGCAAACAAGAACATCAAGAAGATTGTGCAGAAAATGGTCGTGATGTACAAGGATTGGCATGAGATGCTGCCTTTCGCTTTGCATGGGTACCGTACATCAGTACGTACGTCGACCGGGGCAACCCCTTACTCCCTTGTGTATGGTATGGAAGTTGTCCTACCAGTTGAAGTGGAGATTCCTTCCCTGAGAGTCTTGCTGGATGTTAAGCTAGACGAAGCTGAGTGGATTCGAACAAGGTTTAACGAGTTGAGCCTTATCAAGGAGAGGCGGTTAGCGGCTGTGTGCCATGGGCAGTTGTATCAGAGAAGGATGAAGAAAGCCTTTGATCAGAAAGTGCATCCTCGAAGCTATCAGCCAGGTGATTTGGTTTTGAAGAGGATCCTTCCTCCCGGTACAGATAATAGGGGCAAGTGGACTCCTAATTATGAAGGTCCATATGTTGTTAAAAAGGTTTTCTCTGGTGGAGCCTTGATGCTTACAACTATGGATGGTAAAGATTTTCCGTCCCCTGTTAACTTTGATGTAGTCAAAAAATACTTCGCATAAATTGACCCGCTGGACAAAAAGAATAAAAGAGTCCAGGCAAAAAAGGGCATCCCGGCGAACCAAAAAAAAAAAAAAAGGTTCGGGCAAAAGTTAGGGATAAAGAATAAAAGAATATATACACCCGGTAAGTCGAAAACCCGCAAGGGCGGCCCAGGAAAAAGAGGGATTAAAGCGAAGACTACAGTCTGAGTTGTCTGTACTTGATCGCGCTTCAGTGGCTTCCATTTCGAAGGATATGATCGATCCAGTCATTCTTCTCAGAAAGCAAGGAATTTGGGAGGAAATTGATGATCGGTGAGTCATAACAGAATTGGGAAATAGTGGATATCGTGTTCACATTGCCAATAGGATAGTTTATTTTCCTTTTGTGCGCAATTACCTCTTCCTAGGAATTGCTTCCTGATGTATTCGCCTTTTCAGGCCCATTTTCAATCAATAAAATTCGTTATTCAGATCAATTGCTCTCTTGTTTTTTATTTTACTATTTTGTTTGCAAAAACGCCCGAATTTTTGATAAACATTGCATATAAAAAAACATGAAGGCTAGACAATAATGTGCAGAAAGATAAAACATTTGAAAATCATTTTTGAATGTTGAGTACACTTGGGTGTATCTTGTCCATGCAATCCCCTGGGGCACGTATGCCTCGTTGTTTTGCAGGTTGTTACCTTTGATTCCTGGCTGAAGCAGATAAGCCACGGTTTGTTCAGAGAAATTTCAGCACTGCCCAGTAGTGTGAGAGGTTGGGTTGTCTAATGGAAGTTCAGGACTTGTCTCCCCAACGTAGTCAAGATCAGGGTTTCCCCAACAGGCTTGAAAGTGACTATGTCCCCAAGCAAGTATGAAAACTTTTGAGAACTGTTCTTCCCCAGCAGTCGGGCAGCAGGCCTGAAAGTTGATCTATCCCTAGCTAGTCTAAAGACTGTTAGTCCCCACTGAGTCTGGAGGTGGCCATATCCCCAGCGGAGGTGTCTGTGGGTAGTTTGTTCCTCAGCAGTCGGGTATGAAGTACTGTAATCCCCAGCAGGTTCTGAGCGCCTTTCCCCAGCAGGGTTGTGATTGGTTTCCAAGTCTGAAGTGGGTAGTTTTCCAGCGGAGGTTTGCATTGATGGTTTTCCCCAGCGAAGTCCCCAAGCGGGTCAGGTTCGGTGAAAATTATCCCCGGTAGGGGTAATCATGCCCGTGGGTTGGTAAGTAGTCCTCAGTGGAGGTGAGCATTGGTTGTTTCCCCTAGCGGAGTCCCCGAGTGGATTGGAGTCAGTGAAAGTTGTCCCCGGTGGGATTTATCCTTTCTCCGGCAGCAATGATAGTTCCCAGCACGGTAGAGAGGTTGGTGTGTTCCCCAAACAGGGTCTCCCCAGTTGACTTGGTTTCTCTGCCGTCCCCAGAGTATCAGATCAGCGAAGCACTCCCAGCAGTGCGTATCCCCAAAGAGTTGGAGAATCTAATCAGAATTGTGTGCTCAGCGGGGCGATCATTTGCTCCCCAACAGGAGTTTTCTTCATTTGCATCTTGCATGTAGTAATCATTGCATCCTCAAACAGCGTAGCATTTCCATTCAACATGGAGCATTACGCCATAGAAAAATTCAAACACATGCATTCATGTGTTACAACAGTTTGAATCATATCCCCACCAGAGACGGATCATTGTTCAACATCTGTACGGCATATTTGCTGCAGTTGCTCTTGACAGACAGCATTCAGGATTGATAGTTCCCCAGAGAGGTTTATTTCCTCACCCGTCAGCGGAAGGAAAGCTTGACTCCCCAGAGTAATCCCGAGCAAGTGTTTAGCCTTGCCGTGACATATGAAGATGTCATCCTTGTGATACCGGTAAACGTCGAGTTTCTCCCATTCGTCCGTTGACGTATGGTTGAGTCTTCCCATTCATCTGTTGATGTCTGGTCACCTCTCCGTTGGAGTCGGTAAACGTAGAGTTTTTCCCATTCGTCTGTTGACGTCTGGTTGTATATTTTTCCATTCATCCGTTGATGTCTGGTCACCTCTCCGTTGGTATCGGTAAACGTCGAGTTTTTCCCATTCGTCCGTTGACGTCTGGTTGTATATTTTTCCATTCATCCGTTGATGTCTGGTCACCTCTCCGTTGGTATCGGTAAACGTCGAGTTTTTCCCATTCGTCCGTTGACGTCTGGTTATATGTTTTTCCATTCATCCGTTGATGTCTGGTCACCTCTTCGTTGGTATCGGTAAACGTCGAGTTTTTCCCATTCGTCCGTTGACATCTGGTTGTATCTTTTTCCATTCATCCGTTGATGTCTGGTCACCTCTCCCTTGGTATCGGTAAACGTCGAGTTTTTCCCATTCGTCCGTTGACGTCTGGTTGTATCTTTTTCCAGTCATCCGTTGATGTCTGGTCACCTCTCCGTTGGTATCGGTAAACGTCGAGTTTTTTCCCATTCGTCCGTTGGCGTCTGGTTGTATATCTTGTTTCCCCAGTCATCGGTCAATGTTGGGTCATGTATCTAATCAAAATCCCCAGTGGAGTCGTTGGTAAACGTCTTGTCTGGTCCAGTGATAAATATCAGATCCCATTGGAAGTTGCCATGGGTGAACTTTCTTTTCTTTGATTCATCCACCGCAGAGTGCAAATTTCTACGGTTCTTTGGTATTCAATCCCTGTGTACCTTGAAGGTCTGACAGCCGTTACTCTCATCCGTTCAGGTTCCCAGTTGATTGAATAGGGGCAGCTGTAGCACCTCAAATTTGCACCTCCCATTTGTACATTCATTTCATTTTTAGGTCATTAACATTGCATTAACATTGCATATCACATTGCATTTCATCAGTCAAAACTGGTTAGGAGGATTCATCTATGCAAAAGAGCAAGGGTTTTTCCATGAGATAAAGGCCCTATGGTTGTTCTAGAGAGATTACATGACCGAAGGTTCATTTTGATGCAACTTGATCAGGTGTTAGAGGCTTAAAGGCCACACTACATGTCCAATTCATCTGAGGCCCATAAAAGTCAATTGCAAGTCAACTGAGGGCTAGGAGATGGAGAAATGGTTTGAGACACTTCATTCATGTCCAAAAGAGGTTTATTCATCATGTCAAACATCTACATTGAAGATTTTGAAGCCAGATCAAAAGTTTCCAAAAATGGAAAGTGACCTGTAATTTGAAAGTTTCCAAAAATGGCAAGTTTTTGGACCAACTTCAACTCAACTTTCCAAAATCAAAGAAGCTTCAAATTAAATTTTTCCCAACATGAAAGTTGAAGATCTTTCTCTCCCATTTCCAAAAAGTCCAAGATCATGAAATTCTGATGAATGGTCAAAGAGTTATGATCAAATCATGGCAAAGTATGCTTGAAACTTCAAATGGCCATATCTTTTGAACCAAGACTCCAAATTTGGTGCCTCTTTTTGCATTTTTCTCCTCATGACATGAATTTTCCAAATACCTCATCACATTGCCTGAAATGTTATCATATGATCATTTGCATATCCAAGTCAATTTTGGAGGGAAATGTGAAATTTAAAATTGATGCATCATGAGAGCTTTCCACCATTGCCATTGTGTTTGAAATTGAGTTTGAGTGAAAATGATCAGCTACATGGCACTGTTCACGTGGAAATAGCCATGCACCCCCCAATTTTCAAGTTTTGGTCATAATACCTTATCTTGTGTAATTTGAACTAAGCCATGCCTAATTTTGATTAGTATGTGATTAGTGAAGAGTATATATTGATAATCACAACAAAATTGGTGAGAATTCTGGATCTAGATCTCACATTTTACTCTCCCTCCAAAATTTTCTCATAATCAAATTTCAAAATTCTTCAACATAACACCTTATTTTTGTTAAAGATTCATGATCAGTGAGTGTAATTGAGTGTGAATCCATCAATTGTTTGAAGATTTGGAGCCATTTTCGAGCACTTGAAGTTCAAGAACCTTGCCATGGAGATTCTGATTTGAGCTGGATCTAACACCTTTCAAGCTTTCTTTTCTTCATCAATCATCATAACAAGTACTCTGGAGCTGACTTGGACCATTACAAGTGTTGAATCGCGTGAATCAAGAACCTGCTCTTCAAGAGGTGAGTTTTTTGACCTTCACAATTCTCGAATCCATGTGTATATTCTTGTAGATCTCTCTTCACTGATAATTCTTGTAGAAATTTCATGGAAAAAGCGCCCTCTAAAGTTGTCAGTGTAAAGTGTTTAGAGGGCGCTTTCAGGAAAAAGCGCCCTCTAAAGTTGTCATTGTAAAGTGTTTAGAGGGCGCTTTCAGGAAAAAGCGCCCTCTAAAGTTGTCAATGTAAAGTGTTTAGAGGGCGCTTTCAGGAAAAAGCGCCCTCTAAAGTTGTCAATGTAAAATGTTTAGAGGGCGCTTTCTGGACAAAGCGCTCTCTAAAGTGTTAGTTATTTTAAAAAAATTTGTTTGAAAAACAGTGGATATATATTTAATTGGTAACCTGTTCGCATGCTGCAAAAGTGTAAAATTCATATTGATTTCATCCTTTAATCCAATGTTATACACCATTAATCCATTGATATATACAACATGAATCCATTTATATACAACATTAATCCTCCATATATACAACATTAATATATGATTCTTTGATCAACAATATACAACAACATATTCTCAAAGTACTACAATTAAGAGAATAAAACATAGCAACCAACACCCAGTGGCCACTGTATCCAAAAGCTGTCTAGTAGTTCTAACCAATACTAAACAAAAACGCCCATCCACCCATGGTGGCAAACATGTTCTGTATATCCAAAAGCTGTCTAGTAGTTCTATCGCACATCCATACAAAATAAGGCTCAACCAAAACAACAGATGGCAGCATAAGTAGTCCCCTGCAAAAAGAACACGTCCAAATGCAAATAACACAGAACTGTCAAAAGGAGATTGAGCAACAAATAGTAAACAATGGCATAAAGTTAAATGACATAGCTAATATTACCTGAATTCCTGCATGGTTGTTAAGGTAAAAATCAAATTCCCTAGGGTGACAAATGCCGGTGTCTACCACGGTTCCTTTGACAATTTAGAACAACAAAATCAGCAAAAAGTGATAAATTCAAATGATAATATATACCAGCTGCGTTGAGAAATATATGGAAAAAACCTGGCATAATTTTTCCACTTCTATCGGTCTCTTTGGGGTTGACAGGAAAGAGACGGGTGTGATGTCTCTTTCGGACCACTACAAAAGTAACTTTAGGTAGATACCCATCCTCTATTGAGACACAAGCCTGATGAAAAAAAATTAAAAATTAAACGCAGAGAATTTAGTGGTGTATTTTATGAACGACAAAGTAACAAGAAATCAACTTTGAGAAGTCCTAAATTCTGCCTACAATACAGGGCTGCAAAGTTGATGCAACAAAAAACATATAACAATATATGGTAAGTACCTGTATCTCCGACCATATTTTTTCTTTGCCAACCTTCAAGTCCGGACTTCTCCAATTATCACATGTAATCGGAATATGTTGTCGAACAAGGAAACCAATGTAACTTGCCAACATTGAACCCTTATCTTTTGAAGATAGAATTGATATATGTTTAGATGGACATGTTCCATTGTCGTAGAGGGATACTTTCAAATATCCAGCATCATCATCTACGCGAATGAGGCTTGACGATAATAGAGCATCTCCATCTAAACAAATATCAATTGATACTTTCGAGCATCCCTTGCCCCTTGCACGAATGATTGACTTCATAATAGCCATTTTACCTGTAAAAAAGAAAACAATTAAAATCAGATGACAAATGTAAAAACAATTAAAATCATAAAAGTCATTTTACCTGTAATAAAGAAAACAATTAACATCATTTGACCTGTACCTTTTTCACTAAGTTCTCTTTCTTTTCTTGGTTGGAATATGTTCTACATGTCTCTTAACAACACGGACGGTTGGATTGATCCAAATACCCTCATTATGATCATTTCTAATATATGAATCATTTGATATATTATTCTCATCTTGATCATTTCTGGTAAACGATTCAATCTCAACATAATATCACCTGGATCTCCAGTGTTTTCATCAAATACTTTGTTGGAAAAAAGAACTATAGACCATTTCGTACTTTTCAGATCATTGACATAGAACACTTGTCTAGCTTGAGAGGCTAGAATAAAAGACTCATCTTTGTATCCCACCCTATTAAGATCCACTTGCAAAAATCCTGACTTATCCATTCGAATGCCGTTATTATTTTCAACCCACTTGCAACCAAATATAGGAATCTGAAACTTCTCATAATCAAACACCCAAATGCGCTCGATAACACCAAAATACGAAAGATTTGCAAATTTGGGGTTTAAGTCCTTCACACTTGATATGTGCATTGCTTCAGCTACCACGGTGACACCACTATTCTGCATAGTACTTTTATCATCTTGTTCTTTGGTATAAAATGTGTATCCATTAATCGCGTATGCGCTATAAGAAAAAACATGGAAACTTGGACCATATGCTAAGCCTCTCAACCTTTCTGTTATTGAAGCGGGATCTGAATAATACTTTGAATAAATATGATCCTTAAACCAAGGTATAAAACATCGATTGTGCTCTCGTACTATCCAATTTTCATTTCGATTGGGATTTAAACCTCGGAGAACATCCTTGTGAATTTCAACATACGGCTCAACCTCATTCTCATTGTGCAGAACATACAAATGCACTTGATCCCGTTCGACCCTTGATACTGCCACGATTTTATTTCCAATTAGATTTTTTCCTTCTTTCTTTTCGACAAGCTGAGACTTGGGGAGTCCGATTGACTGAACACTAGACAAATATTCAATACAAAACTCAATCGCTTCTTCAACAATGTATCTTTCAACCATACAACCTTCTGGTCGACTTCGGTTCTTCACATACCCTTTTAATATTTTCATATAACGTTCAACAGGGTACATCCATCTCATATAAGCTGGTCCACACAATTGTGTCTCTTTCACAAGATGAACAACTAGATGTACCATTATGTCAAAAAATGATGGAGGAAAAAACATTTCAAGCTCACACAAAGTAATAACGATTTCTTTTTGCAACATTGGTAAGATCGCAGGATTGATCACCTTACTGCAAATTGACTTGAAGAAAGAACACAACTTAGTTATAGAGCTTCTTACTTTTTCTGGAAGAATAGAACGTATACCTATTGGGAGAAAATGTTCCATTATAACATGGCAATCATGGGTCTTTAAACTCTTTAACTTGAGGTCTTTCATAGACACAAGTCTTCTAATATCTGAAGAGTACCCTTCTGGAACTTTAACTTCACTTAGAAACTTACACAATGTTTTTTTCTCCTTTCTAGATAGAGTATAAGCAGCTGGCGGTAGATATGTTTGTTTTCCTTTCTTCAAGGGTCCTAATTCAGTTCTTATTCCCATCTCTATCAAGTCCTTTCTTGCCTTAAGGCCATCCTTAGACTTTCCTTGTATATTGAGTAACGTGCCAATAACACTTTCAAATACATTTTTTTCAATATGCATACCATCAAGAAAATGTCTCACATACAATGACTTCCAATACGGCAATTAAAAAAAAACTGACCTCTTCTTCCACCCACTTTTGACAAGTGTGTGGGCAAAAGGCTTGCCAAACTGAGTATCCAAATCTTTCACCTTTTCAAAAATTTGATCACCCGTCAATATAGGTGGAGCTCTGCCTTGTTCTGTCTCTCCATTGAACCCCTTTCTCCATCCACGGTAGTGATGATTTGAATTTAAGAATCTCCGATGACCGAGAAAGACATTCTTCTGACCAAACTCCAAGCGCTTCCAATCTGTTTTATCTTCACAAATAGGACACGCACATTGACCTTTTATGCTATACCCTGATAGATTTCCGTATGCTGGAAAATCATTAATTGTGCCAAACAACATCGCCCTCAAGTTGAAACTTTCTTTCCTATATCCATCATAAACCTCCACACTGGTCTCCCACAAAATCTTTAAATCTTCGATTAAGGGCTTCAAGTACACGTCTATGTCATTCCCTGGTTGTTTAGGTCCAGAAATCAACATAGACAACATCATGTACTTACGCTTCATACATAGCCATGGAGGTAGGTTATAAATCATAATAATCACAGGCCATGTACTGTGTGAGATACTCTGGATACCGTGTGGGTTCATTCCATCAGTAGATAATGCCAAGCGAAGGTTTCTTGATTCTTCTCCAAATTCAGGATAATCATTATCAATTTTCAACCACTGTGGTGAATCTGCCGGATGTCGATACTTTCCATCTATAATTCTTTCATCTGCATGCCAGGTCAAGTGTCTTGAATCGGTTTCACTACGAAACATGCGTCTAAATCTCGGAATAACAGGAAAATACCACAAGACCTTTGCTGGAGACAACTTGTTCTTATATCGCGAGACACCGCATTTAGGACACTCATTTAACGATGCATACTCATTTCGAAACAAAACGCAATCGTTTGGACATGCATGTATCTTATCATAGCTCATGCCAATAGAGCACAACATCTTTTTGGTCTCATATGTTCGATTGGGAAGAACATTATCCTCAGGAAGCATATCTTTCAAAAGGGCTAATAATTCTGTGAAACTTTTATCCGACCACCCATTGCCCGCCTTTAAGTTGTACAACTTTAATACCGCAGACAATCTTGTGAATTTAGTGCAACCATCATACAAAGGTTTCTCTGCATCACTTACCAACCTCTCAAACATTTCGGGACAATCCTTAAGATCTCCTTCAAGTGCTTCTGCAATCTCTTCAACTCGATCACAATCGTATGTATCTGCGCCACTATAGTTTGAGGCATAGGTCGTACTATCCCCCGGTTCAACATTCTCGTTACTTTTCTTACCATGCAAATTCCAACATGTATAACTTCGATCAATTCCATGCCTCATTAGATGCGATGTCAACTGAACTACGTCAACCCGTTTCCCATAACAACAACCCAAGCAAGGACATATCATTCTACTGGGGTCTTCGGCGTGCGCAACGGCAAACTTAACGAATTCTAATACCCCATTCTCGTACTCTCTCGACAATCGATTGGAAGACATCCATGTATTATCCATTACTAATTAGAATAAACAAAAAATAATTTCAGAAGAGTTCAAACACATTCGGACCTAGGTTTCTAATGATACTGGTGTTGACACAAAATCAGATATTCATAGGTCGTATAACCCTAACTACTGGGTAATGTAGTCCCATTGCATGCGCTATCATGGTCACTAAAAACCAACCGTCAATTGCCTAATAAACCCAAACAAACGTAGGGCTTGAAATTTAACGCATGCGCTATCAAATTTAAAATGACTATGAATATTGAAACTTTACAGGTTGAAACAAACGTAGCATAGACAACAATAACATAAAACTGAAATGGGGCAACGCTAAAACAAAGCAAGAAATAGGGCAAAGCTAAAACGAAACAAACGTACCTTTGGTGCCAGAAGGAGGAAACGTCGTAGATCTAACAGAGGTGGAAGGAGAACGCCTTAGAACCCTAACTTGAAAAAGAACGAAAATAATAGAGAGTGAAATAACAAAACGCGCAGTATCTTATAATTTTAATGTTTACTAAAGGGGACCTTAGAGGGCGCTTGTGGAAAAAAAGCGCCCTCTAAGGTGCGCTGTCTATTGCTCATTATTTTTTCGCTTCACTTTAGAGGGCGCTTTTGTAATAAAGCGCCCTCTAAAGTGCGCTGTTGTACATGGACTTAGAGAGCGCTTTCTTAGAAGCGCCCTCTAAGGGTATCCTTAGAGGGCGCTTTCATAAATGCGCCCTCTATTGTTGTCCCTCCATTTCCTCATTCTTTTTTTGCTTCACTTTAGAGGGCGCTTTGTTACAAAAGCGCTCTCTAAAGTGCGCTGTTGTACATGGACTTAGAGAGCGCTTTCTTAGAAGCGCCCTCTAAGGGTATCCTTAGAGGGCGCTTTCATAAACGCGCCCTCTATTGGTGTCCCTCCATTTCCTCATTATTTTTTTGCTTCACTTTAGAGGGCGCTTTGTTTCAAAAGCGCCCTCTAAAGTGCGCTGTCTATTCCTCCTTATTTTTCTCTTCACTTTAGAGTGCGCTTCTTTAAGAAAGCACCCTCTAAGGTGCGCTGTCTATTCTAGTTTTTGGCGTAGTGTATATTCTTGTAGATCTCTCTTCACTGATAATTCTGGTAGAAATTTCATGAAAAATGATGCATTATTGAGTGAGATATGGTTGATTGAAGTTTTGAATGTTAAAATGATTTTGCTTCGTTTTGCATGATTGATGATGAATTAGCATGAAATATTATTTGATCTGCGATCCTTATGATGTAACTGTTCCAAT
Organism: Lathyrus oleraceus; assembly: GCF_024323335.1. NCBI lineage: Eukaryota > Viridiplantae > Streptophyta > Magnoliopsida > Fabales > Fabaceae > Lathyrus > Lathyrus oleraceus. The sequence continues at coordinate 365,662,719 of NC_066580.1, forward strand.
GATGTAACAAATTTTGAATTCTGGAAATTACTGGAAAAATCTGGAAATTTGTGTATGAACATTCATCATCTTCATCTTCATCGTTAGCGACGGATCTTCATATTAGCGTCCAAATTTGCCTGGCTAGGGTTTTCAGGAAAAACGGTGTCGTTTTGGCCTGGCGCGCACAATTCAAATTCCTACCAAGTTCGATTCCTGGCGAAGACTATTATTCAAATGTTCATCATTTTTATGCCTTTTCCCTCCATTTGCCATGCTTTGCTTATTTTTTATTTTCATTTTTTATGCCAACTTCTAAAATTCATAACTAATTGAAAAATGGCTCAAATCACTCCCAATTTTTTGCAAAATGATCCTCTATTTGTCTAGTTTTTTATGATGATGAATTTTGAAGTTGTGCATGGCTGGAATTTTGTTTGCTTTAGGTTGATTGAACATATGTGCATGTGTGACCTTGCCTTGATCTTTCTATCATGAAATGCTTGATATTGATCCAAATTGCTTGAAATTTTGCATGAGTGTTCTTGACATGTTAATGGATGTTTGAGGCTTGATTGTGTATTTTTCCCATTTACCATTTCTGTTTTATGGATATGTTTGCATGGTGTGACAATTTGTGTCATATATTTGGTTGATCAACTTGTGCAATTTAATTTCCATATCAAATGACCTCTAATGCTTCTAATTTTTTGTGTGATGATCATGTTAGAGGTGTTGAATGTTAATGAATTTTTCCAGATTTATTTGAATCATTTCTGTTTTGATTGGGAATTTTCATTCATAATGATCAAATGTATGCCTTGAATTGGTCTTTGACTTCTCTTGCTCACCAAATGAACTTGCTTATTGATTTTGATTTGGTCCTTTTTAGGACTTGTTCTTGATTGAATAAACATGCTTTGTGTTGAATATCAAGTTCTGTTTTGGCTTTTTGATTCACTTTTGACCCTAGGCTTTGACCTAGTGGTTTGGACTTACCATTTGAGTTGTGAATTTCAGGTTCAAGCATGCATCTCCATGATTGATGTTGCTCCTTCATTTGAGCTTGATCACTTGTTATTGTTGGATAACATTTGTTTGTTTTGTAGGCTTTGATGATGGTTCACTTGTGTTTATGGCTTATGTGTTGCATATTGGATTGTCTGTTGACTGTTGACTGTTGTCTGAATTTTGTACTGATTAGTTTAGTTGTTTCCACAGGTACCTAAGTTGCTTTAAGTTCATTTGAACTTTGCTTTGCTTTGCTTGTGGTTGGCATACCACTTAGGTATAATTCCTTGATCTTCATGTAGTCTGGAAGACCTGTCATGTTACTTTGGCAGGCACCTGTCTGAAGCCCTCCTTAAGAGGCAATGTTTGTGGTTGTTTAATTTTGTGCCAAGCAGGTTAAGTCCACTTAAGAGGCAATTGGCAGATAAAAGGGATGTGCAATCCATCCCCTGCTATTCAGTTGTTCCATTCACTTTGCTCACACCATGTGTTGATGCACTTTGAATAAAAACCCAAAATCTTGTCCATAGAGTCAGTCATTTGTGGAGAAGAGTTCCTACATTCTGAACTCCCATACTTTCATTGTTTGAAGCTCTCCCAGGCCAGGGATAAGAGCTATGAGGTCTTACCCTCACTTCCCATTTCATCTGCTTCACCCTAACTCTCAATGTTAGGGTTAAGAGCTAACAACACCCTTTTCCAGTTGGCTTGTTTGTCGAGGTTGATTTGACCCCTTGACTAAAGCCTAGCCTTGTATGAGACACTTGTTTGCATATAGTGTGAGTGCTTGCTCTCTTGTGCTTGTGTTTGGTGATGTGCTGTTTAGGATAGCTTGCTTCCTGTACAAGTTAGGATAGAGACCTCAACATAGGGATCGTATGCATGACAACTTCTAGGCTCAAGTCGTAGTCTCCCTAGTAGTCTGTTATCTCCCTTGTCTCTGGTTAGGATAGAAGTTCTTTCCCTGTTAAGGGGAACTATGTCGCCCTGATCCTCATACCAGATAAGGTACGTAGGCAGGAGATGAGTTGATCTCTCCGGGCGCCCTTTTTCTTTTTTAACCCTCTTGTTTGCTTGTTGGAGTCTGACGTAAGTCCAGCGATTGGCAGTCGGTTTCCTGTGTGTGTTTGTTTGTGCGGAGTCTGACGTAAGTCCAGCGATTGGCAGTCGGTTTCCTGTGTGTGTTTGTTTGTGCGGAGTCTGACGTAAGTCCAGCGATTGGCAGTCGGTTTCATGTGTGTGTTTGTTTGTGCGGAGTCTGACGTAAGTCCAGCGATTGGCAGTCGGTTTCCTGTGTGTGTTTGTTTGTTTGGAGTCTGACATAAGTCCAGCGATTGGCAGTCGGTTTCCTGTTTGTGTTTTGTTTGGCGTGCGTTAGCCGAGCTACGAGTGATCTGATTCTTTCTCCGGTTAGAGAAGATACGTATGCATAGGATGCGATGTCCTAGCGAGCACGTTTCCCATATCCCCGAACTACGTCGACTCTGATGTTTGTGTCTGACAAACTACGTAGGCCCAGGATGCGATATCCTGCCGAGTCCGCTTTCTCCGTCTTTCGTCTGTGTTTCAGTCCAGTTTTGTGCAGTTCTTGAGCAGTATTTTTAGCAACCTTCCTTCTATTCTTTTTGAGCATGGATCCCATCGAGTACGACGGATGCGTAGGGGTGCTAATACCTTCCCTTCGCATAACCGACTCCCGTACCCATCCATCTCTGGTCGCGAGACCATGTCCTTTCCAGGTTTACTTTGAGTGTTTCCTTTCCCGCCTTTGGGATAAATAACGCACGATGGCGGCTCTGTGTCTTTTCCCGCTGGTTTTTTCGCGTAATGCGACATCAGGAACCAGGAGAAAACTCTGACTGGGGAGCAAGTCGACTAGTGATTGGCGGAGAAACCAATGCGTTCTACCGGGGAAACCGATCTTAATCTGCTGGAGATTAAGACAAACAATGACCCTGCTGAGGAATACACCAACTCCGCTGGGGAATATTCACAAAAACCTCAGTGGAGGGCAGAAACTCTGTCGGGGGAGACAAGCCGCGGCGTACTTGAATATCCAACTCAGCTAGGGAAAAGGAACGAGGCTCCACTGGGGAATCAAAACCTCCGCCGAGGAACTGATTCAACACAATCGTCTAGGGATACCCGAAGAGTGAACTGCTTAGGGAACCTCTGATGTTTCACACTCAAGGACTTGTTATCCATCAGAATGTTGTTGATATTTCTTTTAATTGCTTTGGAAAATTCTTGCTTTTATATGTTTTAAGAAAAGAGATTTTGATTAAAAAATTCAAATTTTGAAAAATGATCATAATAAAATTTAAATTGTTGGCTGAAATAAACAAAAGTAGAAACAATTGGATAAAAGCTCGACTTTATTTGATAGAATGGTAGTCTGTAAATGACAAGACTCCATAGATTTTAACAAAGTTGAAAATGGTAATTTACATGGAAAAGGGTTACATTGAATACAAATTATCCTTAATCCTTCTACCAACTCTTGATATCCACTATGCTTTCGACCGCCTCCGAGGTGATGAATTGATGTCAACCCTTGTGCTCAATCAAATTTTCAAAACACTGAAGATCAGCAGAATGCAGTTACTTTCCATAATCCCTAATTTTTGCATAAGTTGCCCCAAGGTGGGGTACGCAACTTATCAAGAATTTCTTTCTATTTTTTATGTCCCTAATTTTTTCCTGGATCGCCCTTTCGAATTTTCAATCCACCGAGACGCTCCTTTTTGCCTAAGCCGCCCTTTCGAGTTTTCAACTTAGTGAGTTGTTCTTTTTTCTTATTAGGCGAAGTATTTCTTGACTGCATATGCGTTCACAGGACGAGTGAACTCTTCACCATCCATAGTTGTAAGTATTAATGCACCACCTGAAAAGGCTCTCTTAACAACATATGGGCCTTCATAATTAGGAGTCCATTTTCCTTTAGAATCTGGCTTGAACGATAAAATCTTCTTGAGCACAAGGTCACCTTCTCTGAATACACGAGGTATGACCTTCTTATCAAAAGCTTTCTTCATCCTTTGCTGATATAATTGACCATGACACATGGAAGTCAATCTTTTCTCTTCAATCAAATTCAACTTATCAAACCTGGTTTGACACCATTCTGCTTCAGTGAACTTGGCTTCAATGAGCACACGCAATGAAGCAATCTCAACCTCTACAGGGAGTACTGCTTCCATACCATACACAAGAGAAAAAGTGGTTTCCCCTGTTGAAGTGCGGACATATGTACGATACCCGTGCAAAGCAAAGTGGAGCATCTCATGCAAATCCTTCCATGTGACAACCATCTTCTGAATAATCTTCTTAATGTTTTTGTTCGCAGCTTCAACCGCCCCATTCATCTTGGGTCTGTAGGGAGATGAATTATGATGTGCAATCTTGAAATCTTTGCAAAGAGATTCCACCATACTATTATTCATGTTCGATCCATTGTCAGTAATGATCTTGCTTGGCACACCTTACAACAACTTGCTTGGTTACGTTTGCATACGATGCCACTTCAACCCATTTTGTTAATTAATCAATTGCCACCAAAATGAAACGATGTCCATTCAAAGCTTTAGGTTCAATCATCCCACTCATATCAATTCCCCACATGCAGAAAGTCCATGGGAAAGAGATAACATTCAATAGTGTCGAAGGAACATGAATCTTATCAGGATAAATTTGACACTTGTGGCACTTCTTCAGAAATTTGCAACAGTCAGATTCCATTGTCAGCCAATAGTAACCTGCTCGCAATATCTTCTTCTCCATTGCATGTCCATTGGAATGAGTACCAAAGGAACCTTCATGCACTTCAGTCATCAACAAATCTGCTTTGTGTCTATCCACGCATCTGAGAAAAACCATGTCGAAGTTACTCTTGTACAGTATATCGCCATTCAAGTAGAAATTACCGGTTAATCTTCTCAAAGTCTTCTTATCTTTCAAAGATGCCAAACAACATCGCCCTCAAGTTGAAACTTTCTTTCCTATATCCATCATAAACCTCCACACCGGTCTCCCACAAAATCTTTAAATCTTCGATTAAGGGCTTCAAGTACACGTCTATGTCATTCCCTGGTTGTTTAGGTCCAGAAATCAACATAGACAACATCATGTACTTACGCTTCATACATAGCCATGGAGGTAGGTTATAAATCATAATAATCACAGGCCATGTACTGTGTGAGATACTCTGGATACCGTGTGGGTTCATTCCATCAGTAGATAATGCCAAGCGAAGGTTTCTTGATTCTTCTCCAAATTCAGGATAATCATTATCAATTTTCAACCACTGTGGTGAATCTGCCGGATGTCGATACTTTCCATCTATAATTCTTTCATCTGCATGCCAGGTCAAGTGTCTTGAATCGGTTTCACTACGAAACATGCGTCTAAATCTCGGAATAACAGGAAAATACCACAAGACCTTTGCTGGAGACAACTTGTTCTTATATCGCGAGACACCGCATTTAGGACACTCATTTAACGATGCATACTCATTTCGAAACAAAACGCAATCGTTTGGACATGCATGTATCTTATCATAGCTCATGCCAATAGAGCACAACATCTTTTTGGTCTCATATGTTCGATTGGGAAGAACATTATCCTCAGGAAGCATATCTTTCAAAAGGGCTAATAATTCTGTGAAACTTTTATCCGACCACCCATTGCCCGCCTTTAAGTTGTACAACTTTAATACCGCAGACAATCTTGTGAATTTAGTGCAACCATCATACAAAGGTTTCTCTGCATCACTTACCAACCTCTCAAACATTTCGGGACAATCCTTAAGATCTCCTTCAAGTGCTTCTGCAATCTCTTCAACTCGATCACAATCGTATGTATCTGCGCCACTATAGTTTTAGGCATAGGTCGTACTATCCCCCGGTTCAACATTCTCGTTACTTTTCTCACCATGCAAATTTCAACATGTATAACTTCGATCAATTCCATGCCTCATTAGATGCGATGTCAACTGAACTGCGTCAACCCGTTTCCCATAACAACAACCCAAGCAAGGACATATCATTCTACTGGGGTCTTCGGCGTGCGCAACGGCAAACTTAACGAATTCTAATACCCCATTCTCGTACTCTCTCGACAATCGATTGGAAGACATCCATGTATTATCCATTACTAATTAGAATAAACAAAAAATAATTTCAGAAGAGTTCAAACACATTCGGACCTAGGTTTCTAATGATACTGGTGTTGACACAATATCAGATATTCATAGGTCGTATAACCCTAACTACTGGGTAATGTAGTCCCATTGCATGCGCTATCATGGTCACTAAAAACCAACCGTCAATTACCTAATAAACCCAAACAAACGTAGGGCTTGAAATTTAACGCATGCGCTATCAAATTTAAAATGACTATGAATATTGAAACTTTACAGGTTGAAACAAACGTAGCATAGACAACAATAACATAAAACTGAAATGGGGCAACGCTAAAACAAAGCAAGAAATAGGGCAAAGCTAAAACGAAACAAACGTACCTTTGGTGCCAGAAGGAGGAAACGTCGTAGAACTAACAGAGGTGGAAGGAGAACGCCTTAGAACCCTAACGTGAAAAAGAACGAAAATAATAGAGAGTGAAATAACAAAACGCGCAGTATGTTATAATTTTAATGTTTACTAAAGGGGACCTTAGAGGGCACTTGTGGAAAAAAAGCGCCCTCTAAGGTGCGCTGTCTATTGCTCATTATTTTTTCGCTTCACTTTAGAGGGCGCTTTTGTAATAAAGCGCCCTCTAAAGTGCGCTGTTGTACATGGACTTAGAGAGCGCTTTCTTAGAAGCGCCCTCTAAGGGTATCCTTAGAGGGCGCTTTCATAAACGCGCCCTCGATTGTTGTCCCTCCATTTCCTCATTCTTTTTTTGCTTCACTTTAGAGGGCGCTTTGTTACAAAAGCGCTCTCTAAAGTGCGCTGTTGTACATGGACTTAGAGAGCGCTTTCTTAGAAGCGCCCTCTAAGGGTATCCTTAGAGGGCGCTTTCATAAACGCGCCCTCTATTGGTGTCCCTCCATTTCCTCATTATTTTTTTGCTTCACTTTAGAGGGCGCTTTGTTTCAAAAGCGCCCTCTAAAGTGCGCTGTCTATTCCTCCTTATTTTTCTCTTCACTTTAGAGTGCGCTTCTTTAAGAAAGCACCCTCTAAGGTGCGCTGTCTATTCTAGTTTTTGGCGTAGTGTATATTCTTATAGATCTCTCTTCACTGATAATTCTAGTAGAAATTTCATGAAAAATGATGCATTATTGAGTGAGATATGGTTGATTGAAGTTTTGAATGTTAAAATGATTTTGCTTCGTTTTGCATGATTGATGATGAATTAGCATGAAATATTATTTGATCTGCGATCCTTATGATGTAACTGTTCCAATGATGTAACAAATTTTGAATTCTGGAAATTACTGGAAAAATCTGGAAATTTGTGTATGAACATTCATCATCTTCATCTTCATCGTTAGCGACGGATCTTCATATTAGCGTCCAAATTTGCCTGGCTAGGGTTTTCAGGAAAAACGGTGTCGTTTTGGCCTGGCGCGCACAATTCAAATTCCTACCAAGTTCGATTCCTGGCGAAGACTATTATTCAAATGTTCATCATTTTTATGCCTTTTCCCTCCATTTGCCATGCTTTGCTTATTTTTTATTTTCATTTTTTATGCCAACTTCTAAAATTCATAACTAATTGAAAAATGGCTCAAATCACTCCCAATTTTTTGCAAAATGATCCTCTATTTGTCTAGTTTTTTATGATGATGAATTTTGAAGTTGTGCATGGCTGGAATTTTGTTTGCTTTAGGTTGATTGAACATATGTGCATGTGTGACCTTGCCTTGATCTTTCTATCATGAAATGCTTGATATTGATCCAAATTGCTTGAAATTTTGCATGAGTGTTCTTGACATGTTAATGGATGTTTGAGGCTTGATTGTGTATTTTTCCCATTTACCATTTCTGTTTTATGGATATGTTTGCATGGTGTGACAATTTGTGTCATATATTTGGTTGATCAACTTGTGCAATTTAATTTCCATATCAAATGACCTCTAATGCTTCTAAGTTTTTGTGTGATGATCATGTTAGAGGTGTTGAATGTTAATGAATTTTTCCAGATTTATTTGAATCATTTCTGTTTTGATTGGGAATTTTCATTCATAATGATCAAATGTATGCCTTGAATTGGTCTTTGACTTCTCTTGCTCACCAAATGAACTTGCTTATTGATTTTGATTTGGTCCTTTTTAGGACTTGTTCTTGATTGAATAAACATGCTTTGTGTTGAATATCAAGTTCTGTTTTGGCTTTTTGATTCACTTTTGACCCTAGGCTTTGACCTAGTGGTTTGGACTTACCATTTGAGTTGTGAATTTCAGGTTCAAGCATGCATCTCCATGATTGATGTTGCTCCTTCATTTGAGCTTGATCACTTGTTATTGTTGGATAACATTTGTTTGTTTTGTAGGCTTTGATGATGGTTCACTTGTGTTTATGGCTTATGTGTTGCATATTGGATTGTCTGTTGACTGTTGACTGTTGTCTGAATTTTGTACTGATTAGTTTAGTTGTTTCCACAGGTACCTAAGTTGCTTTAAGTTCATTTGAACTTTGCTTTGCTTTGCTTGTGGTTGGCATACCACTTAGGTATAATTCCTTGATCTTCATGTAGTCTGGAAGACCTGTCATGTTACTTTGGCAGGCACCTGTCTGAAGCCCTCCTTAAGAGGCAATGTTTGTGGTTGTTTAATTTTGTGCCAAGCAGGTTAAGTCCACTTAAGAGGCAATTGGCAGATAAAAGGGATGTGCAATCCATCCCCTGCTATTCAGTTGTGCCATTCACTTTGCTCACACCATGTGTTGATGCACTTTGAATAAAAACCCAAAATCTTGTCCATAGAGTCAGTCATTTGTGGAGAAGAGTTCCTACATTCTGAACTCCCATACTTTCATTGTTTGAAGCTCTCCCAGGCCAGCGATAAGAGCTATGAGGTCTTACCCTCACTTCCCATTTCATCTGCTTCACCCTAACTCTCAATGTTAGGGTTAAGAGCTAACAACACCCTTTTCCAGTTGGCTTGTTTGTCGAGGTTGATTTGACCCCTTGACTAAAGCCTAGCCTTGTATGAGACACTTGTTTGCATATAGTGTGAGTGCTTGCTCTCTTGTGCTTGTGTTTGGTGATGTGCTGTTTAGGATAGCTTGCTTCCTGTACAAGTTAGGATAGAGACCTCAACATAGGGATCGTATGCATGACAACTTCTAGGCTCAAGTCGTAGTCTCCCTAGTAGTCTGTTATCTCCCTTGTCTCTGGTTAGGATAGAAGTTCTTTCCCTGTTAAGGGGAACTATGTCGCCCTGATCCTCATACCAGATAAGGTACGTAGGCAGGAGATGAGTTGATCTCTCCGGGCGCCCTTTTTCTTTTTTAACCCTCTTGTTTGCTTGTTGGAGTCTGACGTAAGTCCAGCGATTGGCAGTCGGTTTCCTGTGTGTGTTTGTTTGTGCGGAGTCTGACGTAAGTCCAGCGATTGGCAGTCGGTTTCCTGTGTGTGTTTGTTTGTGCGGAGTCTGACGTAAGTCCAGCGATTGGCAGTCGGTTTCCTGTGTGTGTTTGTTTGTGCGGAGTCTGACGTAAGTCCAGCGATTGGCAGTCGGTTTCCTGTGTGTGTTTGTTTGTTTGGAGTCTGACATAAGTCCAGCGATTGGCAGTCGGTTTCCTGTTTGTGTTTTGTTTGGCGTGCGTTAGCCGAGCTACGAGTGATCTGATTCTTTCTCCGGTTAGAGAAGATACGTATGCATAGGATGCGATGTCCTAGCGAGCACGTTTCCCATATCCCCGAACTACGTCGACTCTGATGTTTGTGTCTGACAAACTACGTAGGCCCAGGATGCGATATCCTGCCGAGTCCGCTTTCTCCGTCTTTCGTCTGTGTTTCAGTCCAGTTTTGTGCAGTTCTTGAGCAGTATTTTTAGCAACCTTTCTTCTATTCTTTTTGAGCATGGATCCCATCGAGTACGACGGATGCGTAGGGGTGCTAATACCTTCCCTTCGCATAACCGACTCCCGTACCCATCCATCTCTGGTCGCGAGACCATGTCCTTTCCAGGTTTACTTCGAGTGTTTCCTTTCCCGCCTTTGGGATAAATAACGCACGATGGCGGCTCTGTGTCTTTTCCCGCTGGTTTTTTCGCGTAATGCGACATCAGGAACCAGGAGAAAACTCTGACTGGGGAGCAAGTCGACTAGTGATTGGCGGAGAAACCAATGCGTTCTACCGGGGAAACCGATCTTAATCTGCTGGAGATTAAGACAAACAATGACCCTGCTGAGGAATACACCAACTCCGCTGGGGAATATTCACAAAAACCTCAGTGGAGGGCAGAAACTCTGTCGGGGGAGACAAGCCGCGGCGTACTTGAATATCCAACTCAGCTAGGGAAAAGGAACGAGGCTCCACTGGGGAATCAAAACCTCCGCCGAGGAACTGATTCAACACAATCGTCTAGGGATACCCGAAGAGTGAACTGCTTAGGGAACCTCTGATGTTTCACACTCAAGGACTTGTTATCCATCAGAATGTTGTTGATATTTCTTTTAATTGCTTTGGAAAATTCTTGCTTTTATATGTTTTAAGAAAAGAGATTTTGATTAAAAAATTCAAATTTTGAAAAATGATCATAATAAAATTTAAATTGTTGGCTGAAATAAACAAAAGTAGAAACAATTGGATAAAAGCTCGACTTTATTTGATAGAATGGTAGTCTGTAAATGACAAGACTCCATAGATTTTAACAAAGTTGAAAATGGTAATTTACATGGAAAAGGGTTACATTGAATACAAATTATCCTTAATCCTTCTACCAACTCTTGATATCCACTATGCTTTCGACCGCCTCCGAGGTGATGAATTGATGTCAACCCTTGTGCTCAATCAAATTTTCAAAACACTGAAGATCAGCAGAATGCAGTTACTTTCCATAATCCCTAATTTTTGCATAAGTTGCCCCAAGGTGGGGTACGCAACTTATCAAGAATTTCTTTCTATTTTTTATGTCCCTAATTTTTTCCTGGATCGCCCTTTCGAATTTTCAATCCACCGAGACGCTCCTTTTTGCCTAAGCCGCCCTTTCGAGTTTTCAACTTAGTGAGTTGTTCTTTTTTCTTATTAGGCGAAGTATTTCTTGACTGCATATGCGTTCACAGGACGAGTGAACTCTTCACCATCCATAGTTGTAAGTATTAATGCACCACCTGAAAAGGCTCTCTTAACAACATATGGGCCTTCATAATTAGGAGTCCATTTTCCTCTAGAATCTGGCTTGAACGATAAAATCTTCTTGAGCACAAGGTCACCTTCTCTGAATACACGAGGTATGACCTTCTTATCAAAAGCTTTCTTCATCCTTTGCTGATATAATTGACCATGACACATGGAAGTCAATCTTTTCTCTTCAATCAAATTCAACTTATCAAACCTGGTTTGACACCATTCTGCTTCAGTGAACTTGGCTTCAATGAGCACACGCAATGAAGCAATCTCAACCTCTACAGGGAGTACTGCTTCCATACCATACACAAGAGAAAAAGTGGTTTCCCCTGTTGAAGTGCGGACATATGTACGATACCCGTGCAAAGCAAAGTGGAGCATCTCATGCAAATCCTTCCATGTGACAACCATCTTCTGAATAATCTTCTTAATGTTTTTGTTCGCAGCTTCAACCGCCCCATTCATCTTGGGTCTGTAGGGAGATGAATTATGATGTGCAATCTTGAAATCTTTGCAAAGAGATTCCACCATACTATTATTCATGTTCGATCCATTGTCAGTAATGATCTTGCTTGGCACACCTTACAACAACTTGCTTGGTTACGTTTGCATACGATGCCACTTCAACCCATTTTGTTAATTAATCAATTGCCACCAAAATGAAACGATGTCCATTCAAAGCTTTAGGTTCAATCATCCCACTCATATCAATTCCCCACATGCAGAAAGTCCATGGGAAAGAGATAACATTCAATAGTGTCGAAGGAACATGAATCTTATCAGGATAAATTTGACACTTGTGGCACTTCTTCAGAAATTTGCAACAGTCAGATTCCATTGTCAGCCAATAGTAACCTGCTCGCAATATCTTCTTCTCCATTGCATGTCCATTGGAATGAGTACCAAAGGAACCTTCATGCACTTCAGTCATCAACAAATCTGCTTTGTGTCTATCCACGCATCTGAGAAAAACCATGTCGAAGTTACTCTTGTACAGTATATCGCCATTCAAGTAGAAATTACCGGTTAATCTTCTCAAAGTCTTCTTATCTTTCAAAGATGCCAAACAACATCGCCCTCAAGTTGAAACTTTCTTTCCTATATCCATCATAAACCTCCACACCGGTCTCCCACAAAATCTTTAAATCTTCGATTAAGGGCTTCAAGTACACGTCTATGTCATTCCCTGGTTGTTTAGGTCCAGAAATCAACATAGACAACATCATGTACTTACGCTTCATACATAGCCATGGAGGTAGGTTATAAATCATAATAATCACAGGCCATGTACTGTGTGAGATACTCTGGATACCGTGTGGGTTCATTCCATCAGTAGATAATGCCAAGCGAAGGTTTCTTGATTCTTCTCCAAATTCAGGATAATCATTATCAATTTTCAACCACTGTGGTGAATCTGCCGGATGTCGATACTTTCCATCTATAATTCTTTCATCTGCATGCCAGGTCAAGTGTCTTGAATCGGTTTCACTACGAAACATGCGTCTAAATCTCGGAATAACAGGAAAATACCACAAGACCTTTGCTGGAGACAACTTGTTCTTATATCGCGAGACACCGCATTTAGGACACTCATTTAACGATGCATACTCATTTCGAAACAAAACGCAATCGTTTGGACATGCATGTATCTTATCATAGCTCATGCCAATAGAGCACAACATCTTTTTGGTCTCATATGTTCGATTGGGAAGAACATTATCCTCAGGAAGCATATCTTTCAAAAGGGCTAATAATTCTGTGAAACTTTTATCCGACCACCCATTGCCCGCCTTTAAGTTGTACAACTTTAATACCGCAGACAATCTTGTGAATTTAGTGCAACCATCATACAAAGGTTTCTCTGCATCACTTACCAACCTCTCAAACATTTCGGGACAATCCTTAAGATCTCCTTCAAGTGCTTCTGCAATCTCTTCAACTCGATCACAATCGTATGTATCTGCGCCACTATAGTTTGAGGCATAGGTCGTACTATCCCCCGGTTCAACATTCTCGTTACTTTTCTCACCATGCAAATTTCAACATGTATAACTTCGATCAATTCCATGCCTCATTAGATGCGATGTCAACTGAACTGCGTCAACCCGTTTCCCATAACAACAACCCAAGCAAGGACATATCATTCTACTGGGGTCTTCGGCGTGCGCAACGGCAAACTTAACGAATTCTAATACCCCATTCTCGTACTCTCTCGACAATCGATTGGAAGACATCCATGTATTATCCATTACTAATTAGAATAATCAAAAAATAATTTCAGAAGAGTTCAAACACATTCGGACCTAGGTTTCTAATGATACTGGTGTTGACACAATATCAGATATTCATAGGTCGTATAACCCTAACTACTGGGTAATGTAGTCCCATTGCATGCGCTATCATGGTCACTAAAAACCAACCGTCAATTACCTAATAAACCCAAACAAACGTAGGGCTTGAAATTTAACGCATGCGCTATCAAATTTAAAATGACTATGAATATTGAAACTTTACAGGTTGAAACAAACGTAGCATAAACAACAATAACATAAAACTGAAATGGGGCAACGCTAAAACAAAGCAAGAAATAGGGCAAAGCTAAAACGAAACAAACGTACCTTTGGTGCCAGAAGGAGGAAACGTCGTAGAACTAACAGAGGTGGAAGGAGAACGCCTTAGAACCCTAACGTGAAAAAGAACGAAAATAATAGAGAGTGAAATAACAAAACGCGCAGTATGTTATAACTTTAATGTTTACTAAAGGGGACCTTAGAGGGCACTTGTGGAAAAAAAGCGCCCTCTAAGGTGCGCTGTCTATTGCTCATTATTTTTTCGCTTCACTTTAGAGGGCGCTTTTGTAATAAAGCGCCCTCTAAAGTGCGCTGTTGTACATGGACTTAGAGAGCGCTTTTTTAGAAGCGCCCTCTAAGGGTATCCTTAGAGGGCGCTTTCATAAACGCGCCCTCGATTGTTGTCCCTCCATTTCCTCATTCTTTTTTTGCTTCACTTTAGAGGGCGCTTTGTTACAAAAGCGCTCTCTAAAGTGCGCTGTTGTACATGGACTTAGAGAGCGCTTTCTTAGAAGCGCCCTCTAAGGGTATCCTTAGAGGGCGCTTTCATAAACGCGCCCTCTATTGGTGTCCCTCCATTTCCTCATTATTTTTTTGCTTCACTTTAGAGGGCGCTTTATTTCAAAAGCGCCCTCTAAAGTGCGCTGTCTATTCCTCCTTATTTTTCTCTTCACTTTAGAGTGCGCTTCTTTAAGAAAGCACCCTCTAAGGTGCGCTGTCTATTCTAGTTTTTGGCGTAGTGTATATTCTTATAGATCTCTCTTCACTGATAATTCTAGTAGAAATTTCATGAAAAATGATGCATTATTGAGTGAGATATGGTTGATTGAAGTTTTGAATGTTAAAATGATTTTGCTTCGTTTTGCATGATTGATGATGAATTAGCATGAAATATTATTTGATCTGCGATCCTTATGATGTAACTGTTCCAATGATGTAACAAATTTTGAATTCTGGAAATTACTGGAAAAATCTGGAAATTTGTGTATGAACATTCATCATCTTCATCTTCATCGTTAGCGACGGATCTTCATATTAGCGTCCAAATTTGCCTGGCTAGGGTTTTCAGGAAAAACGGTGTCGTTTTGGCCTGGCGCGCACAATTCAAATTCCTACCAAGTTCGATTCCTGGCGAAGACTATTATTCAAATGTTCATCATTTTTATGCCTTTTCCCTCCATTTGCCATGCTTTGCTTATTTTTTATTTTCATTTTTTATGCCAACTTCTAAAATTCATAACTAATTGAAAAATGGCTCAAATCACTCCCAATTTTTTGCAAAATGATCCTCTATTTGTCTAGTTTTTTATGATGATGAATTTTGAAGTTGTGCATGGCTGGAATTTTGTTTGCTTTAGGTTGATTGAACATATGTGCATGTGTGACCTTGCCTTGATCTTTCTATCATGAAATGCTTGATATTGATCCAAATTGCTTGAAATTTTGCATGAGTGTTCTTGACATGTTAATGGATGTTTGAGGCTTGATTGTGTATTTTTCCCATTTACCATTTCTGTTTTATGGATATGTTTGCATGGTGTGACAATTTGTGTCATACATTTGGTTGATCAACTTGTGCAATTTAATTTCCATATCAAATGACCTCTAATGCTTCTGATTTTTTGTGTGATGATCATGTTAGAGGTGTTGAATGTTAATGAATTTTTCCAGATTTATTTGAATCATTTCTATTTTGATTGGGAATTTTCATTCATAATGATCAAATGTATGCCTTGAATTGGTCTTTGACTTCTCTTGCTCACCAAATGAACTTGCTTATTGATTTTGATTTGGTCCTTTTTAGGACTTGTTCTTGATTGAATAAACATGCTTTGTGTTGAATATCAAGTTCTGTTTTGGCTTTTTGATTCACTTTTGACCCTAGGCTTTGACCTAGTGGTTTGGACTTACCATTTGAGTTGTGAATTTCAGGTTCAAGCATGCATCTCCATGATTGATGTTGCTCCTTCATTTGAGCTTGATCACTTGTTATTGTTGGATAACATTTGTTTGTTTTGTAGGCTTTGATGATGGTTCACTTGTGTTTATGGCTTATGTGTTGCATATTGGATTGTCTGTTGACTGTTGACTGTTGTCTGAATTTTGTACTGATTGGTTTAGTTGTTTCCACAGGTACCTAAGTTGCTTTAAGTTCATTTGAACTTTGCTTTGCTTTGCTTGTGGTTGGCATACCACTTAGGTATAATTCCTTGATCTTCATGTAGTCTGGAAGACCTGTCATGTTACTTTGGCAGGCACCTGTCTGAAGCCCTCCTTAAGAGGCAATGTTTGTGGTTGTTTAATTTTGTGCCAAGCAGGTTAAGTCCACTTAAGAGGCAATTGGCAGATAAAAGGGATGTGCAATCCATCCCCTGCTATTCAGTTGTGCCATTCACTTTGCTCACACCATGTGTTGATGCACTTTGAATAAAAACCCAAAATCTTGTCCATAGAGTCAGTCATTTGTGGAGAAGAGTTCCTACATTCTGAACTCCCATACTTTCATTGTTTGAAGCTCTCCCAGGCCAGCGATAAGAGCTATGAGGTCTTACCCTCACTTCCCATTTCATCTGCTTCACCCTAACTCTCAATGTTAGGGTTAAGAGCTAACAACACCCTTTTCCAGTTGGCTTGTTTGTCGAGGTTGATTTGACCCCTTGACTAAAGCCTAGCCTTGTATGAGCCACTTGTTTGCATATAGTGTGAGTGCTTGCTCTCTTGTGCTTGTGTTTGGTGATGTGCTGTTTAGGATAGCTTGCTTCCTATACAAGTTAGGATAGAGACCTCAACATAGGGATCGTATGCATGACAACTTCTAGGCTCAAGTCGTAGTCTCCCTAGTAGTCTGTTATCTCCCTTGTCTCTGGTTAGGATAGAAGTTCTTTCCCTGTTAAGGGGAACTATGTCGCCCTGATCCTCATACCAGATAAGGTACGTAGGCAGGAGATGAGTTGATCTCTCCGGGCGCCCTTTTTCTTTTTTAACCCTCTTGTTTGCTTGTTGGAGTCTGACGTAAGTCCAGCGATTGGCAGTCGGTTTCCTGTGTGTGTTTGTTTGTGCGGAGTCTGACGTAAGTCCAGCGATTGGAAGTCGGTTTCCTGTGTGTGTTTGTTTGTGCGGAGTCTGACGTAAGTCCAGCGATTGGCAGTCGGTTTCCTGTGTGTGTTTGTTTGTGCGGAGTCTGACGTAAGTCCAGCGATTGGCAGTCGGTTTCCTGTGTGTGTTTGTTTGTTTGGAGTCTGACATAAGTCCAGCGATAGGCAGTCGGTTTCCTGTTTGTGTTTTGTTTGGCGTGCGTTAGCCGAGCTACGAGTGATCTGATTCTTTCTCCGGTTAGAGAAGATACGTATGCATAGGATGCGATGTCCTAGCGAGCACGTTTCCCATATCCCCGAACTACGTCGACTCTGATGTTTGTGTCTGACAAACTACGTAGGCCCAGGATGCGATATCCTGCCGAGTCCGCTTTCTCCGTCTTTCGTCTGTGTTTCAGTCCAGTTTTGTGCAGTTCTTGAGCAGTCTTTTTAGCAACCTTTCTTCTATTCTTTTTGAGCATGGATCCCATCGAGTACGATGGATGCGTAGGGGTGCTAATACCTTCCCTTCGCATAACCGACTCCCGTACCCATCCATCTCTGGTCGCGAGACCATGTCCTTTCCAGGTTTACTTCGAGTGTTTCCTTTCCCGCCTTTGGGATAAATAACGCATGATGGCGGCTCTGTGTCTTTTCCCGCTGGTTTTTTCGCGTAATGCGACATCAGGAACCAGGAGAAAACTCTGACTGGGGAGCAAGTCGACTAGTGATTGGCGGAGAAACCAATGCGTTCTACCGGGGAAACCGATCTTATTCTGCTGGAGATTAAGACAAACAATGACCCTGCTGAGGAATACACCAACTCCGCTGGGGAATATTCACAAAAACCTCAGTGGAGGGCAGAAACTCTGTCGGGGGAGACAAGCCGCGGCGTACTTGAATATCCAACTCAGCTAGGGAAAAGGAACGAGGCTCCACTGGGGAATCAAAACCTCCGCCGAGGAACTGATTCAACACAATCGTCTAGGGATACCCGAAGAGTGAACTGCTTAGGGAACCTCTGATGTTTCACACTCAAGGACTTGTTATCCATCAGAATGTTGTTGATATTTCTTTTAATTGCTTTGGAAAATTCTTGCTTTTATATGTTTTAAGAAAAGATATTTTGATTAAAAAATTTAAATTTTGAAAAATGATCATAATAAAATTTAAATTGTTGGCTGAAATAAACAAAAGTAGAAACAATTGGATAAAAGCTCGACTTTATTTGATAGAATGGTAGTCTGTAAATGACAAGACTCCATAGATTTTAACAAAGTTGAAAATGGTAATTTACATGGAAAAGGGTTACATTGAATACAAATTATCCTTAATCCTTCTACCAACTCTTGATATCCACTATGCTTTCGACCGCCTCCGAGGTGATGAATTGATGTCAACCCTTGTGCTCAATCAAATTTTCAAAACACTGAAGATCAGCAGAATGCAGTTACTTTCCATAATCCCTAATTTTTGCATAAGTTGCCCCAAGGTGGGATACGCAACTTATCAAGAATTTCTTTCTATTTTTTATGTCCCTAATTTTTTCCTGGATCGCCCTTTCGAATTTTCAATCCACCGAGACGCTCCTTTTTGCCTAAGCCGCCCTTTCGAGTTTTCAACTTAGTGAGTTGTTCTTTTTTCTTATTAGGCGAAGTATTTCTTGACTGCATATGCGTTCACAGGACGAGTGAACTCTTCACCATCCATAGTTGTAAGTATTAATGCACCACCTGAAAAGGCTCTCTTAACAACATATGGGCCTTCATAATTAGGAGTCCATTTTCCTCTAGAATCTGGCTTGAACGATAAAATCTTCTTGAGCACAAGGTCACCTTCTCTGAATACACGAGGTATGACCTTCTTATCAAAAGCTTTCTTCATCCTTTGCTGATATAATTGACCATGACACATGGAAGTCAATCTTTTCTCTTCAATCAAATTCAACTTATCAAACCTGGTTTGACACCATTCTGCTTCAGTGAACTTGGCTTCAATGAGCACACGCAATGAAGCAATCTCAACCTCTACAGGGAGTACTGCTTCCATACCATACACAAGAGAAAAAGTGGTTTCCCCTGTTGAAGTGCGGACATATGTACGATACCCGTGCAAAGCAAAGTGGAGCATCTCATGCAAATCCTTCCATGTGACAACCATCTTCTGAATAATCTTCTTAATGTTTTTGTTCGCAGCTTCAACCGCCCCATTCATCTTGGGTCTGTAGGGAGATGAATTATGATGTGCAATCTTGAAATCTTTGCAAAGAGATTCCACCATACTATTATTCATGTTCGATCCATTGTCAGTAATGATCTTGCTTGGCACACCTTACAACAACTTGCTTGGTTACGTTTGCATACGATGCCACTTCAACCCATTTTGTTAATTAATCAATTGCCACCAAAATGAAACGATGTCCATTCAAAGCTTTAGGTTCAATCATCCCACTCATATCAATTCCCCACATGCAGAAAGTCCATGGGAAAGAGATAACATTCAATAGTGTCGAAGGAACATGAATCTTATCAGGATAAATTTGACACTTGTGGCACTTCTTCAGAAATTTGCAACAGTTAGATTCCATTGTCAGCCAATAGTAACCTGCTCGCAACATCTTCTTCTCCATTGCATGTCCATTGGAATGAGTACCAAAGGAACCTTCATGCACTTCAGTCATCAACAAATCTGCTTTGTGTCTATCCACGCATCTGAGAAAAACCATGTCGAAGTTACTCTTGTACAGTATATCGCCATTCAAGTAGAAATTACCGGTTAATCTTCTCAAAGTCTTCTTATCTTTCAAAGATGCCCCAAGATGCAAGCTTCATATTCTTCCATGTTGTTTGTACACTTGAAAGTCAATCTAGCTGTAAATGGTAGATGCGTGCCTTGAGGAGTAATAATCACTTCCCCAATGCCATTTCCATATTGATTAACAACTCCATCAAATACCATGCCCCAACAGGAACCAGGTTCTGGCCCTTCTTCAAGCAATGGTTCATCACAATCTTTCATTTTCAAGTACAAAATCTCTTCCTCAGGAAAGCCATATTGTACTGGCTGATAATCTTCAATGGGTTGGTGAGCCAAATGGTCAGCAAGGATATTACCTTTGATCGTTTTCTGAGATCGGTATTCGATATCATACTCTGATAACAACATCTGCCAACGGGAAATCCTCCCAGTTAAAGCAGGCTTATGAAAAATATACTTGATTGGATCCATTTTGAATATTAACCACGTTGTATGATTCAACATATATTGATACAGACGCTTAGCAACCCAAGCCAATGCGCAACAAGTTTTCTCAAGCATAGAATACCGAGTCTCACAGTCGGTGAACTTCTTACTGAGGTTGTAAATTGAAAATTATTTCTTTCCAGTCTCATCTTGCTGACGAAGAACACAACCAATACTTTCATCAAGCACAATCAAATACATGATTAACGGTCTTCCTTCAACAGGTGGAGACAAAATCGGAGGTTCAAGCAAATATTCGTTGATACTGTAAAAAGATTTCTGGAAGTCTTCAGTCCAATCACAAGACTGGTCTTTCGGAAGAAGCTTGAATAAAGGGTGCACATGTGGCAGTCATGTGGGAAATGAATCTTGAGATATAATTCAAGCGGCCGAGAAAACCTCTGACATGCTTCTCAGTTTTGGGCACAGGCATCTCTTGTATTGCTTTGCCCTTGGTAGGATCAACTTCAATACCCTTCTCGCTGACAATAAAGCCCAACAACTTACCATAACGAACACCAAAAGTACACTTATTGGGATTCAACCGGAGTTTATACTTCCTCAAACGCTGGAATAGCTTCAACATGTTCCTCTTCATAAATTGATTTAGCAATCATGTCATCGACACAAACTTCAATCTCTTTGTGCATCATATCATGAAATAGAGTAGTCATTGCTCTTTGGTAAGTTGCACCAGCATTCTTTAAACCGAAAGACATCAGTCTATAACAGAATGTTCCCCATGGTGTAATGAATGTGGTCTTCTCCATATCTTCGGGTGGAATCTTGATTTGATTATATTCGGAAAATCCATCCATAAACGAAAAGAACTTGAATTTAGCAGTATTGTCTACCAAAATATCAATGTGTGGCAGAGGGAAATCATCTTTCGGACTGGCTTTATTCAAATCTCTATAGTCGACACACATGCGGACTTTTCCATCTTTCTTCGGCAGTGGCACAATATTGGTCACCCATTGCGGATACTCAGTGGTTACAAGGTAACCGACATCAATCTGCTTCTGCACTTGCTCTTTGATCTTCATAGCCATATCAGGATGCGTTCTTCTCAACTTCTGTTTGACTGGCGGGCATTCTGGCTTCAACGGCAATCTATGCTCCACAATCTCTGAATCTAACCCAGGCATGTCTTGATAGGACAAAGCAAACACATCTGAATACTCTTGAAGAAGATCAATCAACCCCTTCTTGTTATCTGGACACAATCGAGACCCAATCTTGACTTCCTTCACATCATCCTCGGAACCCAAATTGACTAACGCGACTTGCTCTTCAAACGGCTGAATGGTCTTTTCATCTTGCTCAAGAAGACGAGATAATTCATCACTCACTTCTATATCACTTTCCTCCTCGGCCTCAAACACAGGGAATTCAAAATTTGAAGAAGGAGAAGGATCACTGTATTCAATGGGGTTAGGAACCAACCTGCATAATGATTTGATATTTTGATTTTAGAGAAGTGAATTTGTGACCAAATATTATGCAGATGGACAATTATATTGTTTATTTATGTTTTTTGTGATTACCATTTTCAGAATAAAGCAAAAAGTAAAAACCAAACATCCTAGATCTGGATGAATAGAATTAATTTTATTGATGATCAATTTGAAAATGCCCAAACAATGTTCACTTCTCCCTTAGGCATAGGAGAAGGATTTTAAAACATATAAAAGCAATTACTTAGATTGATGCAAAATAACAAGAATATCAACAGCAATCCAATTGTTGCAATCCTTCCATGCGTCACAAAATTGGTGCAGTCTTCCTCTTCGTCATCCTCTAGCACAGCAGCTAAGTGTTGGTCATTGCCATGAATAAACCCTCCTCTACGGAAGATAAGTTGCATATCTTCAGGCCTTACAGTTTTTGAACCTCGCTGGAATCCCAAACCGGTTCTGCCTTCGTTGTCGGAGACCTCTACCATGCGTCCACATTGATCAACATTGCCTTCTTCCACAATCTTCTAAGCATCTTTTAATGAGGACATAGGTGCCCCAACCCTCTTCTCAGCAGCAATAGATAAGGCTTGGAACGGAGTTCCAACCTCATCCTCAGCTTCCACATAAGAGAAAGATGACAAATGGCTAACCAACATCGCCTTCTCTCCTCCAACAATCACTAGCTTACCATTATTCACAAATTTGAGATTCTGGTGCAAAGTTGAGGTAACAGCTCCTGCCTCATAGATCCATGGCCTTCTCAACAAGCAACTGTAGGTCGGGTGGATATCCATTACTTGAAAAGAAATTTGAAAATCCCTCGGACCTATTTTAACTGGAAGGTCCACTTCACCAATAACCGTTTTGTGGGAACCATCAAAGGCTTTGACAATTACACCGCTATACCTCATGGGCGCTCCTTGGCAAGTGTAGAGGAAAATTCATGATCATCAAGCTATTGGCAAGCTAGAGATCAATTAACAAGAGTCGCCACCGCGCTTTTATTATTTCCAAGGGAAAAGGGAAAAGTACGAACAAAACCCAATAAGTAAGAAGTTTTCAACTAAAAACAAATAAAAATCAGAGATCACGGGTAAGGGGGTTGGTTACATAGAGGGAAGGTGTTAGCACCCAAACTGTGCTAGGTACTCCTAGGGAGCCCTTTTTGTGTGCATATGTATTTTGTATAAAGTGATGTTTACAAACAAATAGAATGGTGGGATGATTAAAGAATTCATTAATTTATTTTTGTGTTTGACAAGACCTTCAAACTTGTGCCTACGTACCAACATATAGATGAGGGATCAAAACTTCATAGTTCGTGCTATAAATTTCAAAATGAGTGTGTTGGTTATAACAAAATTTAATTTGAAAGGCACAAAGGGCCTAAAATGGTTTGAATGAGTTAGTTCTTTTTGACTTTTTGAAAGTTTGAGTCAAGTATAGTTAAGTTTATTTACATGTTTGATTTAATAAAATAAGTTTGAAAATGCAATGGCATAAGGCCAAAGTTTCTATCTTTTTTTGAAAGTGGTCAAAGTTTAGAACAAATGTAGTTCACACAAATAAGGTTTTAAAAATGGAGGGAGAGATATTGAAATTAAAGAAATGGGGAGAATATGAAAAGACTACCCTATGCACAAAATTTAAAAGTTTAAGGTTGAAAAGATCTGACCAAATGGGAGCAATCCAATAGATAAGTATGTCAATAGAAACCCAGAATTCCCTTGGACTTTTATTCAAGCAATACACAAATGCACAATTATATCAACCTTGAAGAGCAAAGGCATCAAATAAAGATATCCTCATCCAAGCTTATCCACTTCATGATCTTATTCAAAATAACCTATGTAGCAGATGAATTCCACAATTTACAGGTTCAACATAACAACTTAACAATGATTAAGTTGTAGATGAACTGAAGAGATCTTGAATGATGTATCAGATGAATTCAAATTGCAAGTTCTTGGTTCTTCAACAAATTGGCATTGGCCAAATCCATTAGCAAAGGAATGTTGCCTAGATTCTAAGTCCAATTGGGCAGGATCAAACCAACAGTCCACTCAAAAGTCTTTTAGGGTTTTTGTTGTTATTATGTACATTAATGGTCAAAGACCAATCAAAAAAAGTATATACAAACAAAATAATATCACATAATATGGTCCAAATGGACAAAGTGAAAATTACATTAACATAAACAATTAGAATGATATGTATAATGGCAAATGATAATAAAGTGCTAAAAGTAAATAGCATTAAAGTAAAAGCTTGAAAGTAAAAGTTAATGGTTAGTAAGTTAGTAGTTAGTTTTGTTTTGCTTTTGATTTCAAGACATTCTTTGGAGAACACTCAACCCACTTGCCACAAGCATGGATCCTTGAATCAAAACATCTTCCAAAGGAAGGAAAGAAGGCCAAGTTTCCATACAATACCATGGAAGAGGGAGGACTTACAATCTCACTAACTAGAATGCTTATGCCTTTTGTGTCACAAATTTAGCGCTATGTTAAGCAATCGCAATTGGACTTATATAGAAGTCACAACTATTTGAGGCGGGGCAATAGACTTTTGGTGTTAATGCATGTTGGAGACATAGTATTAAGAACTATGCTCATTAAACATACCACACACAAAAATATGCAAAAGGTGTGGCCTAATCTCATTCATACTCATGTTAATCTTTCAATCAACTAGCATTAGGACTTTGAGATATCATTGGCCAAATGGAAATGAATGGATGAAGAAGGGTAATTAGATGAAGAGGGAAAGGGATAAATGAGATCACAAATTGGTCAAAGGAGGACTTTTATCAAATTAATATTGTTCATTCATTTTGGGAGATGAAATGTACATTCCACCAATCCCATAAATCCAATAATATTAACTTGACAAAGTGAAATCAACCTTGACCAAGGCCCAACAACAAATAAGAAACTCAATCAAGTCAATACAAATGGTCAACACAATTAAAATGGCATTTATTTAATTAAAAATATTAAAATAATGCATTAAATTCAAATATGTTTTGTCCAAATCCTAAAATCACATCAAAACACCAAATAAATGGCCATGAGATTTATTATAGGTCAAACAAGGTCAAAGGACCTTGGATAAAAAATTTCAGAATTTTTGGACACTTAAAAATATTTTTAAGCAATTAAAAACAAATGAAAAATCAATTAATTCATGAAAAATATTTATAATGATCCAAAAATAATTTTAATTCAGAATATGAAAGATAAAAATATTTGGAAACTTTTAGTGAAAGTCCAATATTTTTTGGACCAATATTAAATTTATTATGAATTATTGAAGAAAATGGAACTAAAATAAAATTCAGAAAATTCAAAAATATGTGGACTATCAGATCTCCCTCATTAATTGAGGTGGCAGATCTGATGATCCAAAACGCGCGTTCCGCCAGTGCCTTAGTCAAACGCGCTGCAAACGTGGTATTCACAAGGGACGACTAAGATTAAAACGTGGAAGTTGGATCCCATGGCTCAGACTCAAGACACATCATCGCCGGAGCCAGAGCTCCGGTTGTCTTCTCTGGTGAGCTTCACCAAACTGGTTAACATGAACCATCACCAAAATTCCAAACATGGACATGATTTTAAAGAGAAAACATCACTAAGCACTAATATCACCTCCAATTCATCCAATTTCAACTATATTGAGAGATATGTAGAATTCAAAAATGAGGTTCATGATCTGAGTTTCTTCGATTTGGCCTCAAAGAACCTCAATCTTCTCACCTATATTGGTAGGACTTCAGACAACTCAAGAATGAATGGAATTGAGCAAGAATAATGGAGAATCGAAGAGTTTAAAATTTTTGTAAATTACCTTCAATGGAGGTTTGAGCTTGCTAGATCTTGATTTGAATCGTGCTTGGCTTCACTTCAACTGCTTGCAGAAGAGGAATGGAAAGACTTAGAATCAATGGACTCCTAGAGAATTGAATTTCAAAACAGTGGAGATTCAAGCTCAAATTCAACTGAATTTATCAGGGTTATCCTCTTAGAGTGAAGGGTTTTCAATGGGGATTCAAAGCTGGCGCAATGTGTGTGTGATTTCTGAGCCAATGCAGCTGTATTTATAGGAGAATCAAGTGATATTTTCACACTCTTTTCCACCTTCCAAATTTGAAAAATGATGATAGCATGGTGCATGGGCGCGCAGAGGCCCATGAAATGATGGCTTGAAAGCCCAAATGAATGATCAGATGCTTTGGAGATAGATTGGATTGCAAGTTACATGTGTATTGTCACTTGAATATTGATCCATGCCAAATGATATCAGCCTGTTAAAGCCATGCGCATCCTATGCATTTCTCATCCAAAATGCATGAATTTGAGCTCTTTAGAAAGGTGAGATCAAGACGAACAGGTTTGATGTTGAACACTTTTCCATTTGGAGCTTGGAACTTAGAGATATTTGAGGTGGAAATTTGGAAAAGTTTGACATATAAAAAATTTTCTAAGTGTCAAGCCATATGTCTCAATATTCCACCTTGCTTAACTTTTTATAGGAGCTTCAAATGATAAAAGTCTCTTCTTAAAAATTGTATCTCTGTTAAATACCTTCAAAATAGTCACCAATTTCATGTCATTTGGATTTGAAATGATAGAGTTATGCATTATTGATGTTTGGAAACATCACTTGATTAATGGTATAGGTCAAAAGTGACCTATAATGTAGCCTCATATCACATGTTCAAAGAAGTTGAATTAGCTCCCACTCCAAACATCAAAGTTGAAGTAGGCACATTGAATTTGATTTTTCAACTTGTAAATATTTCATCTCATAAAAATTAAGCAAGTTATGGCCTTGGGAAGTTGACTTTCAAATTAGGGTTTAGACAAAATGACCTATAATGTTTCAACATAAAAAATGATTTTCCAAGAAACACTAGCTCTAGGTCTCAACATGATAGTTGTTTATAATATAATTTAGAGTAAGTTTTGTCTTCAAATCATTTTTATATGGTGAAACGTGTAGGAGATATGGTCTAGGGAGACCCAATTTTGATCAGATGAATCCATCTGGCCAACCACCATCAACCAACTTGCTAATTTCTAATTCTCATGACTTTCTTGGCTCATGGTATATCGTATATGCATAATATGACGATTTTTGAAGTTTCCCTTGAGAAAATTGATCAATTGGTGAGATAGCTTATTGGAGAAGTTACTCAAGATACCTAGTCAAACTAGGGTTTCCAAGGCAAATCACCCTCAAACTCTTGAAGAAAACTTCATCAATATATAATGTAGAGGACATTGGGACTCATATATGATGTTCATAACCATTCTCGCATCAATTCTTGGTTGTGCTCTTTGCTCATGAGGGTCTCAAACCCTAGATGTGATTAATGAATCAATGAGATCTTGCCCTACCTACAAAAGAGTTAGATAGATACAAAGACATATTTTTGGTATTTTAGTTAGTAAAATGATAAAATACAAGTATGATATAATCACAAAGTGCTTGGTGATCTCTCCCAACACAAACCCAATGAAATAGGGGTAAGGAGCATGCCAAGGTATGATCCCAATGCTTATGCTTATGATGAAAATGGATGAGGGATCTTAAGGTCAAAATTGGGGTGTTACAGATTCCCCTATTTAAGGACATGCTAACTGAGGAGGTGAACGTTAAAATCTTCGGCTCGACTCAGTAGAATGGGCTTAAATAACAACATAGGGAAACTGAAATTTTGGTATCAGGTATGAGATGTCGAAGGTAATGTTACGACACTAATATCTAAATAATACAAATAGGATAAAAGATAAAGAACAGTAACGCAAGAGACACAAGCAATTGTTAACCTAGTTCGGTGCAAACTCACCTACGTCTGGGGGCTACCAATCCATGAAGGAAATCTACTAAACAGAATTATTTCAAAGACTCTCAATAAACAACTTCAAGTTACAGTCTTTTCACCTAATCTCTACCCGTGTGACTTCTACCTAAGAACTCTTATATATGAGATCCTACTCACTCCCCTTTAATCACAGCAGTGATATAAAACAAGAATTACAATGAAAAGAAGACAATCTTCAAAGACACATACTTGATATTGCTTAAAAGATTCAATCAATTAAACACACACTCATATTTCAAAGCTTAGAGGGGACAAATTATAACTCAAAAGTCAGTCCAATTTAATCATCTATGGATGAATGAATGGCTCACGATACACACAACCACACAAGACTAAAACCCTTATTCTCTCTAAATATTTCGTTCGTTATTTCTTGTGTATAAAACCAGATATTCCATGCCCTATTTGTTGAATCGTTTGGCTGGACTTGGACATCATAAAACCCTAAAACTATTTTCCATTCATATCTTCTCATGGCAGCTGATTATATCTCGTTGGAAAATAAGTCAATCTGGTTGTAATTACTGAGTGAGGGCGCTTACAATCATTACATCAATCACACATAGATTAGCATAAAAAACGCAATCACATAATACATAACATTCAGACTGAATGTTCTGTATACAGATGTCATGACATCGGATTTGACATCTCAGTAAAATCTTGCATATTCACATTTTAAACACCCTGCAGGTACATGTTATCTTATGTCAAGACAACACTTCTGACAACTTGTGAACACTCTAGGTTTTACCAAAATTGATGCCAACACATAGAACCAACAAACTCCCCCTTTGGCAAATTTTGGCTAAAACATACATCAAACCATTTGTTCACAAGAGTAAATAAAACACATCAGCAGTTTAGAAGCAGAAGTAATAAAACACACATTTACTAGCTAAAATAGCAATTGGTAAACACATATTAAACACACAAGTGCTTCTTCTCCCCCTCAGTCTGCTCAACACATACATCTCCTTCAACAACACCTGTAACTCCACACACCATCCTTTTCAACATCATTTGTCATCTGTTTATAGCATAGCTACTTTAGCTACAGCTTCTTTAGCTACTTCTCCCCCTTTTTAGCCAAAAGAGACCAATGAGACAAAATAAATGTCTATTAGTCAAATAGAATGTCACATAGAATGTCAAAACATATTGTTAGGTGTTACAGAACCACAAATATACACATCTTAACAAGCTGAGATAAAAAGAATCCAGAGAAATCACAAAGAACCCAAGAAATACATCAATGCATCAATTCATGACTGCCAAAAAAAACCATCAAAGCATGAACACCCAGAACAGCACATCATCATAAAAGTGGGGAGCAATCTTCAACAAAACTCAGTCAGAGGAGCTAGCATCTTCATCAGCTTCAGACCCAGAACTGTCACTTGATTCATCTTGAGATTCAGACCTCTCACTAGAGGTGTGGGCTTCTTTTTCCTTGGCTTGTCCAACATTATCTCTATCACCTTGCTCCAAGCTTTCAATCAGAACCTCCAAAGCTTCTTTCCTGGCTTTAGCTACCCTTATCCCAGTCTCCAATTCCTTACAAGTTTCTTTCAATTCAGCAATCAGACCACCTTGAGAGGTTGGCTTCTTCACAGCAGATGTCATGACAATGTCATTGACATGACTGCCTTCAAATAATTTGTAATGAACTGGCAGGGGAAGTTTTCTTCTACTAGGAATATCACTTGTACTCAAAATTCCAGGTTACTGGCTCATGATTATACCATAAATCATTGAGGGAAAAGCTACAGGCAGCTTCACTGCATTTGTAGAAGCATGTTTGACAATTTGTTCTAACATGAATCTACCATAATCAAAATTAAGCTTGGTTCCAATAGAAAATATGAGCCTTCCAAGAGCATTTGAGATTGTAGAGATGTGATTGGTTGGTAC